>NC_137022.1:1467500-1482500 GCF_032717465.1 Coenobita brevimanus
ACCCTAGATTTTGTATACTGTAACAGCCAATCCCGTATCTCCCCCTGCCAGGTGTAGGGGCCCAAGGCTAGGCTGACTTAATTAACTACATTTAATGGGGTAATTTGTTGTTCCTTTAATGCAATTACGTGATCGAAAAACGTCCACTCTCCTGGTGGTTATGGTGGGTGAGAGAGGAAGGTGTTGAGGTGGTGATGGTGCAGAGGGAGAGGGAGGGGGTGTATGATATTGGTGGTTATGGTGGGTGAGAGAGGAGGGGTGTTGGGGTGGTGATGGTGCAGAGAGAGAGGGAGGGGGTGTATGATATTGGTGGTTATGGTGGGTGAGAGAGGAGGGGTGTTGGGGTGGTGATGGTGCAGAGAGAGAGGGAGGGGGTGTATGATATTGGTGGTTATGGTGGGTGAGAGAGGAGGGGTGTTGGGGTGGTGATGGTGCAGAGAGAGAGGAGGGGGTGTATGATATTGGTGGTTATGGTGGGTGAGAGGAGGGGTGTTGGGGTGGTGATGGTGCAGAGAGAGAGGAGGGGGGGGTAAGGATAGTGATATTGGTGGTTATGGTGGGTCAGAGAGGAGGGGGGTTGGGGTGGTGATGGTGCAGAGAGAGAGAGAAAGAGAGAGGTGGGAAGAGGGGGTGTTGAGGTGGTGATGGTGCAGAGAGAGGAGGGGTGTTGGGGTGGTGATGGTGCAGAGAGAGAGGAGGGGGTGTAAGGATAATGATACTGGTGATTATGGGAGTGAGAGGAGGGGTGTTGGGGGTGGTGATGGTGCAGAGAGAGGGAGGGGGGGTAAGGATAGTGATATTGGTGGTTATGGCGGGTGAGAGAGGAGGGTTTTAGGGTGGTGATGGTGCAGAGAGAGAGAAGGGGGTGTATGATATTGGTGGTTATGGGAGTGAGAGGAGAGGACGTTGGGGGTGGTGATGGTGCAGAGAGAGAGAGATATTGGTCTTGATGCGCGTTATGGGTCGTCAGCTCCACCAGTGCTGACGCGCGCCTGCTGACTTCTTTGTTTGGTCGCGTGTCTGGCTGGCTGCTGACTCTTCACGTCTTACACGCTGTTATGCTGTGATTAATACACAAGGGCGCGAAGTGTGGGCTGTTGTGTGGATTGGCGCGCTGTGTGTGTGTGTGTGTGTGTGTGAGAGAGAGAGAGAGAGGGAGAGGTGAGGCCAGTTTAGAGAGGGAGAGCTGGCCTACACAGGGGCTACTATCTCCATCCGCTGTGCTTTATTTCTCCTTTTACATCTCCATAGCTTAGGCCTTTAAGCGTGTGGCGGGATATTCACTGCCCTTGGATACGTCGTGGCTGCATCATTGAGGTCACCACAGTTAACCTTACTGTAACTCTAGGTACTTAGTTTACCCACCAACCCACAAAGAGAGAGAGAGAGAGAGAGAGAGAGAGAGAGAGAGAGAGAGAACTATTCAAACACCCACTGGTAAGTTAGATAAATAGATAGGTGGACAGAGAGAGAGAGAGTTACCCGAGTCCAATGGTGCCAAGCTTCCCGCACTAGGAGTCGAACCCTGACACAAACGGGCCTTCAGCTTGGTACGTAACTGCTTGGCCACCGCTGGATCAGTCATTGCTATACTGTGATTGCTGAAAGTGATGGCCGTGGTGTATTTTTAAGTGGAGCCATTACATAATAGTACACTTTAGGAGTCTACCATTTCGCGTACAGTTTAGTCTAGTACACAGCACACCTGGGGGCAGTACAGTATTAATCCCTGGTACTTCCATGTGGAGAGGATGGAGAGTGAGAGACTGACGAGGAGAGTGTGAGTGAGGTGGAGGGGGAGAGAGGGAGGGGGAGGCCGAGGATGAGATGGAGGGATGGAGTGGAGAGGTATATGAGAGAGGGGAAAGTGAGCTGGGAGCAGGGTAGTGAAATGGCGGGGGACAGGGCGACATGGAGGCGATTTGTTTGTGGCCACTCCTTACGGGATTAAGGCGTTTGGCAATAGATAGATAGATAGACAAATTGGCCATCAGTGTAATTCTCCAAGCTGTTTAAAATGATACAAACAGCGTATTTAATTTGCGTGGATGGTGCCCTCAACTGTGTCCTTGCTGTGTGACTCTCCAAACTGTTTAGAGTGAAAATCCGAACAGCATAGCGGTGTCTAATTCCACGTGGGTAGTAGTAGTTGTTGTTGTTGTTGTTGTTGTTCCGTAGGCAGTCTGGCCGAACATCCCCAAGTCCCTAAGGAAGGCGACGGCCGAATGAAGGAGGAAGTTATCAGTAGGTCGGTTGGAGGTTTGAGAAAAGCTAAGAGAGAGAGAGAGAGATTATATAGGAAGAATAGAGATTGGAAGATATGGAAGGAGATATGTATGCTAGGCGGAGAGAGAGAGGTACTGTATAGGAAGATTAGAGATTGGAAGATATAGGAGATACAGTATTTATGCTAGAGAGAGAGAGAGAGTGAAGGGCATTGTGTTCTTGAGCCACATGGGGCGTGTGTGTGTGTGTGTGTGTGTGTGTGTGTGTGAAAGAGAAAGAGAAGGGAGTGAAGGGCATTGTGTCATTGAGTCAAATGATGCGTGTGGGAGCGTTGCGTCATTCCTGTTGTGGCACATTTAATGCTGGAGCAACATAGGAAGGTGTGGGGGTGCATTGCCCTCCCTCACCCCCTCCCGCACCCTCCTCCCTTACCCTCCTCCCTTACCCCCTTCATCTTTCCCTCACCCTTCTGACCCCCTCATCTCTCCTTCACTCCCTCCCTCACTCTTCACCTTCCATCTTCCCCTCCTTCCCTTACCCCTCCATCGCCCCACTTCCTCCCATCCCCTCATCTCTCCATCCACCCTCCTCCTCCCCTCCCCTCCCCCTCCTCCCCCATCCGTTCAGTTACATAGAATAAAATATGGCATTTCTGGCGGACCCGATGAAGAAGGGGAGGGGAAGCGGGGAGGGGAGGCGGGGAGGGAGCGTAGGGGGTGGGGTGGAAGGCCAAGGAGGGGAGTGGGGGGGATGGGCGAGGAGTAGGGAAGGGAGAAGGGAGGCATGGTGGTGGGGGAGGAGAAGGAAGAGATGGAGGGAGGGAGGAAGGAGAAGGGAGGGGGGGGGTAGGTGAACAAGGGAGCGAACGTTCGATGTATAACTAAGGAAAGTAAGGTGTGGATGGTACCGCTACACGTGACTTACAAGCAAAGCGTTACGTAGATACACAGCGTCACATCCGCAAGACGGTGACGTGTGCTGAGTTTATTCGTACCTGCAGACAATTGTATTTATAGAAAGATATATCCCTGGCTGTGGGTTCCTCTGTGAAGGGAGGATAATTGTGTATTGTTAGGGGAGGAGTGAGATGTATGGAAGGCAGAAATCAGTGCTGGCAGTGGAGTATTGGCGAACTTCTGCTCCTTCTTGTACCTTCAGTTGATTTAATTCGAGCAAGACGTCGTGGACTATTTATTGAAAGCTGTATCAAACTTCTGTAGTGAGTCGGATAGCTCCTGAACTGAAAGAATTCGTGTACCACCATGCAGAATCAAACACATGTTGAATGGAAAAGAGGTCTGTCTATCTATTGCCAGACGCCTTAAGCCTGTAAGGGGTGGCCACAAACAAGTCACCTTCATGTCGTCCTGTCCCCCGCCATTTCATTGCCTCGCTCCCAGCTCACACCGCCCTCTCTCATATCCACTCCATCCCTCCATCTCATCCTTGGCCTCCCCCTCCCAAACTATATAAAAACAAAACAGGAAGGCTGCGTGTATTTCCAACGTATCCCATCTAACATTAAAGCACAAAGGTTATCATTCACCAAGCAGTTTCCGGTGTGTCACTCTGATATCCTTAGCCTGTATAATTTTACCTCCTTCCATGGATGCATCGAGAAGGGTAAATACAGCCATATACTTGCACTCTCACTGTATACCTTACCTTCTTCCATGGATGCTTAGAAGGAGAAATACACCCTTATACTTGCACCCTCACTGTAGAAATGTTACGTAATGGTAGGTATATTGTGTTAAAAAAATATCCACACTGAATATGGTCGTTATCACCATCATCATCATCTGTACATTGTCATCACCATCATCATCATCTGTACATTGTCATCACCATCATCATCATCTGTACATCATCACCATCATCATCATCTGTACATTGTCATCACCATCATCATCATCTGTACATTATCATCACCATCATAATCATCTGTACATCATCACCATCATCATCATCTGTACATCATCACCATCATCATCATCTGTACATCATCACCATCATCATCATCTGTACATTATCACCATCATCATCATCTGTACATTGTCATCACCATCATCATCATCTGTACATTGTCATCACCATCATAATCATCTGTACATTATCACCATCATCATCATCTGTACATTATCATCACCATCATCATCATCTGTACATTATCACCATCATCATCATCTGTACATTATCACCATCATCATCAGCTGTACATTATCATCACCATCATCATCATCTGTACATCATCACCATCATCATCATCTGTACATCATCACCATCATCATCATCTGTACATTGTCATCACCATCATCATCATCTGTACATTGTCATCACCATCATCATCATCTGTACATTGTTATCACCATCATCATCATCTGTACATTGTCATCATCATCATCATCATCATCTGTACATCATCACCATCATCATCATCTGTACATTGTCATCACCATCATCATCATCTGTACATCATCACCATCATCATCATCTGTACATTGTCATCACCATCATCATCATCTGTACATTGTCATTACCATCATCATCATCTGTACATTGTCATCATCATCATCATCCTAACCCTGCCCCACGTAACGATGCCTGGTATAACGTCCACAAGAGACAGGACATAGTACAGATTGAGAGAGGGGGGTGTGAGTTGGGAGCAGGGCAGTGAAATGGCGGGGAACAGGGCGACGTGGAGGCGTTTTGTTTGTGGCCACCCCAAACGAGATTGAGGCGTCTGGCAATAGATAGATAGATAGACACCTAGTGAACCTGCTGCACGTCACAAGCCTAAGCATTACCACATTTTTTACACATTTATTTATTTATTTATTTATATATTTTAGACACAGGAGCATCTGTAGGAGGGGCCCTGTTTCTCTCTCTCTCTCTCTCTCTCTCTCTCTCTCTCTCATTTTATCGGAAACGAGGCGCTTCACTCCCGTAGACTTTAGCGAAACATATTTACCCCCCGTGAGAGTAAGCTGGGAGCAGGGCAGTGAAATGGCGGGGGACAGGGCGACATGGAGGCGATTTGTCTGTGGCCACCCCTTGCGGGATTGGGGCGTCTGGCAATAGATAGATAGATAGATGCTCCCATTCGACGCCAGTGGTCTTTATCGCTACCATTTTAACAGCTTGCTATGATTCACTGTCACCTCAACATAGCCAACATCAGTAATATTCCTGTGTTGATTTGATAAAAGCTTAACATACCGCCGTCACTTTAACACAGCCCCCCCCCTCCCGTGATTCACCGCCCCCTCTCTCTCTCTCTCTCTCTCCCAAAAACTTGCTATACCGCTCTCACTTTAACACAGCCCCCCCGTGATTCACCGCCCCCCCCCTCTCTCTCTCTCTCTCTCTCAAAAACTTGCTATATCGCTGCCACTTTAACACAGCCACCCCGTGATTCACCGCCCCTGTCTCTCTCTCTCTCTCTCTCTCTCTCTCTCTCTCTCTCTCTCTCTCTCTCTCTCTCTCTCTCTCTCACACACACACACACACACACACACACACACAAAGTATTAACCCTTTTTGGGCCAGACTTGGTGTACCGGTTGAGTTCCTAGGAGTTGACATAATATTTAATTCATTCAGTTAGAACAATAGGGGGAGGGGGAGGCCAAGGATGAGATGGAGGGATGAAGTGGAAAGTATATGAGGGAGGGGTGTGTGAGCTGGGTGCAGGGCAATGAAATGGTGGGGGACAGGGCAACATGGAGGCAATTTGTTTGTGGCCACCCTTTACGGGATTGGGGCATCTGGCAATAGATAAATAGATAGAACAATAGGTCACAAATATCCAAATCGCACGGGAAGGTCAAATTAAGCTTTTATCGAATTTAACCAAACGTGGTGGAAGGACTGAGGGTAAGACCAGGATGTAGTGGTTTATTTTTACAGGTCAGTCAAAGGTCATGTCAAGGCCAAAGATTTGACCCCGTAACTTAAGCCGTGTGGTTCGAGTTGGGTCAGACTTGGAAGGGTTGAGGATCAGCCAAGGATAAGAATCGATTATATATTATGGAAACAACAGGTCAACGGTCAGGGTCACCAGAACAGGGTAACTCATCCGATGTGGACCAAACTGGGTGGAAAAGTTGAGGGTCAGGCAAAGATGATAAGCGAATACGGTATATATTACGGGAACAGTAGGTCAGAGGTCAGGGTCATCGGGAAAGGTTAACTCTGATCCAATGTGGACCAGACTGGGTGGAAAGGTTGAGGGTCAGGCAAAAATGAAGCAGTTTGATTTTGAAAACAATGAATCAAAGGTCAAGGTCACAAGGCAGAGTCAAACCGTCCCTTAGAATATTTCGGAGACGCGGGTGTTATGCTCTGTGAATGCTCCTTCGTAAACACTTTCATTCGTATCTTATTACATTTTTTTAAATGCAAGAAAGAATGAACCAAAGGCCAGGAGCCCGCAAACCGTTCACTCCAGAGAGAGAGAGAGAGAGAGAGAGAGAGAAATTCAAGATCCGTTCATTTCGAGATGCCTGGACACACTGGGTTTGAAAGACAGGAGATCATAGGAAGTAGGAAATACAGATAGAGGGAGACAGTTCCAGAGTTGACCTGTTGCATAAATGAAGGCCTGGGAGTAACGGTTAACTCTTGCATTAGAGAGCTGGACAGAAAAGGGATGGTTACACTTATCCTGTGGTAAATTGCTATACTCCTTTCACTCTAACTTGGCCAAGATTTTCGTCCTTTTGCAGCTTATTTCACGTAGCTCAGTGGCAGAGACAATACTACGGCTCTGTGTCCTTTCCATAGCACTTCTTCGTGACATGCATCATATTCTAGTGCTAATGTATTTCTACAACTCTGCATTCATGATGGAAAGATAGCAATTTTAGGCCAAGTTAGCGTAAAAACACTGTAGTTATATTGGTGATGATGATGATTATTATTATTATTATTATTATTATTATTATTACAGGTATTATTATTATTATTATTATTATTATTATTATTACAGGTATTATTATTATTATTATTATTCACTCATTTCAAATGTCAGGACCAACTTGCCTAGCCCCGGGCTCCTACGCTTCTCATGGGGCAACGTAGGATTGGATGATGGATGGATTATTATTATTATTTATTTTTATTATTATTATTATTATTATTATTATTATTATTACTGTGCTATTATTACTATTATTATTATTATTATTATTATTATTATTACTGTTCTGTTAATGATATTTACTATTGTTATTATTATTATTATTATTTTACTGTGCCATATACCTGTACATTATTACTATCATCCCTGCGTGAATTAGGTTAGTCATATTTGCTCTTATTCTCAGTGTTCAGTTTATATTATCACACAGCCTTTAGTAAACTCTTAATAAAAATAATATCAGTTGTCTGTGTGTGTGTGTGTGTGTGTGTGTGTGTAATATTGTTTTATGGATTATGTTCAGTTTTCATTTTTAAAGATTATTAATATATATCCTTTCATAAATTGTGTTACTGGTAATATAAGTTTTAATTGAGTTTAGTAATATTGAACTGTAATCATCAGGATGTGGATGTGTTAGGAAGCGTTAGGAGAAACACACTGAGGTGGTTTGGCCATGTGGAGAGGATGGAGAGTGAGAGACTGACGAGGAGAGTGTATGTGAGTGAGGTGCTTGTGGAGTTACATGGAGAGACAGACTGACAAATGAGGAAGTGAAGGAGCGTTGTGGTGTGGATGTGGATGTGATAGGAAGCGTTAGGAGAAACACACTGAGGTGGTTTGGCCATGTGGAGAGGATGGAGAGTGAGAGACTGACGAGGAGAGTGTATGTGAGTGAGGTGCATGTGGAGTTATATGGAGAGACAGACTGACAAATGAGGAAGTGAAGGAGCGTTGTGGTGTGGATGTGGATGTGATAGGAAGCGTTAGGAGAAACACACTGAGGTGGTTTGGCCATGTGGAGAGGATGGAGAGTGAGAGACTGACAAGGAGAGTGTATGTGAGTGAGGTGCATGTGGAGTTACATGGAGAGACAGACTGACAAATGAGGAAGTGAAGGAGCGTTGTGGTGTGAATGTGGATGTGATAGGAAGCGTTAGGAGAAACACACTGAGGTGGTTTGGCCATGTGGAGAGGATGGAGAGTGAGAGACTGACGAGGAGAGTGTATGTGAGTGAGGTGCATGTGGAGTTATATGAAGAGACAGACTGACAAATGAGGAAGTGAAGGAGCGTTGTGGTGTGGATGTGGATGTGATAGGAAGCGTTAGGAGAAACACACTGATGTGGTTTGCCCATGTGGAGAGGATGGAGAGTGAGAGACTGACGAGGAGAGTGTATGTGAGTAAGGTGCATGTGGAGTTACATGGAGAGACAGACTGACAAATGAGGAAGTGAAGGAGCGTTGTGGTGTGGATATGGATGTGATAGGAAGCGTTAGGAGAAACACACTGAGGTGGTTTGGCCATGTGGAGAGGATGGAGAGTGAGAGACTGACGAGGAGAGTGTATGTGGGTGAGGTGCATGTGGAGTTACATGGAGAGACAGACTGACAAATGAGGAAGTGAAGGAGCGTTGTGGTGTGGATGTGGATGTGATAGGAAGCGTTAGGAGAAACACACTGAGGTGGTTTGGCCATGTGGAGAGGATGGAGAGAGAGACTGACGAGGAGTGTGTATGTGAGTGAGGTGCATGTGGAGTTACATGGAGAGACAGACTGACAAATGAGGAAGTGAAGGAGTGTTGTGGTGTGGATGTGGATGTGATAGGAAGCGTTAGGAGAAACACTGTGGTGGTTTGGCCATGTGGAGAGGATGGAGAGTGAGAGACTGACGAGGAGAGTGAGTGAGCTCTAGGAGGGAGGGGGAGGCCGAGGATGAGATAGATGGAATGGAGGGGTACATGGGAGAGGGTGTGAGCTGGGGACAGGGTAGTGAAATGGCGGGAGACTGGGCGACATGGAGGCGATTTGTTTGTAGCCACCCTTACGGGATTAAGGCGTCTGGCAATTGATAGGTACAGTAAATAGGTAGGATTATTTTCAGTCTTCCTTCTTTACTAATAATATAAATTTTTAATATCTAATTCTTTTTCTTTTTTCTTTTTCTTTTTTTTGAATTATGGATCCATACGATTTTTCTTTCGTAAATTTCTTTAGTAATTTTGACTCATGATTATTTTTCTCAGCGTTCATTTTATTGTCACTATTATTATTTCGTCAGTCGTGTTGTTGTTGTTGTTTTGTTTTTGCCGGGCGGGAGGGATGCGTAGCAGGCTGACGCAATGTTGTCCAAGCTTACGTTACTCCCCCCCTCCCTCCTCTCTCTCTCTCTCTCTCTCTCTCTCTCTCTCTCTCTCTCTCTCAGTCGAGCTATATTCTCAGCGTAATCTTAACTCCTTGCAACAGGTGACTTAGTAAATCTCTCTACCTCCATTGTGTTCAGCTGATGGGGGGTTTATAATGGAGAGGGGTTTGGTCATATGGAGAGTGAGAGACTGACGAGGAGAGTGTATGTGAATGAGGTGGAGGGGGGAGAGGGAAGGGGAGGCCAAGGATGAGATGGAGGGATGGAGTGGAGAGGTATATGAGAGACTGACGAGGAGAGTGTATGTGAGTGAGGTGGAGGGGGGGAGAGGGAGGGGGAGGCCAAGGATGAGATGGAGGAATGGAGTGGAGAGGTATATGAGAGACTGACGAAGAGAGTGTATTTGAGTGAGGTGGAGGGGGGGGAGAGGGAGGGGGAGGCCAAGGATGAGATGGAGGGATGGAGTGGAGAGGTATATGAGAGAGGGGTGTGTGTGTGAGCTGGGAGCAGGGCAGTGAAATGGCGGGGGACAGGGTGACACGGAGGCGATTTGTTTATGGCCACCCTGTACAGGATTAAGGCGTCTGGCAATAGATAGATGTTCAGTGCCGAGAGAAATCGTCTAGTAATAGAGATAAGGCTTTGGCGAGATGTAAATGCAAGGTGGCGAGAAGAATGGTTTGTGTCAGCTTGAGTGAAATGTAGGTATGGAGTTTGGTGGGGGGGGGGTTGTGGTAAAGGTAAGGGAAGGATCGAAATAGGTAAAGGCGTTAGAGAAGGTAAGAAGTAAAGATAGAAAAATAGGGGAAGTAAAGAAAGTAGATAGAAAAATAGGGAAAGTAAAAATAGAAGGTAAAGATAGAAAAATAGGGAAAGTAAAGAGAAAATAGGGAAATAGATAGAAAAATAGGGGAAATAGAAAAATAGGGAAAGTAAAGATGGAAAAATAGGGAGAGGAAGATCGCAATAGATAAGGCGTTAGAGAAGGTAAGAAGTAAAGATAGAAAATGGGGAAAGTAAAGATAGAAAATAGGGAAAGTAAAAACAGAAGGTAAAGATAGAAAATAGGGAAAGTAAAAACAGAAGGTAAAGATAGAAAATAGGGAAAGTCGAAATAGGCAAGGCGTTAGAGAAGGTAAGAAGTAAAGATAGAAAGTAGGGAAAGTAAAGAGAGAAAAGATAGAAAATAGGGAGAGGAAGGTCGAAATAGATGAAGGCGTTAGAGAAGGTACGAAGTAAAGATAGAAAATAGGGACAATAAAGAGAGAGTGAGGATAGAAAATAGGGAACGTAAAGACAGAAAATAGGGAAAGTAAAGATAGAAATAGGGAGAGGAAATTCAACATAGATAAGGCGTTAGATAAGGTAAGAAGGAAAGATGCAAAAATAAACTAAGACATAGGTTTGTATTAGGTAAACACTGATTGAACATAACATTTGACCAACAGACAACAATGACACTAACAACAGCACAGAAATCAGGGAGGCTGTTGTAATAAGTCACTTGCTGCTTCTGTCCCTGTGGCTTTAAGAGAGAGAGAGAGTTACAAATAATATATACAAACATCCACTTGTTGCTGCTATCCCTGTGCTTATACTCAAAGATGTGTGTGTGTGTGTGTGTGTGTGTGTGTGTGTGTGTGTGTGAGAGAGAGAGAGAGAGAGAGAGAGAGAGGTCATAGTGTGTGGTGACGTTCTTCAGGTGACCTCTGATGACCTGGATACCGCAACAACGCCACCTAAGTGATTTATTCCAAACATTACACATCCGTATCCTCTTGTACGAAAATGTTTGTTGACGTTAAGCCGGTATAAGTAGCATAAAATAAAATGCTAAGGTGTGAATATGGAATGGAGAGGTATATGAGAGGGGGGTGTGAGCTGGGGGTAGGGCGGTGAAATGGCGGAGGGCGACATGGAGGCGATTTGTTTGTGGCCACCCCTTACGGGATTGAGGTCTCGTGGTTGTAATATTAGCCTCTTCAGTCCGATAACCTGTCCTTTATTTCCTACCACTTCCACACGAGTACTCACTATCAGGAAAGACTTGGAACTGTGTGTGTGTGTGTGTGTGTGTGTGTGTGTGTGTGTGTGTGTGTGTGTGTGTGTGTGAGGATTAGGTGACTTGTTCTGCCTTTTGTGTATGTTTTTTTATGCATTTAAATTTAGTGTGTGTGTGTGTGTGTGTGGATTAGGTGACTTGTTTTGCCCTATGTTTATGTCGTTTTAGTGCATTTAAATTGTGTGTGTGTGTGTGTGTGTGTGTGTGTGTGTGTGCGCCACATGAGAATCTTGGCCAGTCTTATCAAACCGCTCTTGACAGTCCTAATTTTGGGAGTGAGGTGTGATCTCTCTCTCTCTCTCTCTCTCTCTCTCTCTCTCTCGTACTGTATAGTCCCGAAGCCAATACACACACACACACACACACACACACACACACACACACACACACACACACACATATCCTCTAACCTGTTTATTTATGGTTGGGGAGTGTCCGGATGAGGAAGAGGGGGAAGGAGGGAGGAGGGGAGGGGAGGGTGACGCACGGCTGATATTTGTAAACAATGCCACGTGACTGCTGAGTTGGACGGTACGTTGGGTCGCGTTATTGTGGTTGTGGTTTTTTGTTGTCAGAGAGAGAGAGAGAGAGAGAGAGAGAGAACTTTTACTTGCCTACACTGTTTATTTTTTTTTGTTCATGTTGCTTTCTTCACTTTTTTTTTATTTTCAAGTTACCATTGTCTCCAGCCAGCCTGCTTAACCATTCTCCTTTCTGTTTACATTCCTCACGCATCCTTACTTTATTATTATTATTATTATTATTATTATTGCGTCTTTCAACAACATTACGGCCCATTATCTCATTGGCAATGTTCTCTCTCTCTCTCTCTCTCTCTCTCTCTCTCTCTCATCAACATTACGGCCCATTATCTCACACTGGCAACGTTCTCTCTCTCTCTCTCTCTCTCTCTCTCTCTCTCTCTCTCTCTCTTTCAACGACATTACGGCCCATTATCTCACACTGGCAACGTTCTCTCTCTCTCTCTCTCTCTCTCTCTCTCTCTCTCTCTCTCTCTCTCTCTCTCTCTTTGTCATTCATTCCATTTCTTACTCCTGTCTAAACCTTATATTTTGCTGTTCTCACTTACACACTTATTCCCCACACTAGCGTACATACTCAATCTCCTTTCCTGTTCACACTTTCCTATTCCTACAATGCCCCCTCTCTCATATTTTATCATCCTTCGTACTTCCTCTTCTGTACAGTTGCTCCCCCCTCACACTCACTCATCATTCTTCCTCCCTTCCCTCCTTCACACTTCACACTCCACCTCATTCTTCACGCCTTCCTTCTTGATCCTTCCTCACACACTTATTTATCATTCTTCTCAGTATCCCTTCCCCCCACAATGATAGTCTTGGGGTTGAGGGGATGGTAGGATTGCTGATGACTTTGTGTGTGTGTGTGTGTGTGTGTGTGTGTGTGTGTGTGTGTGTGTGTGTGTGTGTGCCAGGCTAATCTTACTGTGAACGCAGTGGTCTTTTGTCTGAATTTGTCCCTTTTCTTGCAATGCACCCTCCTCCTTTCGTGGGATAGGGAAGAAGTTGAGGGACGTTTGTATATCTTTCACTTCACTCCATCTCTTCCTTCCCCTCCCCCACACCCTCACCCCAACTCTTCCTTCCCCTCCCCCACACCCTCACCCCAACCCTTCCTTCCCCTCCCCTACGCCCTCACCCCAACCCTTCCTTCCCCTCCCCCTCACGCCCTCATTCACCCTCGCATTTGCTGTGGCCTTGTGTGTGGATTGTGTGTGTGTGTGTGTGTGTTTTGCAGTGTTGCAGATCAGTAGTTTCTCTGGTTTCGACACGCAGCTTCCTTCCTTCCTGCCACTCTGCATCTCACTTCCTTTGTTATTGACGTCCCCCCACCTCTCTCTCTCTCTCTTTCTCTCGTATAGATATATATATTTATGTATGTGTTTGTGTATGTATGTACGGTATATAAAGTATGTCAGTCTATCTATGTATGTATTTTTGTGTATGTATGCGTAAGTATAAATATATTCATACGTATGTACCGGTATTGTCATTAGTGTATTGAGTTTGGCCATGTGGAGAGGTTGGAGAGTGAGAGACTGACGAGGAGAGTGTATGTGAGTGAGATGGAGGGGGGAGAGGGAGGGGGAGGCCAAGGATGAGATGGAGGGCTGGAGTGGAGAGGTATATGAGAGAGGGGAGTGTGAATTGGGAGCAGGGCAGTGAAATGGCGGGGGACAGGGCTACGTGGAGGCGATTTGTTTGTGGCCACCCCCGTATGGGATCAAGGCGTCTGGCAATAGATAGATAGATAGATAGTATTGAGTTCAGAGTGATGTGTTGGCATTACAAAAGCGTATTACACCTACTACGAGTAAACATATAAACATGAGAGTGTTAAAAGATACCCATGAAAGACTGAGTCAGTATTTTATATATAGGAACAAAACCTCAGTATATTAAGCCCTTCATAGTGTATTTTTGTAAAGACAGGAGGGTTACAGTATGTGGATGCCATTTCTTTTTTAATAGCACAACAGAGGAAGGAGAAACATGAATGAAAATAATAATAATAATATAATATAGCACTCCTAACAAATGGTGGGTGGCAGAGTGACATGGAGGTGTTTTGTCTTCGGCCACCCTTTGCGGAATTAGGGCGTCGGGCTATAGATAGGTAGATAGAACACCTAACACTACACCATAATTTAATCTGTTTCTCTTTCCCCGTAATATATGTGATTTGCTGTGTTCTGGTGTGTTTACTTCTAGCCTCTGACTTCACTCTTCTGGGTATAGCTTGACAGTTCGCTACCCCCCCCCTCTCTCTCTCTCTCTCTCTCTCTCTCTCTCCCTTCTTCCTTCACATGCTCTCCCTGCTCTTCCATATCCCCTTCCTTCTTCCCTTACATTCTCTCCCTCTCTCTTCCCTATCCCTCCTTTCTTCCTTTCCTCCCTCTCTCCCTTCCCGTCATGAACTCCAGTCTCACGCCAGTCACCTGTTACCACGTTTCTCTTTCTCCTCCCTCCCTCCCCCTTTCCTCCCCCTCCCCTTCTCTCCGTCATATCCGCCCCCTTTCCTTCGGTCTTCCCTCTCCCCTCTTCCCCCTTCTCCCTTTCCTCCTTCCTCTCTCCCTGTATCGTTCCTCCTTCCCCTCCCTTTTTTTGCCGTATTCTCGCTACTTCTCTTTCCCTTCCTTCTCTCTCCCCCCCCTCTTACCTTCCCTCCTCTCTCCCCCCCTCTTACCTTTCCTCCTCTCCCTCTTCATTCCCTCCAGCTCTTCCCCTCCCTCCTCTCCTCCTTCCCCGTTTTCCTTCATCCTCTCATTCCACCTCATGTTATTCCTCATTTTCCTGCTCTCTCCCCCCCCCCCACCACTTCTCCTCTTCCTTCTCTTTTCATTTTACCCCATTGCCTTTCACATCTCCCCCCCCCCCA
>NC_137022.1:1487500-1502500 GCF_032717465.1 Coenobita brevimanus
GTAGTGTTGGTAGATTCAGTTTATTTAGTCTTTCTTCGTAGCTTAGGTCCCTTAAGCTTGGTATCCATCTTGTAGCGGCCCTTTGAACTTTTTCAATCTTGTCTATATGCTTTTTGAGATGAGGACTCCAGACTACTGATGCATATTCCAGGGTTGGTCTAATGAATGATGTTATTATCCTTCTTAGCATGTCTTCATTTATGTATGTGAATGCTATTCTCATATTTGCAAGCAGTGTATACATGTTCCGTACAAACGTGTATGGTCCCATAGACTAATAATTCGCCAGCATGTATATTGTAGCATGTGAATATACACTGTGTGTGTGTGTGTGTGTGTGTGTGTGTGTGTAAGTGAAGTAGTAGCCCAATGTGTGCTATCTTTTTTTTATTTTGTGTGTATGTGTGTGTGTGTGTGTGTGTGTAAGTGAAGTAGGAGCCCAATGTGTGCTATCTTTTTTTTATTTTGTGTGTATGTGTGTGTGTGTGTGTGTGTGTGTGTGTGTGTGTGTGTGTGTGTGTGTGTGTGTAAGTGAAGTAGTAGCCCAGTGTGTTTTTTCTTTCCTTCTTTTTTTTGTCATTAACTCGTTGTCCAGCAAATATGAATCTGGAGGCCCGGCTGTGAGTCACTTGTGGTATGCCATGTGAGTCACTGGGGGGGTAGGGGGAGGGGGGATGGGGGGAGAGAGAGATAGGAGGGGGGAGAGAAAGGAAGAAAAAAAAAATGGGGAGAAGGAGTTAGGAGGGCCGATTTAGGGGGTGAAGAAGGGGGGAAAGGGGAGGGGTGTGATCTGAGGGAAAGGAAGAGGGGGAGATGACTGAGGTGGGGGGGAAGGCGGGAAGGGAGGGGGTGGTTTGTGAGAAAGGGAAGAAGGGGGGGGAGGAATGGATATGGAGGTGGGGGAATGGGGTTTAGGGAGGGAGAGAGGGGGAGTAGCGGTAGGTGGGTGGGAGGTGTAGGTGGGTGGGAGGGTGTAAGGAAGGTGACGGTGGTGTTGTGGTGAGTCAGCCATGGAGTATCAACCTTCACATACGCCAGGCATGAACCCTTCTTACCCCTACCCCCCCCTGCTACTTCCTTCCTTTCTTCTTACTCTGGCATTCCCATAGGACACTAATAGCAAGGGTCATTGGTAGGCATCAGCAGGAAGGACATCCCGTCATAAAAGTGCTACACTCTTCAAACGAAAGTCCTCTACCCAGGGGCAACGCCTTAGCCCTTATCCAAAAAAGGGGTACCTGGCGTAAAAACTCACTATATATAAAACGAAAAACATCAATCATCATTTTAAAACCATTCAACACGACGTTAAGGTTTTTTTTTTTACATTATATATTTCCGATCAGTTAATTGTTTCACATAATTAAAGTTTGAAAACCGCAGATATCGCAGCCGTTCCTAAACCCTTCCAAATGACCTGACTGTCTGGGCGAGGTGATCACTGGCGGCACCTTGTATTGCCTGACGCTGTGATGTTATTAGTGGCGTGTCAGAACGATTATACTCACTTTAGGTATTATTATTATTATTATTATTATTGTTGTTTTTTGTTAGTTATTGTTCTTATTATTATTACTGTTATTATTTTTATATTTTGTTATTGTCCTTTCTGTTGTTAGTTATTGTAATTATGGTCATAATTGTAATTATTATTTATTATTGTTATTATTGTTGTTTGTAAGGTATTATTATTATTACTACTACTACTACTACTACTACTCTACTACGACTACTACTACTACTACTACTACCACCACCACCACCACCACCACCACTACTGTTACAGCTATTGTTATTGTTATTGATGTTATTTCTGTCATTAACATACCCGGACCGAGACAGACCAAAGAGAACATGAACCTTCACTTTTATTATTATTATTATTATTATTATTATTATTTTTTACATTTTGATGTAGAGTCAGGCTAGAGCAGAAGCACAGATGGGTGTAAATAGTGGTGAAACATGGGATTGGGTGTTGTTTATGAGCTTGAGAGGGGTTTTATCGTGTGTGTGTGTGTGTGTGTTTGTGTGTGTGTGTGTGTGTGTGTGTGTGTGTGTGTGTGTGTGTGTGTGTGTGTGTGTGTGTGTGTGTGTGTGTGTGTGTGTGTGTGTGTGTGTGTGTGTGTGTGTGTGTGTGTGTGTGTGTGTGTGTGTGTGTGTGTGTGTGTGTGTGTGTGTGTGTGTGTGTGTGTGTGAATGAGTGAGTGAATGTGTGTGTGTGTGTGTGTGTGTGTGTGTGTGTGTGTGTGTGTGTGTGTGTGTGTGTGTGTGTGTGATAGAGTGAGTGAATGTGTGTGTGTGTGTGTGTGTGTGTGTGTGTGTGTGTGAATTCGTTATGTTTTCATCTGCATAGTAAAACATCCATCTTCCCCTGCTTACCTCTCTCTCTCTCTCTCTCTCTCTCTCTGGATGCATGTCTTCGAATAAACCGTAATTATGAGGTAGGAATGAGTCTCCTTGGTTACTAGTCAAACCCGCCCTTCAGTCTGTCTACCCTTGGTCATCAACTCTCTCTCTCTCTCTCTCTCTCTGAGGTGGAAGGGGTTAGGTATGTACATTAAGTCTGAACAAATGTACAAGTAATGGTGTACAGTACTGGTAATGGTGTACAGTACTCAGGTGTACAGAAGGGTAATGCTGTAATATATGTACACAAGCAGGTAATTACATGGGTTACCCTTACACCGCCACACGCCTAATCCCGGAGTTGATCATTGTTGGTGGCTACGATAATGACTCAGCGTATTAGCCTTATACCGCCACACGCCTAATCCCGGAGTTGATCAGGTTGGTGGCTACGATAATGACTCAGTAGCCTTATACCGCCACACGCCTAATCCCGGAGTTGATCAGTGTTGGTGGCTACGATAATAACTCAGGGTATTAGCCTTATACTGCCACACGCCTAATCCCGGAGTTGATCAGTGTTGGTGGCGACGATAATGACTCAGCGTGTCACTCTTATCGGCTCTTATCTGCCTCGCCTCTTGTCAGAACAGCAGCGGTCGACTTTGACTTGTGTATATCTGTGTGAGTGTGTTTAAGTACCTGGGTAGTGTGATGAGTAAGGATGGAGGTTTGGAGGGTGAAGTGCTTGAAAGGGTACAGCAGGGAAGAAAGGTTGCTGGTTCCTTGAAAGCAGTGATAAGAAACAAGGAAGTGAGCATGGAAGTGAAAAAGTTACTACATGACAGTATTGTGATACCAACTCTAACGTACGGAAGTGAAGCTTGGACGTTGTTGGAAGGACACAAGTCAAGAATGAGAGCAGTGGAAATGAGTTATTTAAGAGGAGCCTGTGGAGTCACATGGAGAGACAGGCTGACGAATGAGGATATAAAGGAGCGTTGTGGTGTGGATGTGGATGTGATAGGAAGCGTTATGAGGAACACACTGAGGTGGTTTGGCCATGTGGAGAGGATGGAGAGTGAGAGACTAATGAGGAGAGTGTACGTAAGTGAGGTGGAGGGGGGAGAGGGAGGGGGAAGCCGAGGATGAGATGGAGGGATAGAGCGGAGAGGTATATGAGAGAGGGAGGTGTGAGCTGGGAGCAGGGCAATGAAATGGCGGGGGACAGGGCGACATGGAGGCGATTTGTTTGTGGCCACCCATTACGGGATTGATGCGTCTGGCAATAGATATATAGATAGATTTATTTATAGCCAGACGCCTTGATTATGGACGGGTTACCATCAGTAAATCACCCTCCCGTTACCCTTACCTCTGCCATCACGCTGCCCTGCCACCAACTCACAGGCCACCCTCACACACATACCCTTCACCCCATCCCCCAGCCTCATCCACAGTTATAGTTACTCTCCATACCCTACACACGGTCACATCCTCTCCTCGTCAGTCTCTCCCTTCACTCTGGGTCTTCCTCTTCTCCTTCTTCCTTCACATTAGCTTCTTTGGTCTTCCTTTGTTGTTGTTCTTCTTCTTCTTCATTTCCTCATTCTTCTTCTCCTCCTCCTCCTCCTCCTCATCATCATCATCATCATCATCATCATCATCATCATCATCATTCTTTATCATCTTTTCTTCCTCTCTCCTTCTTCTTCTCATTCATCCATCAGCTTAGTTCCTTAATACATCCTTTATTAATCTTACGCGTTGTTGGTCTTCCCCTCCTGCTGCCCTGCCACACCCGCAACACCTGTGCAACTCATCAAGGCCTTCATAGCACCAGCCACTCTCCTTCCCTCTGACACACTGCTTTACACTTATTAGCTGCATTGACCTCTTTACTACCACTTTTATTATTATTATTATTATTATTATTATTATTATTATTTATTATTATTATTATTATTATTATTATCAGTAATAGTAGTAGTAGTAATGGTAATAGTAGTAGTAACTGTAGCATTAGTAGTAGTAGTAGTAGGTTAGTAGTTGTAAACGTAGAATTCGTAGTAGTAGTTGTAGTAAGGGTTGCCAAGGTCGCGGTTTTCCCGCCAAATTGGGCTCGTTTTGAAGCTCTTCCGCGGGCAGATTTTACCGGTCGCGGGTTGCGGTTTTTTGGGCTGGTTTGAAAACTGTCGCGGTTGTTTGGGCTAGTATGGAGTTAAACCACATCACGACAATATACTGAGAGAGAGAGAGAGAGAGAGAGAGAGAGAGAGAGTGTTTAAACAAATGGGGGGGAGAGACCCCCTAATACTCCCACAGGGACCAGTGGATGCAGCCAGTGCGGAGACTCCGGAGAGAGTTTTGTTTTATCCCAATTATCGTTGCCAGCAAGCACTGCTGCAGTAGAGAGGATTTTCTCTCAGTATAATTTAGTGAAAAGTAAATGAAGAAACAGACAGCAACATGAAACAGTTGAAAACACTCTTCATGTTAGAGCAATATGCGGACATAAAATCTGTTGTAATGATTTCACAAACAAAATTATGTTAGCAAATTTCACATATGACGTACACAGCAACGAAACACAGTGATGATGATCATATAGATTTTTGAATAATATAAGTGTGATGGAAAGTTGACTCAGAGGGAGAGAAAATACCTTCACTTGCATGTTGTATTACCTAGTGTAATGATAAGTATATTTCAACAGAATCATTGTTGTTTTATGGGCAATAGTGTTTTTATGGGAAATAGGGAAAGTTTAAGTGAATCAAGTGATCATTTCAGGCATTAATAGGGACCTATATATGAATTATTAATATAAAACACTAATTTCGCATAAATAGAGGATTTTTAAAATAATTATTGGTGTTGGGCTACTTTTGGGCTGGTTTTCAGTTGGGTTTCCGCGGGCAGAGCAGGGTGCGACTTGGCAACCCTGGTAGTAACAGCAACAGCGGTAGTAGTAGTAGTAGTAGCAGTAGTAGTAGAACGTTCATTGGTGGCTGGAGAAAATGATGATAATAACATGATGATATTTTATTAATATTTTATTATTATTATTATTATTATTATTATTATTTTGAGTACTGTTACGTGTCATAATTTGTACAAGTGTGTGTGTGTGTGTGTGTGTGTGTGTGTGTGTGTGTGTGAGGGGGGGAAAGCCTGGAGGCAGGAGTGAGTCATATTCATGCCGTGAGAGACAGACAGACAGACACACACACACACACACACACACACACACACACACATCCCATACACACCACAACATATATGAGTCAGATTCTAACTGGATTTACATAGTTCGTAACACCTCCTCTTCAGCGATTTATTATGCATATTACGCCTATATATCCATTTATTTGTTTAAATGTCAATGCCATAAATACCGAAGTTGTATATGGGTCGTTCTTCATTTCTTAACAGTTCTTCCTTTGCGGTTTATTCCACCTCAGAAATATCAGTGTAGCCTATACCTGTCCTTAGCGAATATATATATATATATATATATATATATATATATATATATATATATATATATATATATATATATATATTCGTTATGGAAAAGGTGTTACGAATTCTTAAAAAAAACACTTAGAATACGCGCCATTATTATTGTATTCAGCCACTGTGCATCACAGCTTGAGGGATTCCGTTCAGTAACTTGGTCACCTTTGTTTGTGCTACTTTACCATCAAGAGCCTATAACCAGACACCGTAATTCCTTAAAGGGTGGCCACAAGCAAATCGCCTCCATGCCGCCCTGTCCTCCTGCCATTTTACTGCCTTGCATCCAGCTCACACCCCCCTCGCTCATATACCTCTCCACTCCATCCCTCATCTCATCCTTGGCCTCCCCCTCTCTCTCTTTCCAACCACCTCACTCACATGCACTCTCCTCGTCAGTCTCTCACTCTCCATCTCTCATATACCTCTCCACTCCATATAAAACATTGTACTTAAGAGCATTTACCTTTTAAGTGTCCATGCATTGTATAATACTGTACTCTTTTTACGCTAACTTGGCCTAAAATAACCAAATCTTCATCTTGAATACTGAGCTGCAACAATAATTTAACACTAGAACATGAGGCTAGTCACGAAGAAGTGCTATGGGAAGGATGTATGGCGTAACACTGACTTTTTCTGCCACTGAGCTACGTAAAATAAGCTGCAAAAGGATGAAAAATTTGGACCAGCTTAAAGTGAAAGTATTACAGTAACATAAGCCCATGGGGTGGCGAGGTACATGAGAGAGGGGGGTGTGAATTGGGAGCAGGGCAGTGAAATGGCGGGGAACAGGGTGACATGGAGGCGATTTGTTTGTGGCCACCCCGTATAAGGGATTAAGGCGTCTGGCAATAGATAGATAGATAGAAGCCCATCTCAAAGTCAGTTCAAGTGCAATTTTTCTGCAGTCTCCACACCACTGAGCTCTTAGCCAATGGGAGGCGCCGAAATTACCCCCCAGAGCTCCACCCACCGTCTTATTCAGCCAATGGGAGCAGCGGGTACCAGTGACGTCACACCCGATGGCCCCTCCCACTGACCAGCCAATGGAGAGGCGCCCCGTCAACCCCGGAGAGAGAGAGAGAGAGAGAGAGAGAAGCCTTTATTATTATAGATATCCACACCATCTATGAGAGAGAGAGAGAGAGAGATGAGTATAATTCTTGTACCATTACCTTCTCCCTTATTTCCGTTTCTTTTGCTATTTATTTTACGTAAGTCAGTAGCAGAAGAAGAGTGCTCTGATTCTACGCCCCTTAGCACTTCTTCGTGACTAGCATCACATTCCGTTTTACGTAGGTCAGTAGCAGAAGAAGAGTACTTTGATTCTACACCCCTTAGCACTTCTTCGTGACTAGTAGCAGAAGAAGAGTACTGATTCAACACCCCTCAGCACTTCTTCGTGACTAGCATCGTATTCTAGTGTTAATATATTGTTACATCTCAGTCTTTAGGAAGGAGAGAGAGAGCAGTTTTAGGTACATATGATTCTACACCCCTCAGCACTTCTTCATGACTATTTAGGAATGAGAGAGAGCAATTTTAGGTCAATTTAAGGTAAGACAAGGATAATAATATACTGTATTTAACTCTGCCTAAAATTGCCATCTCTTCATCTTAAATTTAGGACTGTAACAAGCGATTATGGCGATGCTAGTCACGAAGAAGTGCCGTGGAAAGGACACAGAGAAGTAGTAGTGTTTTATTCCGCCACTGGGCTTATTATTATTGTTATTGTTATTATTATTATTATTATTATTATTATTATTATTATTATTATTATTACTGTTATTATTTTTATTATTATTATTATTATTGTTATATTATTACTATTATTATTATTATTATTATTATTATTATTATTATTACTACTACTACTACTACTGCTGCTGCTGCTGCTGCTGCTGCTGCTGCTACTACTACTACTACTGCTACTACTGCTACTACTGTTGTTGTTGTTATTATTATTATTATTATTATTATTATTATTATTATTATTATTATTATTCTGTGGTAGGTGGGGGCGCTCACCATCCACTCACTCGATGTAGTGCTGCTCTTGGGTGTCTGCCCTTTCCTCTCCTCCGTCCTTCTTTCCTTCCATCCTCTTCTGTCTTTCTTTCCTCCTTTCCTTCCTTGTCCTGCCTACGGGTGACTTTACACTCCCTCTTCCCTCTTTCGTTCCTTCATTCTTTCCTCTTCCTTCTCCCTGTGGGTGACTCTACACTGAGTGACAAGCCAAATGGTTTCCTGTACACCAGGAAACCATTTACTACGCTGGGTGGTAACCATATAACCAAATTTTGGCGCCGGGTGGTTTAGTGGGTAATTATTGCGCTCCAATCGGATTGAGCCGGTGAAGGTTTATATCCAAGGGATGGTTGGGGTTTATTGCTCATGTAATGCCACTCAGGGATGAGTGAGGCTGGTCACTCATCTTAAATGTCAGGACCAACTGCCTAGCCCCGGGTTCCTACGCTCCTCATGGGGCAATGTAGGATTGGATGATGGATGGATTATTATTATTATTATTATTATTATTATTATTGATTTTATAGGGCTTAGAAGAGCAGGTGGGTTAGTTGCAGCTTCGATTAACCCCTTCATTACGAGAGGTCCGTAGATCATCGAAGTGAAGAGGCTAACACGAAAACAAAATAATAATAATAATAATAATAATAGCAAATAATTATAATAATAGTAACAATAATTATAGTAATAATAATGATGATAATAATAGTAATAATAATAATAATAATAATGGTAATAATATTAATAATAATGATAATAATAATAATGACAATAATGATAATAGTAGTAATAATAACAGCAATAATAATAATAACAATAATAATAATAATAATAACAATAATAATAATAAGAAGAAGAAGAACAACAACAACAACAACAGTAATAATAACAACAACAACAATAATAATAATAATAATAACAATAATAATAATAATAATAATCGAATGGCGGGAAAGGGAGTTGGTTGAATACGAAATGGGAAGAATTCGAAAGATCTTTTGATTTCGGAAGACTGTGCGTAGCTTTGTGATGACGTGTGTGTGTGTGTGTGTGTGTGTGTGTGTGTGTGTGTGTGTGAGAGAGAGAGAGAGAGAGAGAGAGGGGGGGGGAATGCTTGAGGGGAAGAGTGAGTCATACATGTGTGTTGAGAGAGAGAGAGGGAGAGTAAAATCAAGTGTAGTGATACGCCACAAATACAACAATAATAATAATAATAATAATAGCAGTAGTAATAATAATAATAATAATAATAATAATAATAATAATAATAATACAGTAATAATAGTAATAATGATAATAATGATGATGATAGTAATAATGATGATAATAATAGTAATCCATCCATTCATCCTTCATCCAATCCTACGTTGCCCCATGAGGAGCGTAGGAGCCCGGGGCTAGGGAGTTGGTCCTGATCCTGACATTTAATATGAGAGTGACCAGCCTCACTCATCCCTGAATGGCATTACGTGAGCAATAAACCCCAACCATCCCTTGGATATAAACCTTCACCGGCGCAATCCGACTGGAGCACAATAATTACCCACTAAACCACCAGGCGCCAAAATTTGGTTGTATGGTTACCACCCAGCGTAGTAAAAAAATAGTTTCCTGGTGTACAGGAAACCATTTGGCTTGTCACTCAGTGTAGAGTCACCCACAGGCAGAAGGAAGAGGGAAAGTATGAAGGAATGAAAAACAGAAGAGGGAGTGTAAAGTCACCCGTAGGCAGAAGGACGAGGAAAGAATGAAGGAAAGATAGAAGATGATGGAAGGAAAAAGGGATGGAGGAGAGGAAAGGACAGACGCCCGAGAGCAATACTACATCGAGTGAGTGGATGGTGAGCGCCCCCACCTATAATAATAATAATGATGATGATGATAATAATAATAATAATAATAATGATGATGATGATAATAATAATAATAGTGATTCGTGCAAGGTATGGAGTGAGGAAGTTGGTGGACACCAGAATTGAAGAGAGTGTCCTGAGATGGTCTGGTCATGTGGAGAGAATGGATAACAACAGAGTGGTGAAAAAGGTATATCTGAGCGAATTTGAAGGAGGGAGGAGGCGAGGTAGGCCAAGGAGAAGGTGGAGGGATATGGTGGACGAGTGTGTGAGGAAGAGAGGTTTGGAAGTTGGTGAGGCTAGGGAACTGACAAGAGATCGAGCTGGCTGGATGAATGTTGTGAGGAGAAGTGCATGATCAGGGTTTTTTGGCACCCCTTTTTAACGTGGCAGCGTCCGGATTGACTCAGTGGGATACGTTTATGTGAATCTATAAAACATGGTGAATGTATTTGGCACATCAGATAGAGCCAGGATTCCGGGGGCTTGAATGATGAGTGAATGGAAGCGTGGAATTTGGATTGGGCAAACTTGGGCTGTCTGGACATTGCTACTGCTCACCTTGCCCTAGGGTGGGAAAGGAGGTCCGGATGATGATGATAATGATAATAATAATAGTAGTAGTAGTAGTAGTAATCCGGCTGAGTCACTTAACCTTTTCAGTACGAATACATTCTTCCCTTCGGGGCGCTCCATAAGTAGAACTGCATAAGACTCTCCCCTGATGTTATTTTGTGTTGGGATGGCTCAGTCTGCTGATGTGGGCGTGGATGTGGCCGTGGGAATAAGAAATAAATGATAGAAGTTATACATTGTTAACTATGCATTCTCCCCTACATGCAAGAAAGTGAAGGAGCGTTGTGGTGTGGATGTGGATGTGATAGGAAGCGTTAGGAGAAACACACTGAGGTGGTTTGGCCATGTGGAGAGGATGGAGAGTGAGAGACTGACGAGGAGAGTGTATGTGAGGGAGGGAGAGGGAGGGGGAAGCCAAGGATGAGATGGAGGGATGGAGTGGAGAGGTATATGAGAGAGGGGGGTGTGAGCATGGAGCAGGGCAGTGAAATGGCGGGGGACAGAGTGACATGGAGGCGATTTGTTTGTGGCCACCCCTTACGGAATTAAGGCGTCTGGCAAGAGATAGATAGTTGTATGTTTGTTTTCACTCTGTATACTTTAAAGTGGTCATCGGGGTGAATGGGTGGTGGGGGAGGGAGGAAGAGGAGTGAAGGAAGATAGGAAGTTTAAGGAAAGGAGGGAGGGAAGAGGAGTGGAGGTAGGAGGGAAGGAAGAGGGGTGGAGGAAGGAGAGAAGGAAGAGGAGGGAAGGAAGAGAAGTGGAGGAAGGAGAGAAGGAAGAGAAGAGGAGGAGGAAGGAATTTTGAGGAGAGGAGAGAGGAAGGAAGCAGGAAAGAGGGAAGGAAGAGAAGAGAAAGAGAAAGGAATGAATGAGGGAAATAGGAACATGATTAAATGATGATGATGATGATGAGGAGGAGGAGGAGGAGGAAGAGGAAGAAGGAAGTGAGAATCGAAAGGAAGATGACGAAAAGTAGTAGAAGTGGTAGTAGTGGTATGGTGGTGGTAGTAGTAGTAGTAATAATAGCAGTGGTAATGGTAGCAGTAGTAGTAGTTGTGGTAGTAGCAGTGGTAATGGTAGTAGTAATAGTAGTAATAATAGCAGTGGTAATGGTAGCAGTAGTAGTAATAGTAGTTGTGGTAGTAGCAGTGGTAATGGTAGTATTAATAGTAGTAGTAGTAGTGGTGGAAGAAGAAACTGACTAGGAGTGGCCAGGTAGGGGTAAATAGGACAACAGGTAAATTACACGCTGTCACACACCTGCCTATTTCAGCCTCACCTGTCCAATTACCTCACCACCACCTCCCCATTTCACCTGAGCCTCTCCCTAAACCCTTACACCTTCAATCCAACTCTATTTCATCTCCATCATACTTCATTTCTCCTCCTCCTCCTCCTCATCATCATCATCATCATCATCATCATCATCATCATCATCATCCTTTCCTCCCCGACTTACTTCCCCCACCTCTTCCTTCAGTCCTCCTCCTCCTCCTCCTCCTTCATTCCTCCTCCTTCATTCCTCCTCCTCTTCCTCCTCCTCCTTCATTCCTCCTCCTCCTCCTCCTCCTCCTCCTCCTCCTCCTCCCTCCCCTCACTTTTCATTTCCTATATCCCCTCCCTTCTCTCCATACCTATCCCTCCTCCTCCTCCTCCCTTCACGTTCCCTCCTCTTTCCTCCTCTCCTCTTACACTTTTCCTCCTTCCCATCCCCAGAGAGAGAGAAGGAAGCCAATATCAGAATAACCCTCGTGTGTGTGTGTGTGTGTGTGTGTGTGTGTGTGTGTGTGTAAATTCTTGTTTCGTATATATCCAGTGTTTTAACGTGTGTGTGTGTGTGTGTGTGTGTAAATTCTTGTGTTTATATCCAGTGTTTTAACTGTGTGTGTGTGTGTGTGTGTGTGTGTGTGTGTGTGTGTGTGTGTGTGTGTGTGTGTGTGTGTGTAAATTCTTGTGTTTATATCCAGTGTTTTAACGTGTGTGTGTGTGTGTGTGTGTGTGTGTGTGTGTAAATTCTTGTGTTTATATCCAGTGTTTTAACGTGTGTGTGTGTGTGTGTGTGTGTGTGTGTGTGTGTGTGTGTGTGTGTGTGTGTGTGTGTGTTATCCAGTGTTGTAACTCCACAAACAAACCATCTGATACATGTCCTTCCTTATGTCCACATCTTTTATGACTGAAGTTCGTATCGCCATTCATCGTCAGACTTATCCCGTATCTTGCACGTTGCATCCCTTACGCATTTGCAACACGGCTTCTGTAGGCAGTAGGGAGTGATTTATTGCAGAGCTATCTATCTGTTGCCAGACGCCTTAATCCCTTAAGGGATGGCCACAGACAAATCGCCTGCATGTTGCCCTGTCCCCCGGCATTTCACTGCCCTGCTCCCAGCTCACACACCCGTCTTTCATCTACCTCTCCACTCCATCCCTCCATCTCATCCTTGGCCTCTCTCTCCCTCTCCTCCCTCCCCTCCCCCTCCCTCTTCTCCCTCCCCTCCCCCACGCTCTTCTCCCTCCCCTCCCCCACTCTCTTCTACCTCCCCTCCCCCACTCTCTCCTCCCTCCCCTCCCCCTCTCCTCCCTCCCTCCATTTTCTTTCTCATGTGAATGTGTCTGTTTACAAAGGTTGAGTTGCCTAGTAATAGATAGCCTCTCTCTCTCTCTCTCTCTCTCTCTCGTAGTGTCGAAGAGAAATAGATGGAAAGAAAATGGAAGAGGAAAAGAGGAAGGAATAGATGGTGAAGGAGGGAAAGAAGAGGAAGAGGAGGAGTAAGAGGAGGGAGGAAGAGGAGGAGAGCTTGAGGGAGGAAGGAAGAAGAGGAGGAGGAGAGAGAGTTTGGGAGATTCTGATGTGAGAGAGAGACAGAATGTGAGCGAGGGTGAGGGAGGGCAGTGACGCTTGAGCAAGGGTGTAGTGTGACAAGTGAGAGAGAGAGAGAGAGAGAGAGGGAGGGAGAGTTGCTTGGTGCTGCATATCCTGGCCTTGAGTAGCAACAGGACCGCTCATGCAGTACTGCCTCTCTCTCTCTCTCTCTCTCTCTCAAGGAAGAAAACAAGACAAGAGCCAGCCAAATTCAAGATCCCTTCACTCTCAGATGCCACAATGTATTTTAAAAGTCTGGAGGTCGTAGGCAGAGGGAAAATGCGGAGTGAGAAAGATAAATGCAATGTTGAATTGTTGCATGCATGATGAATTAGGAGTAGTGGTTGGCGCTTGCATTGGAGAGTTGGACGGAAAAGGTGTGTGTGTGTGTGTGTGTGTGTGTGTGAGAGAGAGAGAGAGAGAGAGAGAGAGAGAGAGAGATTAAGGGTACGTGCCAGTTCTTATGGTTTGTGTGTGTGTGTGTGTGTGTGTGTGTGTGTGTGTGTGTGTGTGTGTGTGAGAGAGAGAGAGAGAGAGAGAGAGAGAGATTAAGGGTACGTGCCAGTTCTTATGGTTTGTGTGTGTGTGTGTGTGTGTGTGTGTGTGTGTGTGTGTGTGTGTGTGTGTGTGTGTGTGTGTGAGAGAGAGGTTAAGGACACGTGCCAGTGCTTATGGTTTGTGTGTGTGTGTGTGTGTGTGTGTGTGTGTGTGTGTGTGAGAGAGAGAGAGAGAGAGAGAGAGAGAGAGAGAGAGCAAGTGCAGAAATTGGCAGGTCACGTCTTTCATAGTTAACAGAAAGACAACAAGGGTGTA
Source organism: Coenobita brevimanus (assembly GCF_032717465.1). Taxonomy (NCBI): domain Eukaryota; kingdom Metazoa; phylum Arthropoda; class Malacostraca; order Decapoda; family Coenobitidae; genus Coenobita; species Coenobita brevimanus. The sequence continues at coordinate 1,501,510 of NC_137022.1, forward strand.
TAAGCAGGAGATGGAGTGAGAGGATGAGGCAGAGAAAAGACGGAGAGATGAAAGGCCTAGATTTGCTGGGAATGGATGGAACAGGTTAAGAGACCATAGATGAGAGTGAAGATAGAGAGGCCTTTGTCACTCTCAGCTCCTGCACGCTTCGGTTTTTCCATGGGCTTTGTATTACGCGTTTGTTGAGTTTGGCTTTTGTATTACGCGGTTGTTGAGTTGGACCTTTGTATTACGCGTTTATTGAGTTAATTTGGTTGTGCTCATGTTAAATCCTGCCTCCCTTCCTCTCTACCAGCGCGACCTTTCTCTCACCTGCCTCCTTTCCTCCCTGACTCACCTCCCTCCTTGTCCTTTCCTCCCTACCTTCCGTCCCTCCTCTCCTAACTTCCCACCTGTCACATCTCGCCCACCTCCCTCTCAATCTCCCTCCCTCCCTTCCTCCCTCTCCATCTCCCTCCCTGCCCTCCTCACCTGTGCATCCGTCTGTCTCCCTGGGGCGGTGACCCTCGCATACGCTGGTCAGTCACTAAGCGGACTGGTTTTTGCCCACGTGGCCGATTTACTCCAGCACAACACAACACAGCACTACACTACACTACAACAATACAACACAGCACTACACTACACTACATTACACTACACAACACTACACTACACTACACAACACCACAACACTACACTACACAACACAACACCTGCCTTATGGTGCCCTGCTGCTGATTCACCCCTCACCACCATGCCTTAACACCCAACACAACACAACAACAACACAACACAACGCCTGCCTTATGTTGCCCTGTTCCTGAATCACCCCTTACCACCATGCCTCAACACCCAAGACAACACAACACAACACAACAGCAACAGAATACAGCACAACACAACGCAACGCCTGCGTTATGGTGCCCTGCTCCTGAACCACCCTTACCACCACGCTTCAACACCCAGCGCAACACAGACGCGGCCAATATTCACACAACACTCATCTCGT
>NC_137022.1:1510000-1680000 GCF_032717465.1 Coenobita brevimanus
AGTTATCTAATATATCTATCTCATATTTATCATAAAAATATTTCAATAAACGAGGAACATGGTGGCCAGAGGACTGATAAAATAACCTAAAAGCCGCATTATTCTTTCCACTTAAGGCTTTAAAATACTCAGCTTGCACTAGGGCAACTTGGTGTCTAAGTAAAAGTAGTCCTGCTGCCTTGGATATACTATGATCACTTATTAATCTTGGCACATTATATATTTTCTTAAGAGCATTCGCAAATTCACTTTCAAAGCTTCTGAATACATTGCTCCCAAGCATATCTTTCATATTCCAAAGATTTAAACCATAATCAGGCACACAGTAGGCTTTAAACACAGTAACGTCTGTGGATTAACGTTCATAAATTTTCTAATTACTGAATTAAATGTAGCATAAAATGAGTTCAATCTGAAAGAATATTTTGATTATCAGAAAAGTTGTCTTGAATTACATGGCCTAAATATTTGTATTCATTTACCACTTCATAACGATTTAAATAACGGATACCTTGTGCCTGTTTCTTATTATGTTGAAATATAACAATTTTTTATTTATCTTTGTTAATTCTTAATTCAGATTATTAATATTCTGTTCAAATATGTCACACAAATATAGAATATGCTCTTCACTATCAGCTAGTAATGCTATATCATCAGCATATGCAATTGCATTCAATCTAACAACCCCAAGGCAGCAACCCACATCTGTTTCCGTCAGGGTTTTTAAAACATTATCTATGTACAGTTTAAAAAGTAAAGGAGAAAGAACTCCTCCCTGCCTCACTCATTTATTAATTATATGATACATTCCTTTACTCCCATTCCATGTCATTCTTGCTAACTGGTTTCTTAAATATCTCATTAAAATTAATGTTAAGTCAGGGGGAACTCCTTTATCCAGTAAAATATGACCCAATTTAAACTGATCAACATTATCAAAGGCCTTTGATAGATCCATAAAAGCTATGTATGATTTTCTGCCTCCTTTTGTATAAGACCTAATGGTTTCATAATGGTAGTAGTAGTTATAGTAGCAGTAGTAGTAGTGGTAGTTATAGTAGTTGTAGTAGTAGTAGTAGTAGTAGTAGTTATAGATGTAATAGTTATAGTAGTAGTAGTAGTAGAAGTTGTTGTTGTTGTTGCTGCACTTGGATTCATTGTCATTTTCACTGTATTCCTGTTGTCTCCAAACAGTTACTGTCTATCTATCTGTCTATCGCCAGACGCCTTAATCCCATAAGGGGTGGCCACAAACAAATCTCCTCCATGTCGCCCTGTCCCCCGCCATTTCGCTGCCCTGCTGTCACCTCTCTCAAAGACCATCACTTTACTCTTCCCTACATTCACCTTTAGATTCCGTTTCTTACACACTCTCCCAAACTCATCCACCAAGCCTTGCAGCTCCCCTTCGTCTTCACTCAACAACACAATATCATCTGCAAACAACAGTACAGGGAGTTTCCAAACACTATCCTCTCTCACCAGGGCCACTCCAACATCCACTACCCTACCTTGTACCTCTTTTATTACCCCATCCATGTACAGATTGAACAACCATGGAGACATGACACATCCCTGTTTCAACCCAGCCTTCAAAGAGAAAAATTCACTCAGTTCACCATCCACATGCACTGCAGCCTTCGCACCATCGTACATACTCTTCACAGCATTCAACAACTTCCCATCTACTCCATATATTCTTAACACTTTCCACAATCCTTGTCTATCCACCCTGTCATATGCTTTCTCCAAATCCATGAAAGCCGCATACAACTTCTTTCCCTTCTCTAGAAACTTTTCCGCTAAAGATCTAAGAATGAATATCTGATCTACACAACCTCATCCCTTCCTAAAGCCTCCCTGTTCTTCTCCAACTAATTTCTCTGTTCTTTCTGTAACTCTGTCAATAAATATCCTACCATACACTTTTCCTGTTACACTAAGAGGACGAATGCAGGATTATGTGGACACCATGCATATAGATAGATAGATAGATAGATATAGATATAGGTGTGGTAGTTGTGGTAATTGTGGTAGAGGTAGCTGTGGTAGGTGTGATAAGTGTGGTCGGGGTGTGTTTGGCGTCAGAATGTCTGGGCTTGTGATAATCCCCTGAGAGAGAGAGAGAGAGAGAGAGAGAAACTGTGGACGTCTTAGCATCTTATCCTCCTTTCCGCCTTCCTTCCTTCCTTCCTTCCTTCCTTCCTTCCTTCCTTCCTTCCTTCCTTCTTTCCTTCCTTCCTTCCTTCCTTCCTTCCTTCCTTCCTTCCTTCCTTCCTTCACCTCTTTAGTTAATCTACACCTATGTGCATGAGGTGTAAAAATGATGAACACACACACACACACACACACACACACACACACACACACACACACACACACACACACATAGGTGCCAAGTACAAGTGCCAAGTAGTGTAAGTTTTTCACCTCATTTCTCACTACCAGTACACACACACACACACACACACACACACACACAAAGTGCGTGCGTGTTTATTTTTATCAAACTTCCAATTAGACATATCTGGTCTTCCGCCACTACAAGGTCTTACACAACTACCACCACTACTACCACAACTACCACTACCACCATAACCACAACTACCACCATAACCACAACTACCACTACCACCATAACCACAACGTCTACGACTGTCACGGTAACCACCCATACCACAACTACTACCCTTACCACAATTAATACCACTACCACAGTTACGACCACTACGACAATTATCACCACTCCCACAATAACCATCACTACCATTATCACCACTTCCACAACAGCCACCGTTACCACACCAGCCACCATCACCAGAACTACCATCGCTACCACAACAACAACAGCTACCACCATAACCACACCCACCACCATTACTTCAACTACCACAGCTACCACCACTACCCCTTTTACTTCAGGAGGGGGTGTAGCTCAGTGGTAGAGCGTTCGCTTTGCATGTGAAAGGCCCCGGGTTCGATCCCCGGCACCTCCACGACCTGTTGGGGATGTAGCTCAAATGGTAGAGCGCTCGCTTAGCATGCGAGAGGTACGGGGATCGATGCCCCGCATCTCCAAAAACATGACATTTTTAGCAAACGATGTAGTACCGTCAAGTCTTACGTCCATTATAAATCTTGTATGTAAAGGCTCTAAACCAGAGGGTTATAATTCTGTCTATCTATATATCTATTGCCAGACGCCTCAATCCCGTTTGAGGAAGCCACAAACAAATCGCCTCCACGTCGACCTGTCCCCCGCCATTTCACTTACATAATTATAATTCTTGTATGTAAATAATCTCTTATTAAGGGCCATTAGGATATTTTTAACATCATTCGCGGGCCATACAAAATTATCAACTTGAAATCAACTGTATCCCAGTACTTTATATATATATATATATATATATATATATATATATATATATATATATATATATATATATATATGTATATATATATATACGTTCATGAGTTTCTGACATTACATTTATGAATTGCCTCACGGGCCTTATCAAATGGTCTTGCGGGCCTCATACGGCCCGGAGGCCGGACGTTGCCCATCCCTGATGTAAACTTAGGAGTCACCAGCAGTGTTAGCAGATTTCTCGATGACGAAAGTACATAAGAACATAAGAAGAGAGGATAACTGCAGTAGGCCAGTTGGCCCATGCTAGGCAGCTCCTAGAAGAGTAACTGACCTACTAGAATGAGATAAGGATAGCAAAGAAGAAGGCTTTCCCCCGCCCTCCAAACCCTCCAGCCGAAGCCGGCAGGAAAAAGTCAGAAAGAACACCACGCCGTATAGAAAAACTGGCGTGGACATTTTACAGGAAAGTGTGAAAGGAGAATAGAGACTATCATAGTGTAACCTGAAAAGAAAATTTTTTGAATTAGTATTGGTTATAAGATTTTCTTTATTCTATATCCACCCCTTATTTGTCATATGCTTATCTAGCCTATGCTTGAAACTCTCAATGGAAGAGGCAGCAACTACTTTACTAGGTAGCTTATTCCATTCGTCTACTACTCTATTACCAAACCAATTTCTACCTATTTCCTTACTGAAACGGAATTTTTCTAGTTTGAAACCATTATTTCTAGTTCTATCCTGTATGCTCACTTTAAGTACCTTGCTAATATCTCCCTTATTTATACCATTCCTCCACTTAAACACCTCAATTAAGTCTCCCCTTACTCTACGCCTCTCTAGCGAATGCAGACTTAGTCTTTTCAGTCTGTCTTCATATGACAGGACGTCATGTATCATTTTAGTCATTCTTCTCTGTACATTTTCTAACGAATTAATATCCATTCTATAGTAAGGACACCAAAATTGTACTGCGTAGTCTAAATGTGGCCTTACTAATGCTAGATAAAGTTTTAGTATTACTTTAGATGATCTATTGCTCACGCTTCTCGAAATAAATCCTAGGACCCTATTTGCTTTATTCCTCGCATTAATACACTGTTGCCTTGGTTTAAGGTCGTTACTAATCATAACTCCTAGATCTCTCTCGCATTCCGATTTGCTAATTTCTTTGTTATCTAAGCTGTATTTAGTATCTCCAATGGTCTTGCCTACGTTAAGTACTTTACATTTTTCAACGTTAAATTCCATTTGCCAAGTTTTAGACCATTTGGACAATGTATCGAGGTCTTTTTGTAAGTTATGGCAATCGTCAGTCGAGTTAATGATACGCCCTATTTTTGTATCGTCGGCAAATTTGCTGATGCTGCTATTGACTCCTAAGTCTAGATCATTTATATATATGATAAATAATAAGGGACCGAGTACTGAACCCTGTGGTACACTAATCTCCAGTAGGAGGTATCATTGACTCAACGGGCGACTGTGTTAAACCTTCACAAAGATTATGTATTGTCCTGATGGTGTAAAGATTGGCAGGTGAAGTACACATGGAAAAATGTACAGTGTTCAGCATCACCACAACCAATACCACCACGCTTTCTCCTGCACACACACACACACACACACACACACACACACACACACACACACACACACACACGTGTTTGGCCTTGAGGGGATGTGAGGTCAGCATCCCCCCACCTGACCCCCCCCTTTGTTACTAGGCAACTGACCCCTCCCCCCCTCTCTCTCTAGATAACCGCCTCATCCCCCTTTCATCTCTCCATTTCTTTCTAGGTTAACCCTTTCCCACCATCCTTCCTCCCTCCCTTCATCTTCCCTCTCCTTCCCCCCTTCCTTTACCTCCTCATCCTTCCTCTCCTCCCTCGCTCCATCCTTCCCTTTGAATCTTACCCCTCCTCTTCCTCTCCCATCCCACCCCTTCCTTCCAACCCTCCTCCTTTCCTTGCCCCCCTCCCTCTCCCCCCCCCTCATCCTCTGTGCCTCCCTACTCCTACCTCTATGGTGCCTCCCCTTCTGAATTTACCCGACAATATTTTCAAACCTCTTACCCTCTCTCCCCCTACTCAGTTTTCCTCCCTCTCTCCCTTCCTTAACCCTTCCCTCCCCCCTCCCTCTCTCTTCTTCCTCCCTTTCCTCTCCCTTCCCTGTCTTTCCTCCAAATCCCTCTCCTCCGTTTCTCAGGCCATTTTCTTTTCAGTTCTCCCTCCTTCTCCTTCACGTCTTCCTTTTCACTCTTCCGCTTCTTTTGTTTCTCTGTGGTGTTGCCGTCGCCAGTCCTTCATATTTACTGTATTATCTGTATTTTTCTCTTCTTCCTGCCTTTGTATTCTTCCTTGTTCCATTTTCCTTTTCCTTCCTCACCAGTTCCCCCTCCTGCCCTCATCCCGTTTTCTCTTTATTTATATATATCTCGTGTATCAGTTTTTACTCACCTTTATCCAGCTTTTCCTCTCGTGTACACACACACACACACACACACACACACACACACACAATGTATACTTTCACTGGCATGTTTATCACTGAGGGAGGTAGATGGACAACTCTCTCTCTCTCTCTCTCTCTCTCTCCTGGATAAAGACGAATGAGTAAGGGGTTTGGCTATACTGAGTCCCGTGACTCTGTGTGTGTGTGTGTGTGTGTGTGTGTGTGTGTGTGTGTGTGTGTGTCCTACCTTTCTACTCGTACCAGCGTCCACTATTATTTTCTTTGTATTATTATTATTATTATTATTATTAAAACGGCGGTGCTCAGGAAATAGCCAACTCGGGTCATAAGGCTGCCACGCTACCACTGAACCACCCTGGCTCTTTGCTGTCACTCCCTTTACCTTAACTTGCTGATTTAGGTCCATTTGCAGCGTATCTCAGCTTGCTCAGTGGCAGAAGACAGTGCCACGGCTCTACATCCTCACCATAGCTCTTCTTCGTGACTAGCATCGTAATCTAATGTCCACTTTTACAGGCTCACCATTGAAGGTGAAGAGGTGGCATTTTAGGCCAAGTTAGATTAAAAGGAGTATAGTTATTTTTAAATCCTAAAGCATAACTCAGCGGTTTAACGGTTAACTATCGTGTATCGTACTTAATTGTATTGTAAACTGCCAAATTAACCACATTCCCAACGATGGCTGTGTACCTAAACTCTAACTCAGTGGTTTTATGATGAACTGTCGTGTATCGTGCTTAATTGTATGGTAAACTGCCAAAATAACATTTTCAACGATAGCCGTGTAATGATGCTTTTCCCTGCACCATCACCCGCGCTGGGGAAGTGGCCGTTGGTAGGATGCAATCATCATCATCCGGACCTCCTTTCTCACCCTAGGGCTGGGTGAGGAGTAGCAATGTCCAGACAGCCCAAATTTGCCCAATCCAATGTTCCACGCTTCCATTCACTTATCATTCAAGCCCCCGGAATCCTGGCTCTACCGGATACGCCAAAAACATTCACCACGTTCTATAGCTTCACATAAACGTATCCAGTTGAGTCAATCCGGACGCTCCCACGTTAAAAAGGAGTGCCAAATCCCTGATCATGCACTTCTCACAACGTTCATCCAGCCAGCTCGATCTCTTGTCAGTTCCTTAGCCTCACCGACTTCCAAACCTCTCTTCCTTAAACACTCATCCACCATATCTCTCCACCTTCGCCTTGGCCTACCTCGCCTCCTCCCTCCTTCAAATTCGCTCAGATATACCTTTTTCACTATTCTATTGTTATCCATTCTCTCCACATGACCATACCATCTCAGGACACTTTCTTCGATTCTGGTGTCCACCAACTTCCTCATTCCATACCTTTCACGAATCACATTATTTCGTAACCTATCCACCCTCTGTACTCCACATACATTCCTCAGCAGTCCCATCTCCACGTCTCTTACTCTTGACTTTTCATTTTCATGTTATTTTCCTTTTTCTCGTTTTCTTGACCACCTGAACCTTAGAATATTAAAAAGAAAGAATAACTGCAGACGCCCAGTTGAAGATGCCTGTTCGTTTACCCATACATGTGTCAACCGATTTTGTTCACTCCTAGAACGACTTTTGAATTGAAGGACCCGCACTCTCGTCGCCTAACACCATTTCCTTAGCGATTTATTTTTGGATATGGCTGGTTAATGTTTTGTAACTTACTTATGCAGAGTATGGCGATATTGGAATGACTTAAGCAACACGAGAGACGATAGTAAACGTAAATTAAGCAAAACAAATCGCTTAGGAAGAGGTGTTACGGAGCTTCCCCAACTAATGAGAATGCGAACCTCCCTAACACCTTTAACTAAGCGATTTATATTGTTTACTACACCTTTATATCCTCCTCTGTTATTTAAATCATTCTAATATCACCATACTCTGTAAATATCGTACAAAACTATATTAACCGGCTGTGTCTAAAAATAAATCGCTAAGGAAGAGGTGCTAGGGAGCCACCAGTAATAATAATAATAATAATAATAATAATAATAATAATAAATAATTTTGCAGCCACCATATTATTTTATTTAGCTTAGACCTCAGTTGGTAGTCTCTCTCTCTCTCTCTCTCTCTACTTGACACGTGCTTTATGCTGCATTCCAGGCGGTTTAGGGTAACAAAGACTGGTATAGAGGAACTTTACAAATATTCAAAGTTGAAATTCGTTTAACGGCAACAAGAATTTAACCCCTTCAATCTGCTGGTATCGTATTGGTCTGTTCGTGCTGCCTCCACATTATTTCATCCTAACACAGACTCTACAGCTCAGTCTCTCGTAAATAATAAATTCGTCTAAGCACCAAAAGATACAAAAATGCGTCGTCGGGGGGAAGGAACTAACGTAAACAAAACTTCCGGGATGAAAGTCAGTGCTCAATATTAGCAACCTTATCCATAGTTGCTATCTCCAGACCATTTTATTCAGTTTTGCAGAGACTAAATTCCAACCCCGAGTCATTTCTATTGTAGCGTGACCTTAAGTTGAATAAAATCGTCCGGTACGTGCAAGAATGAACAAAAACACATAATTGAGCTGAAGGGAAGAAGCACAAGCCTTTAGATATTGTCCTAGTTGCGTGGGCGTCTGGCGAGAGGATGTGGCATATGTAACAGGGAGATGTGGCAACGCTGGAGTGACGTCAAAGCTTCATGGGGATTCAGCGATATTTATAAACGATCCTAACCATTTTTTTTTTTTTTTTTTCATAAATGAGCCTCTTGACTGGTGACTTATTTAATCAGAACAGTTTTTCATGGTTGCATTTCTTCAGTTTAATGTTTCCTCTGGTTTGGCATGATTGGTGGCTGTTTGAAGATGAAGTTAGTGAATCGTACAGAACTCAAGCTAAAGAAAGTTTTAAGATTATTACCATCTTAACAGTACCACAACCATGGTACGGTGAAATGGGATGTGTTTTTGGTAAAGCATGTTTGAATTAGTTGCTGGTTCCTTGAAAGCAGTGATAAGAAACAGGGAAGTGAGCATGGAAGTAAAAAAGTTACTACATGACAGTATTGTGATACCAACTCTAACGTACGGAAGTGAAGCTTGGACGTTGTTGGAAGGACACAAGTCAAGAGTGAGAGCAGTGGAAATGAGTTATTTAAGGGGAGCCTGTGGAGTCACATGGAGAGACAGGCTGACGAATGAGGATATAAAGGAGCGTTGTGGTGTTGATGTGGATGTGATAGGAAGCGTTGTGAGGAACACACTGAGGTGGTTTGGCCATGTGGAGAGGATGGAGGGTGAAAGACTGACGAAGAGAGTGTATGTGAGTGAGGTGGAGGGTGGAAGAGGGAGGGGGAGACCGAGGATGAGATGGAGGGATGGGGTGGAGAGGTATATGAGAGAGGGGGGTGTGAGTTGGGAGCAGGGTAGTGAAATGGCGGGGGACAGGGCGACTTGGAGGCGATTTGTTTGTGGCCACCCCAAACGGGATTGAGGCGTCTGGCAATAGATAGATAGATAGATGTTTGAATTAAGGGCTCATGCTCTTATATATGTAGTTTATGAAGCAAATAGTTGTAGATATATGCCTCGGAATTTACGATTTTTGTGTATGCCGACATAAGAGTAGGAGACTTGTAGCACATCTTTCTTGGCGATTTGTTTTGCACAGTACTCTTGAATACTGTATTGTGTCGATTTTTTTTTTTTTTTTACCGGTACATTTTGCATCAGTAACATAGAAGATAGTAATAAGTAATATAAGTAAGAGATGTTTCTGTACAGTACTCCTGAATACTGTATTGTGTTGTTTTTTTTATCATCGTTATCGGATACGTTTATGTGAAGCTACAAAATGTGGTGAATGTTTTTGGCGTATCCGATAAAGCCAGGATTCCGGGGGCTTGAACGATGAGTGAATGAATGCTTTGCCCATTGGATTGGGTAAATTTGGGCTGTCTGGACATTGCTACTCCTCACCATGCCCTAGGGTGGGAAAGGATGTCCGGATGATGATGATGATGATGATACAGTTTGCCTCAGGAACATAGATAATAAGTAATATAAGTAAGCGATGTTGCCGTACAGTATAGTATCTTCACAGTCGATTTGACAACAAGCAGTGTTTGTCTGCCCGCGAGTCTGTGGCCTTGGCAACAATACGAATGAAAACGGTTGCCAGTTACGTTGATGGTCGTTATAATTCAATTGGTGCTCACACTCATTAGTTAGATAGGTCAGTGCTGTATGCTTATTTATTAACTCATATTTTTCTGCTGATATTCTTAACAGTAGTGTAACTTTATAAACATTGAGGGCTAAATATCTTAATGGTTAATATGCAACGTACAGCCACTCTCCAACAACGTCTTTATCAGGGCTGTATCCTGTCTTCCATATTTTTCATTCTTTCCCTACTATTGTCTGTAATTGTGTTTTTCATATTATCGCAGAATATTTCATGTAACACCTATCGTTACAACCGATAAGGAAGTCATCAAAGTTTTTACCATGAGTGTACCTATTGTGTCTGATGTGGATTTGGCAGACTGCAGGTTGATATAATGTCGAGGCCTAATAATAAATTGAAATAAATCGTGTGCTCTCACTAAATGGCTGGTTTGGTGGTGGAATGCATGAATCCCACTGTTGTAATCCCTCGTTATAGTGTTACTCTATCAGGCTTGGGCATGACGGTCGTTACAGCACAATATTTCAATCCTTTGTCCCAGGCAGAGGGTACGCTGATTTTGTATCGCGTGTGTGTGTGTGTGTGTGTGTGTGTGTGTGGGTGTATTGATTTTTTTTTAGCGGGGCTTCTTAAGAAAGATGTTGCAGTAGTATCTCAGTGATTTACAAACATTCAGCCCATCTTTTATTCTTGCAACCACCAGACGATATACACAGCTGGCAACTCACTTAACTGCAATACGTTCCTTGCCGTCACAACCAACTGATATTATTATCTTCTGCCGCTCTGATCCCACTGGTAATATTACTGATAATACTGTGGCAGTGGTATTGGCGGGCGTGACTTGCAGATTCGCGTACTTAACCCTTTGGTTGCGGTGATCTGAATTACACGTACGGTGTTAAGTTGGATTATAGTGAGAAATTCTGCTACTTAAGTGACTGGTGTTATTGGCGGGCATGACTTGCAGATTCGCGTACTTAACCCCTTGGCTGCGGTAGTTGCTGTGATGTTATGCAGTTCTTTGTTCTCATTATGATTTGGAACATTTTGAACATTCTTGGTGCCTAATCTTTCTCATGAGCCTGAACAAAATCACCTGACAGACGGAATAACACACAAAGGAGTTAACTGGCAGCCAAAGGGTTAACTGCATCTCCCCAGGCATATAGGCCAAGATGGATGCCGGAGTAGATAACTTTTTAAACCAGTTATTATGTCACAGGCTGATGACAACACAGGAGAGCCTCGCTAATGACCTGCCACTTGTTTTTATTGTGGTCCGTATACCCTAGTTATATTTAGTAGCGTCGCAGGTTGCTGAGTCTCGTAGCTTGGATATTGAGTACGAGCTTGGCAACGTCAGGGACCGTATTTATGTTACTCGTGGTTAAACCTTTTCTTGCCAAATTATTCGCGTGTCTGGTTCGGTACTTTATTTTTGTATTTGTTAGTTATGTCCGTTTAAGAAAAATGACAAGAGAATAATAAGCAGTAATAAGAGGTATTGCGTAATGCTAGGCCGACGAGAATTCGACTCAGGGTGTGTAGGTATGGCATGCAAGGGGAGGAGGTGTGGCAACGGTGCAGGTTTCCGGGAATCTCCACCAATAGCGGACCAAGACGTCACACCCAATGACGTCATGTAGTGCCAAGTTCTTTATGAAGTTCTCACAATTACTAGCCGCTAAATCGAAACAGTGTAGATATATGCTTTTTTTCTTTTCTTTTTTTTCTTTTTTTTATGCTTTTGAAGGTTTAGCCATTTTCGTAACGACGTTCTAATTTTCAAAATATAGCAACATCTGTGAAGTTGGATTTGGCGGGAGAGGGAGACGGAGTGGAGATGGACAGGGGAGAGATGTAAAGCTGTGTGATTGAGGGTAGTTTATGAATTGAGAGCAGGCTGATGGAGGAGGATAGGGTGATATAGAGGCAGTTTGTTCCTGGACTCTATTTCAGGGATTAAGATGCCTGGCCGTACTATAGATAGGTAGATTTGGCATCCTTCGTGACGTCACTCCATTCCAGTCTCTCGTGGTGCAACATAGTGGGTGGACGTCGTAAAAGTCTCTCCTGTTCCAAAACCTCCAAAACACTGGGAAATAAGGCGGAATCTGGTGTTTGGGAGCCCGCTAGAGGTGGGGGAACCATTGACTGTAGTGGCGAGTGTGGTAATTGGTTGCGTAGAGGCAGTGGTGTGAGGGTGGTGGTGGCGGCATGAGTTCGGTGGTGATATGTAAAGTGGAAACCGCGGTAAGAAATTGCTCTTGTTTTTAGCACCGTTTACGTAGTGCACCCAGTGTTACGTTGATTTTTGTGGAAACTACCATAATTTGAAACGAGCATAGAATGAAAATCGATAGATGATGTGGAACGTTAAAAAAATATAGATTATATAATTGCAATGCTTCTCCGTAAGTTGTGCTGTCTGGGACTCCTTGCAGTTTGTATGTATATTTGTCTTCCCCGAAATGATTTTTGTTCGTGAATGATGCTATAGTTCTTTCACCTTAACTTGGCTTAGATTTTCGTTTGTTTGCTGCGTGCCAACAAAAAAAAGATTACGTTGCTACCTCTGTACCTCCTGTTAGTTGCTAGCACCTTTTCCTGAGTAGCATCATCCTCTAGTGCTAATTTGCTGTTATAAGTCAGCATAATAAGAGATGGCTGTTTTAAAGCTAGTTATAGTGAAAAGAGTATATGCCTTTGTTCTTTCCGCCCACAAATGGTGAACCGTATTTTCGTTCGTAGGGATGATGGGCTACGACCGTCTGATCACCTGATTAAATTTTGTAGGTCCAAAAATTGTAAGAGAAAAAAAATCGTTTTTTCGCAACAGTTCTTTTCAGATCCGTCATATCGACATGAAACCAAAACCTAAATGTGCATCTTTCAAATCTGCATCCTATAACACGCTTCATTACATCAGAGGGGCCATCCTCCAAATAGTGGGTCGGGACTGAAATTTCAAATGGGCATAAAATTGTCAGTTCTCACCCGATTTACTCCAAATTTGATATGTGACATTTGACTATATATCCTGTTCTGCGTCAGTACTAAAATGACTGCCGGGGACGGTTTTGCTGTGCCTTGGTACCGCTTCTTATTAATATTATTTTACCATGGTGGTCACATGTATGCTGTTCATATCGACATAGTTTGCATTAATCATTACGAAAAAAAAAAAAAAAAGTCAGTTATTTGAAAGAATTGTTCGAAATGTAACAAAAACGGGAGTGTCTGTTGGAGTTCTTGTGATGAAAGAGGTTGAATATATCCCAGTTATCTCTTTTATTACCAGAGATATTAAAGCGGAATAAAATCATCTTGTAGCAGCAAAAATTGGATAATCAGGTCATCTATTATTCTTCTACAAGGTAATGGGTACAAGAGAGGAACGGATTCAGTGTGGTGGCACGGATATAACAGGGCAGCGGGTTATACAAATATTCCTCCACTCCCTCTTCCGTATAAGATGGTGGACTGAGGAGGGCAACTTACAGCGTGCATTTTGGGTTCACGGGCGGATGAACATGGGGCTGCAGTTACTATTACTACTTCTACTATTACATTACTACAACTTATACTACTACTGGTACTACTACTCCTGTTACTTATACTACTTTTACTGCTACTACTGCTTCTGGCCCTTTCATTCTCAGTGTTCCTGGAGTTTCATAATTATAATCCTGTCACAAATCAGAATGAAATGAAGACGTACGGGAATGAAAGAGGTTAAATGATAATCCGCTGCCAAATTAGCATAATCTCAACACGTGAGTCATATCCGGAGGTGAACGACTTTCCTTGGTGACAGGATTTAGTCTCTTTTAGTCTTTATATTGGTTGAAACGTAATTGGCACTCCACTACCAGCACGCCGGGAGGGATGTGTGTGTTGCGGGAGCGGCTCTGTGTGCTGGTGTGGGCGTGGGTGTGGCAGTGGCAGTAGGAAGTGGACAGAAGACACTGAATCACCCCAGCAAAAGAAATCAGCCGGTGGAGTGGAAAAGAAGCGTTATATGTGGACTACCCTGTGTTCTTGTTACCTGTTTATTGCCAGACGTCATAATCTCATACGGGGTGGCCACAAACAAATCGACTCCACGTCACGCTGTTCTTGTTATCATTGGGTGATTTGACCTGGCAGATCTTTGAAGTAATGAAAGTGTTTTATGAAAATTATCTCTTCTGTATTTAGTTGTGAAAAGTTAATGAAGGTTATTAGTTCTTACTGTAACTCGTATATTTAGCACCGGTAATGAACGGTGTTATTGAAGGTAACGAAAGTGTTTTATGTATCTTGCCAAACGCCTTATTCCCTTATACGGGGTGGCCACAAACAAATCGCCTCCACGTCACCCTGTCCCCCGCCATTTCACTGCCCTGCTCCCAGCTCACTCTCATATACGGTACCTCTCCACTCCATCCCTCCATCTCATTCTTGGCCTTCCCCTCCCTCTACCCCTCGATCTCACTCATACACTCCTCGTCCGTCTCTCACTCCATGAAAGTGTTAGTTATTAGTTCTGTATTAGTGAAGAGTTAATGAAGGGTATTATCTTACTGTAACTCGTATATTTATTAGTGAAAGGGTTAATGAAGGTTATTCTCTTATCTCCTATATTTAGTAATGAAAGGATTAATTTAGGTTTTTATCCCTTAACTCTTCCATCCGGAAAAGTCTCCCCCAAGCTGAATAACCGTCTGTGGTGCTTTTACCTGAACTTGGCCCAGATGTTCGCCCTTTCTGGCATTTTGTATTACTTAGTTGCAGAAAATGGCAATACTACGGCTCTGCATCCTGCCTATAGCGCTTCTTCGTGACTAGCATCGTATTCTAGTGCTTATATATTGTTACAGACACTTCATCCTGCCCATAGCACTTCTTTGTGACTAGCATCGTATTCTAGTACTAATATATTGTTGAAACTCAGTATTCAAGATGGAGAGAGAGTTTTTAGCCCAGTTTTTAGCCAGCTTAGAGTAAAAAGAGTATAGTGGTAGCAAAAATAGAGGTATGTTGGGGGTGAAGTGGTTCATGAAGGATTTATCGGGAATCTGTTGGGTATATAACGACTCTGGTTTAAAATATTTGCCCAAGAGATGAATAAGGTGAATAATATCGTTTGGAGTTAGCAGGTTGGCAGGGCTATGGTAGGAAAATAACGTCATAGTGAAAAGACAGCTCGAGAAAGTTTGTGAATGTGGTGGTAGGATGAAAAAGTGAGGAATGTGTTATGTATTCGTAATTCTCTTTCTCTCTCTCTCTCTCTGAAAGTGGTGCGTGTACGATTTGTGTGAAGAAGTGTGTATACAATAGCTGCTGCTCGTGTGTGTGTGTGTGTGTTTGAGAGAGAGAGGCATGTACGGTTTGATGTGATAGTGTGTGTGTGTGTGTGAGAGAGAGAGAGAGGGAGAATGTGTGTACAATATAAGATGAGTGTGTGTGTTTACGATAAGATGTAATAGTGTGTACGATACCGGTACTGCTCTTTAGAGAGGGGGGACGAAGATAAGGACAGAGAGGGTGGTGAGTGTGGTCATTGTCAGCGATATCTTAAAGTAACGAGGACACGATAAATACTCCACTACCTTTGTTCATTTTCAAACGTTATTTCTTCTCTTCCCTTCTATCTTCCATCCTCTCCTCTCTTCCTCTTCTTCTCTTTTCCTTCTCTCTTCTTCACCCTCATCTCTGCCTTTCCTCCTCTTCACTCCTCCTTCACTTTTCCTCCTCTTCTCCTCTACCTCCTCGTCTTTTTTTCTCCTTTCTCTTTCCTTACTCATCTCTTCCATTCTCTCTCCCTCTTCTCATTCCTCATCTCCCTTCCTTCTCCTCTTTCCTCCTCCTTTTGTCTTCTCTCCCTCTTCCTTCTAAAACTCTGCTTCCCGTCCCTCCCAACTCCTGCGTATGTGTGCGTGTTTGTGTGTATGTGCCTGTGTTCATATGCGTGTGTGTTATAATTATAGCTGTGTCCTCATAATGTACCGTGTGTGTGTGTGTATGCCTGAGAGAGAGAGAGAGAGAGAGAGAGAGAGAGCCGGTACGTTTCCCGTTAGTATATGTGTGTGTGTATGTGTGTGTGTGATATAAAAGGTACCTTTCCCTTTGGTGTGTTGTTTGTATGTTTGTGTATGTGTTCTTGTGATACCGGTACATTTCCCTTCAGTGTGTGTGTGTGATATAAAAGGTACCTTTCCCGTCGGTGTGTGTTTGTGATAACCGTACCTTTCCCGTGTGTGTGTGTTTGTGTACCTATCCCGTCACAGCGTCAACCCACGGGCACTGTTTATGCTATCAGTAGACCCTTCATAACCTCGCGACCGTGTTATCAAGTGGCGGGGGGCGAGATGAAGGTGGGGGTTAGGGGGTAAGTGGAGGCAGGTGGGGGGGATTTGGGGGAGGAGGCGAGCTGAGATGGAGAACGAGAAGGCCAACACAACAATAACATGTATATATATATCCAACATCGTTCAACTGTACTGACTATCCTGTTTCTCCCACTGCACTTTCTTCACCAAATCTCTTTTTTCCGAATATCAACCGGATAATAATAATAATAATGTAGTAGTAGTAGTAATAATAATAATATGCGGGGTGAACAGGGGTAAGGGTGAAGCAGCTGGGGTGGGGGAGTGGGGCGATGGGGGTATGGAGATGGTAAGGGTGAGGTGACGTAGCGGGTAAACTTTAGTGGAGAGAGACGGAAATCAAACCTGACTTATCATCTCAGTAGCCTTTTATTTTATTGTTACTGCCTCAAGATGTAATTCAGCCATTTCTTTTAGTGAAGAGTTTAAAAAGATGCGTATTCTAGTGAGTTAAGGAAGTTCCCTAACACCATTTCCTAAGCGATTTATTTTGCTTATTACACGTTACTGCCCTCTTCTGTTAAAATCCTTCTAGTGTCGCCATACTCTGCATAAATAACGTACACAAGAGTATTAACCAGCCATATCCTCAAATAAATCGCCAAGGAAGAGGTGCTAGGGAGGTTTTTTACCCAAAGAGACGGGCCATATAATCCATTTGAGGGCACACCCACACACCCTATTTCATTCAGGCTTCTACTGTAGGAGTTTATATTTTAATTCGAAATCCCACTGTAATAAATTGTTTGTTATTAGCTACAGCGAAATGAAAGACATACTCAGGCTGAAAGGGTTAAAGAGTGAAAGTACAGTGTGAGGGAGGGTACGGTGAATAAAACGTTCACCATATCACTGTTAACCGTATTGTGTTTTCACCGTGCCTCGCTGCCTCCTCCTCCCCCTGCACCATACTAGCCATATCACTGTCTGCATTTGTATTGGTTCTACCCTTCCGACCCCTTGGTATATTCTAGATGCATGATTGTGAGGGGAGGGGAGGATAGTGGTGTGCCTCTGAAAAGCTCCATCTCGACAGAGGACACTACGGACTCTTCAACACATTCCCGCGCTGTTTTAAAAGCCAATTTCTCTTTGTTAAATATCTACACTTGTGTGAAACTGTGAATTACAATAATGTCATATACCATAAATAATACAAGTTGAAAACGTAATTATAACAGCGTGAATTGTTTTATCATGTGAGGAAATGAACTATTGAGGACAACCATACCATTTCTTTGGTCCTGCCATATTACATTTCTACTACGTTGTGGAAGTGAGGTTCTGAATATATAATTGGCTCAGACTGTAAATTAAACCTAGTGGATATCTTGACTCAATCTCTGTTGGCTTAAGTTATGGATGTGTGTAGACCGAGGATGAGGTGGAGGGATGGAGTTGAGAGGTATAGTGAGGAAAGGGGGAGTGAGTTGCGCGGAGGGCAGTCAAATGGTGGGTGACAGCAACTTGGTGGCGTTTTGTCTGCGGCCACCCTTTGCGGGATTAGGGCGTCGGGCTATAGATAGATAGGGTTGGTGTCGGAGCGGGGAGGGAGGGAGACTTGATAATTTTCTCCAGATAAGACACGCAGTAGTACCATGTAAGATAATGATACCAGTACGGAAGTGTAAAGTGGTCACAAACACAGCATACACCGCCTTCCTGTGTGATAAGTTTACTTGTTTTGCCGCCAGTGTGTCGCCATACTCTTTGATGGTGGGGGTTGGGGTGCGGACGCGGTTGTACGGGACGCGCGAAATTTTAAAATGCTTAGGTCTTCTCGTTGTCTGGAGTGCCATAGTGAATCTCAGTGCTTTGTGTGTGTGTGTGTGTGAGAGAGAGAGAGAGAGAGAGAGAGATCTGGTACCTTTCCCGTCATTCGTGTGTGTGTGTGAGATGTGGTAACCTTCCCGTCATTTGTGTGTGTGTGTCCAGCTTAAGCTTGCGTAAGTTGTTTTTTTATTAACTTTTTAATACAGCTCGTAGTTCAGGTAGTTCCGTGATTTTTAAACTACGGAGAGAGAAGAAAAAACTAACCGCCTTATTATTGAAACTAAGAGTGTGAAAGTATTTGGCGGTAATGTCGGGAGCCTGTGGTGATAATGTAATATATATTACCATTTTACCGTAACGCATATCACTGTGACTGTAATGTAGCATGCAGGATGGTCAAGCGCCGAGAGAGAGAGAGGAGGGACGGTGGGGTTGGGTGGGAGAGAGGACGGTGGGGTGGGTGGGGTGTGACGTCATACAGACATGTTACCAGCTTGTGCCACTCGGGAGAAAACGTACATACACGCAGACACTCATGGAGATAGCACACACACACACACACACACACACACACACACACACAGTATCGGATCTTCAACGAAACTAAGTATTTGGTAACTCTCTCTCTCTCTCTCTCTCTCTCTCCGTTCGAGACGGTGGGAGACAAGGGAAGGGGAGTGAGAAAATGGAGGGTTGAGGAGGGAGGGAGGGAGGATGCGTATGGAGAACGATGGAAGGGTAGAGGTGATAGAAAGGAAAGGTGATAGATATATGTGAGTGGGAAAGAAAAGTGGGAAAAACAGACGGAGAGAGGTAAGAGATGGGGAGGAGAGAGGGAAGGAGTTAGAATGAGGGAGAGAAGGGGGTGGGGAGGTGCTGTGGTGGTGGGAGGCCTGCGAAGTTGCGAACGTATACCAGTGGGAGGAATGGAGGGAAGTGTGAGGGTGAGTGGTTGAGAGGGAGGGAAATAGTGAACGATGAGAGGGAGATAGTAAGAGGGTGGAGGGGTTGGAGGAACAGGAAACCGTGGCAAGGAGAGACGCGAATCGTATCCTGATGGGAGGGGGTGAGGGAGGAGGGGTGCGGGGTGAGTACATGCGGTTTGTGGTGCATCTTTACCCTCGGCAACTCGGCTCCAGCCCGACCGCGTGGCGGCTGGGCTGGGCCTGAGGCCCTGAGCCTGTCTGGTCAGTAGCAATATAGACTTAGCGGTGTGAGGGCGTACGGCATTTCCCTCCTCCATCACCCAGCCCAGCCATCAAACATGAGTTACTACTATAATCCACAGGTTGGTTGTGACTTCAAGCAGTTACGTGGAAGAACAAGGTTATATTTTTTAGCGCCAGTGATCTTGAAGCGGTTGAGTGGATTTCTTTTCCCCCCCTCCGCAAAATCGCCTCCAAACAGTTTCGCTAAGGAAAATGGCGTGTAACTGCCAGAATAATCGCGAAGGAATTAATACACTACACGAAAAAGGAAAATGACTTGTGTTACGAGCGTCGACCTTGAGAAAACTTAAAAGAACTTTGGGAGTGATCGAGTGCATGTGAGAAGTTTACATTTGTTGACTGCCATAATATACAATGTTGTGACGATGGTAGACTTTTTTTTTTTTTTTTTTTAGGTGCCTCGCTAAAAAGTTTTCGAGTTTATAATTTCGTATGAGTTGCTACAAATTAGTTAAGCTGTTAATATGGTATATTTACAGGCATCTGTATAAGCCACATTCGTATTGTCACTGTTTAGTATATTTATAATTATTGTTGGCTTGTGTGGTTGTGCTAAGTGTGAGTTGAACTATATTAAAGCTGGAAACTTTAGAACTGTATTTCAGTTGGTGTAAGCTAATTGGTAATATAAGTGTTAGCATTGTTTTGTGTTTAATACACCGTCTATGAAATCGAATTGGTACATAGTTTGCAGTAGGAACATACGTGGATATTGAGGTCCAAACTAGTCAAACCAACAAGAGGACTGACCTCAGACATTGCCATTTGTTTATCATTGACATGGCATCACATGACATGCTGACTCATGACGAACTTTTATTACAACTCGAACTTTGCATTGCACGCTGATATTTTAAGCTAATGTGATGTGGGTGTATGAAAATTTCCTGTGTAAGTTACTGTACGTTGCGCAGTGTCGAAATAAAAGGATCTGCCTTTTCGTGGGAGTTGGAAATTACCTGGTTTATCTTCGTAACATGTTAATGACCGCCGTTCAGTATGTAACATTCCGCCAGCCTTAACGGATTATATTCTTTTTTTCTGTAGTGATTTGCATAAAACTCTGCGGATGATGATGGCCATGTTTCGTGGTGTTTTTGTATAAATAATCTACGGCAGGATCGCGCCCGTTTTAGTATTTTGGTGATATACACGGGGACTTGCACCAAATCGAACCGGCATTGTTCCTGGACGAGTCGGCGTCCAGGCACTGTTAGTAGGCAAGTGACTGATTATATTTGTCAGTTGAGCTTTTGCATCCAAACAGTGAATTACTGTGATATTTCTAAATACCGGGTATGTGATTTATTGAGTATTGAGAGGGAACCGTCTTATCGTTCTCTTGGATTTTTTAAACATCCTCAGCGATGTTATTACATATTACATTGTAATAAATTAGGGATTGTTGTTTTGATACTTTTTTATGTAATGGTGAATCAGCTTTCTGGGACTTGTTTTTTTTTCTAGTGCATTTATGCAGTCTTGAGCTTTGTGGGTAAGATGTTAAAAATCACGGTGTCACTGGCTAGGGTGCGTGGCAGAGCTTCCCGCTTCTGCAAACGCCCCTCAGCTCGCTGTGCCCCAAAAGGAGGCTGGTGGACTGCAGAAGGGCAACAGTCTGGAGTCCACCGGGTGTGCGTCAAATAAGCCTGTAAACATTATTGTTGCCACCGTTAGAAGCATTTTAGATACTGTCCTAGTATTTTGCCTCTGCGTTTTAAGTTCCTGATTGTATATACCGGTACGTAAAGACCAAGGTCTAACGAATTTGTTCGTTTTAAAATATAGGCTATGTATATACACGACTCTGCATATTATCCGTCAGTTTTTCGGGGCTTCTGTGTATTTTTTGTTTGAATATAATGATTGTGTAACTTTGGGGTTGACACCTGTGGATGGATGCACCGTCACTTTGTCTTGTCTGTTCTGAATTAGGTTATTTATGATTTGTTGGCGTTGTAAGGCTTGGGTTGACAGGTGTGTTTGACTGGGTACTCCAGTATGCTTTACAGATATGTTGTAAGCTTTGTGACTATACTGTTATTTGGCGCTGGCTTAATGTTATTGTTTATAATAGTTTGTGGCTGTTACCGGTACTATGTATGCCAGATAACGAGCAAGTTTTAGGTTTTGGATTTATAATTAGGAAGTTTTTTTTTTTTTTCTTTAACTAAGAAAAAGCATGATCAAAGTCATAACCTTGTGTGCACCAGACGTAGTACTAAGTAACCGACATATTTAGCATCTAATGCACTCCGGTACTGTGATCTTTTAACGGTATTTGTTAGTACTGGCGTTGATTGCATTGATGACAAACAAGGATATTAAGGTGTTTAAAGAAATCGTTGGGGAGGAGGTGATAACATTCTGTTAACGAGAAGAGACTGGACCTCAGTTGTGCTGTTGCCCCTCCTCCCTATTATTAAGGTCTACTTTAGGTTTGCGTGTATGTGTTAATGTGTACAGTATACCGTTTAATTGTGTATTTATCACGTTGCAGGAAGCAGGCGGCAGGATGCAGGATCAAGATTCTGAACTTCTGTTTGACCAGGAGGAGTACTACACCCTCCTTAGAGATGACTCACTTCTGGCTCGCACTGGCTCCAACAACTTTGCCGCTTTGATAGAGCCATCTGACCCTCCTACACCACAGAATGGCCACAGCCAGCAGCTGCAACAGCCACAGCCAGAAGTACTACAGCATCATCAACAGCAGCACTTGGGTGCGGTGGTGACCCAGGTTGAGGTTCCCAGGGAGTTTGTATACCAGGTGTCACAAAATCCCGATGATAATCAGCTTGTGGCTTTACCCTGGAACATGGTGGACAACGCTGATGATATGCAGGATCTGCAGGTGGGTGCACGTACGGTTTGCAGAGCTACTGTTCAGTATACTGTGATTATTTTAAGAAGGTGCTGTAGCGACCAGCGGTATCAATCCACTTTTTAGTCAAAAAATCATTAAACTTACACATTCTTCTGAAAAGCGTGTTGGGTTTCGCAGATGTTACCAAGTTCCAAAATTCATTGTTCACTGTCTTGCTGTACCGTATATCGTTAAGGCAGTGGGTCGATATTACAGTCCGCACTAGTACCGTAGGATGTATTTTCATGAATTTGTCTAATATTTCAATAGGGTGCTTAGAGAATGCATGTTGAGGGTACCTTGGGAAATATTTCTAGAAGATACATGAGAATATTATGTAGGATGCGCTTCAGAGAATATATTTGGGAGGGTACTAAAGGAAATATTAGGTGGTAGATATTTGAAGGAATATTGGGGCTACTGTTGTGAATATTTTAGTACTTTGAGGGGTACTTAAATATTGGTACTCTGGGAATATTTCTACATTGTACTTTTTGGTAATATTAATACTTTAGGGAAATTATTTCTTAGGGTATTTGAAATGGTGGTAATTTCTGGCTGTCAAACGATTTCCTTTCTTAAAATCAACATTCACAACTTCTTAATCATATGCGCAGTATCTTATCATTGTTATCGTCTGTCCCTATTTTCAGTGGATGCGAGTTTATTTGGTAGCAATATAGCTGTTAGAATATACGTAACTGTTTTACGCAGCTGATGGATTACATAATGCTATCCAGTAATAAGTTTCATATGAACGTTGGTGTCATACGAGAGCGTAGGCGCCAGATGCTGTGCTATAAACAGTGTACTTGCCCGTGCTTGGTTTAACGCCTGTAAACCATCTAATATCATTATTTACATTTTTTTTCACATACACTTACTGTTATTACATTTTGCTTTGTAATTGTTGAGAGTGTTGCAGTTGTGATTATCCATTGGCTTCGTCGAGTTTGAGCTGTATGCGATTAAGCGGTGTGAACAGGAATCTTGCTCAAACTTGCGAGGTGGAGGTGCATGGCAGTGTACGAGAATCTTGCATATCGAAATATTTTACGTCCATCATTTCACCTTATATTGGTACTTCAGACCTTATATATATACGATATTTTTATTGATACATTTTATTATATCTCTGGAATTCTTAGTAACCGCCTAGAGTGTTTCAAAATCGTTAAAATGGTAGATGTAATGGTACGACGGTGGTGATTGGCGTACCGTACGTGGGAGTGGAAGGTGGATGACTCGCTGGCTGCCCTTCCCTTCGTTGTCCGTATACAGCTGACGGAGCAAAGCCTGTGAATAAGTGAACGGTGGAGAGTTTATAAAAAGTGGAGACAATAGGAATTTTAAAATGATCCTTTTGGAATTAGTAAGTGAGCGTGAATAATGTTTCGTGAACGACATAGTCACATTTACGGGGTGTGAAAGTTGGCAGTCCCTTGTCTTCATCGCGTAGGCTGTGTTATTACGTTCGTGCATCGTAAAAATTTAATTTTGTGGCATAATACACTATTTTCGTATATTTTTAATGTAACGTTCGGTTTAAGTAAAACGTAACTGCTAATCTAAATGCCCCATCCTTTTTAATTCTTTTCAGTAAGGTGCCGAAAGTTTGACATATGGGGCTTTGATTCTGGTCAAGTAAGGAAGCTCCCAAACATCTTTTCATTAGGAATTTATTTTTTGATATGGTTGGTTAATGTATTTTTTAACGTTAATTATGCAGATTTTGGCGATATTCGAAGGATTCATTTAACAAGATCTATATAAGGTGCAATAATTCACTCGGGGAAAAGTTTTTAGGGAGCTTCCTTGACCGACGAGAATGGGGGCCATGGCAGCAAAGAGCAGCTCCTCCATAACTTCTTTTGCAGTCTCAAAATACCCAAAAAAATGACATATGAACTCATAAAAATGTAAGTTCTCACAGATGAGCATTTTAGTGTTAAGTAAATAAGCCGTAAATGCCATAACCTTTTAAGTGAATGTGGTTAAGTTTATTAATTTGTGGGATGTGTAAATAATGAGTATTATGAATGAAATTACATGTGTATTTTATTTGCTGTTGTTGATTACTGATTCCGTATTTGCCGTCAATGTGCTCGTTGGTTTGGTTGTCCCAGCACCCCGTTAGAGATCTGGGGGGGGGGGATATTTTGCCCTTTTTCAGTTTCCCCATTTTTCTTTGGCCGGAAAGTGGAGAAAAAGTGCCTTTATTATATCTATATGTATCTATCTATATATATCATCCGGACCTCCTTTCCCACCCTAGGGCAGGGTGTGTGTGTGTGTGTGTGTGTGTGTATATATATATATATATATATATATATATATATATATATATATATATATATAAGAACAGGAAGAGCAAATGAATAAAAAGTAATTAGTAATGATACCCAACACATAACATGAAATAAGTAAACAGAATTATTGAAAGGAATGGGATTTTTGTGTGTGTGTGTTTTTTATTACTAACTGAATTTTAAAACATGCATGTTTCACCAAAGGAACATTTTACATGCACACATCTTAGACTTTTATCTCCTTGAATTCAGGTTATGTTCTTTTCAGTTTACTGTTGCTGCTGGTAGGTGTGATAGCTTAGGTGGCCTGCCTTATTGAAGTAGGTTAAGACTGCCTAACCCCCTGAGTTTAGTTTTTCCTGAACCTGACAAAATTTTCATATTGCAAGAGTATAGTGACATTCCTTGGCCCACTGGGTCAGGTGAGAGCTGATTATGTGATATTCACAGGTAATAGATATGTTCAGGAAGCAGAAGCCTGTTTCACTTAATTACATATTGCCTCCATACATCAGAAGTAACCACGGACTATCATTTGTGTGGCCAGATACCTGATGGTTCGGGTGAGCTGATTGTGCCTGAAGCTCTGGATCAGCTGCAGGTGGGGGTGGTGGAGGGGGGGCCCAGCACCCTGGTGGCTGACAGCAGCAGCACCACCACCCTGCCACCAGCACAACCACCATCGCTGCAGCCGTGGCCTGGACGATATAACTTCACTGTCTCTGTGCCTGTAGACAATAGGGACAGAAATAAGGTTAGGATCCAGATGAAGCTTATTGCATGTGCCACAATATCTAAGTGATTCCCTGTTAGAAATAATGTCAGTCACCAAAAGGACATACGGTATATTCACAAGGCATAAGTGCCCTAGTTAATACTGTAGGATTACTTTTTGCAGAGGATATACACATTGGCATTTGTCACTGTTTAGGCTGCATCACGGTACATTTTATGTTGGCATATTGCTGTCACTGGCAAACAAAATAGCTGTATTCTTAAATTCCTGATATGCTGCAGGAAAAATTTGCTAGCTTACAGGCCTACCCACATGTACAGTGCCAGGGATGGAGCAGAGTACCATCTGGTAGTAGACTGTGGAAAGCTCTTGTTTTGTAGATATTTTTTCAATTTAGATGTGCGTCATGTACACCTGCTACATTGCCAGTATTTAGTGTAGGAGACACCATACAGGGGAAGGTATGGAGAGAGAGGAGTTGCTGGTGGTCAGGTGGGTAGGGTGTTTGTTATGAGTTCTGGCTGTGGTTGTCCCACCCTGTGTGAACATTTCCCAGGGTGTGGTGGTATGTGGTTTCACATGATTACACCCTGTCAAGGCTCCTGCAGACTGAGTCACTGAGAAAGAGGTGCTATGAAGTCTTGTAGGTAACAGAAGGTCTTGTGTTGTATGAAAAAGAAATCATTAAGGAGTAGGTGCCATGAAGCCTTACAGGTAATTTACAAAATCATGTGCAGTATGCAAAATAAATCACAGGAAGAGGTGCCAGGGAACATATGGCCCATAGACAGGTATGTGGTTGGCCTGATCAGTTGTCTTTGGTTCCGGCAGTGGTGCTTCAGCCAGATGCAGCGTAAGCTGTACTTGTGTCCCAACGTGGCTGTGCCGGTCAATGTAATGGTGAACCAGTGGACCACAAATGCATCCATCTTTATAACACCGGTTTTCAAGGACAGCCGCTTCAGGTTGGACCCAGTCAGGCGCTGCTACAACTGTAAAAGTGGGAAAGGTACCTTAGCTTAGTTCTTCAGTACTTTTTTATTTGTTCTATTTCTGGTTCAGTCTTTAACCCATTGAGGCCAGGGATCTCTCAGGTATCCATTGACACATTATCTGTCATGTGTCATATTCCATCACAGCAAATGACTGAATTTAATTAATTTCCCTGGGGGGTGGGGGGGACGAAATCCACATGTCGTTACCCAGACAATATCCTGGCAGCCATACTCTTAACCTGGAATTCTTGCTGAAGACAGATGTCATTTACTTCAAATTTCTTATGTTTATGGCCTTTTGTAATGTTTAATATTCAGTGAACATTATAGTACTGTAACCTGGCTTATGATGTCAGATTGGCAGTGTGTCATATCCTGGAGTTGACCTTGCTGCAGATGGCTTCTCTGTATGTCTAAGTTATTACCATATATCCCTGTCTTTTGTTTCTTCTCATGTTCTGTATTGAATAAGTACAGGGTCTGTCCAAAAAGAAACCAAACTTCAACAGTGCACCCGACAAACAAGCTCATGACTGGAGTGCTGTGTTGTGGCGGCTTTGAGCTTTGGTCTAACACTAGCCACATCATGCCACGTCACTTAGTCATGAAGATACATGCACTTGAGTGAATGTGTGTTTAGTGCACATGGCAATTTGCTGCAAGGTGAACAATGAAGGATCTTGAAGAGCATTGTGTTTGTGTGAAAGTCTGTTTCAAGTTGGTAAGAATTCTAATACATGGGCACAGTGATAGAAAAGAGAGCAAAATGTGCAAAAGGAGTGGAAAGTAGAGTGACACAAGGAAGGAAAGTAGCTGGTGTTATGAAGGCCTTGATAAGAAACAGAGGCTTGAGTGTTGCAGCTGCATGAGGCTTACATGATGGAGTGTTAGTGCCAATTTTAACATAGGGATGTGAGACTATGGTGTGGCATGAAAATGGAAAGTCAAGAGTAAGAGCAGTGGAAATGGGACTGCTGAGGAATGTAGGTAGAGTACAGAGGGTGGATAGGATGCGAAATAATGTGATTCGTGAAAGTTGTGGAGTGAGGAAGTCAGTGGACACCAGAAGCGAAGAGAGTGTCCTGAGTTGGTGTGGTCATGTGGAGAGAATGGATAACAACAGAGTGGTGAAAAAGGTATATCTGAGTGAATATGAAGGAGGGAGGAGGCGAGGTAGGCCTAGGAGAAGGTGGAGAGATGTGATGGATGAGTGTGTGAGGAAGAGAGGTTTGGAAGTTGGTGAGGCTTGGGGACTGACGAGAGGTCGAGCTGGCTGGATGAATATTGTGAGGAGAAGTGCATGATCAGGGATTTGGCACCCATTTTTAACGTGACAGTGTCCGGATTTACTCTCATACGTTTATGTTAAGCTACAGAACGGGGCCTTGAATGATGAGTGAATGGAAGCGTAGCCCATTGGATTGGGTAAGTTTGAGCTGTCTGGACAATGCTACTCCTCACCCTGCCCTAGGATGGGAAAGGAGGTCTGGATGATGATGGATCTTGTTGATTGTGTTGTCTAAACCTAGCTTAATATTAGACCTGATAATGTTATCAACTATTTCAGCAGCAACAGACCCTAGCCTGGCAGAACACTTGGTGCAGGTGGAGGGTGAGGGTTGTGAGTACCGACTGATGAATGAGCGTCACGTGGTGAGTGTGCCGCTCCATCCTCCACCACCTGGGGATATGGCATCCACCATCCTGGTCAAGCTCACCTGCCTGACCTCATGTGTTGGTGGCCCTAATCGACGCCTGTTTTCCCTGGTCTTCACACTGAGGAGCAAGTGAGTGGTTGGGATAGGCAGTCAGTCTTTATTAATTTAATACCCTCTCAGCCTGAGAACATTTGTTTATCATTTGTAAAGACTCCAATATGCTTGCATATGTCAGCCTTTGGTTACCTAATGGCAGCTTTCTCTTGGTAGGTTTAAAGTCCTCAAGCTTGCTTTTGTTTCATTTCACATTTGGTCATAAGTCAGTAAAATAAACAAGGAGACAAACCACAGGCCCTGCCCACCTGCACAATCCTGAGTTCAGGCATGAGGCTTGGCACCCTTAGCCCACCAGCTGTGGCCATTGACTGTGAGTGGCCTCCAGGCTGCCTGCCAGGACAGCTACAGGGACACCCTCCAAGTGTGCCCTGGCACTGTAACTGTCCAGCCATTGTAGTACACCTACTGACAGGGCAGCCTCCAGGAGTGCTACCCACAGCTTCAGGCCCCTCTTTTTGGGCAGAAGTGGCAGCTTGTGAACTGCAGTGCCCAGGACCTATGCTATGGGACAGATCTGAGCCCCATCCCATCCCAATCTCCAAAACTATGGTGGCAGAGCCCACACCTCGCCTCCCCTCAAGTTCACCACTAGGTAGCAGAGGCAAAGTTTTCTGGCTATATGCCCTTGTTGGCGTCAACCCTTGTGACATAGTGGGGTACATTGTGTGGTATGTTAAATGCTTGTAGAATAGTGCATAAGATAGATAAAAGTCTTTGGGAGAGTATGCTGGCCTACTCTTCTTGTTTGTGTTGGACTGAAAAGGTCAGCAAAGGAGCATGGTCAGCATATCCTGATGGCCAAAGTTTTTTTATTATTATTATTAAATTTTGCTTAGTCTTCAAACTGATGAGCAAGTTGAGCAGCAGCAACTAAGTAATAAAGATGAAGTTAGCTGTTAGGATTGACAGTCTCTATAGCACAGAAAGAGATCCAAATCCAAACTTCAGAAGTGTACAGTAGACTACCACATTCAAATATGGGTCAGCTTGCATAGCAGTAATGCTGTGATTGGCAGTTTGGTCCAACTCTTTTGGGTCTCTACAGTTAGGAGTGAGTGAGTGGCTGTGATATTTGCTTTTTTAACCCCTGTATTATAATGACACTTTATACTGTTCCACTTATAGGCAGTTTTATTCAACTTGTTAGTTCATCTGTGTTTCTTACAATATCTTAATTGCCAATACTGTACAAAAAAATTTGGACTTTCACTGTTGTGGCTGTCTGTTGGATGTTGCTGTATTTCACAGCTTTTTTGACTCAGAGCCATAATGTTCCCTCGGAATCTACGCATAGGGGATTATGCATTCTCAGCAGAAGAGGCATCTTTGAACTTTACCTTCGGATCACAAAAACCGAATGATGGTATGCTTTCTCTTGATGAATCTCCATAGTGAGGTTGACCATAGTACAGCTGTTGTTTTATGTCAACTGGAACCATGTGCAAGAATCTGCAAATTCTTTCCAACAGTTGCTGGAAAATGTTGGGAGAAGAGCTTGGAACTTAAGGGTTCTCACTTATGACTGAGGAACTAACAAAGATCTTGACATGTGGTGATATGCAGCTTGGGTGGAGCAGCTGCAGCATCCATCCGGGAGCCAAACCTCCTTATGCTTCTGTACACTTCACCATGGGAAGGACCCTGGTCAGCCCAGGGTGAGGCACTGTCCACCACAGGTGGGCATCAGATCCCTGCACACTGCATGAACAGTATGTATTGTATTTGTAGGATGGCTCCACTAAAGCAGTTGCTTAGGTGTGGTCGGTGGATCTGCACAGCCAGACAAATAGGTTAAGCAGTATCAGCATCCTTGTAGCTGAGTATTCTTCTGTAAGAGACAATTGTTTAGCCCTGACCACATTTTCTTGAGTGCTAATTATGTACATTGAACCTTCCAGCACAACCGGGGAAGAGATTGGCAGACAAATCCTGGATGTAAAGTGTTGCAAATGTCCTTCAAGAGACATGGGACATGAGGACAAAAACTGCGCTGCCTCCCAGCAAGCCAACATGCGTGCTGGCAGTGATGAGGAAAAGCTGACCAAGGTGATTATTTTGTTTGCATGTATATTGGGATCATTATCCATTAATTGTTGAAAATGAATTATTTGCTTAGGGATGTGTTGACCAAATCCATTACAAATAGGAGAAATATTGTTTGAATGATAAATGATTCATGGAATATTATTCTGTGTCAGTACATGCTCTGGCCTACATGTAGGGTGAAGGTGGAATGACAGTTAAAAGATGTATGACTGCATTACCCTCTCAAAAGTAATTTAGTGCCGATACACACCACCCGTCATTACACGACAGACACACACAACACATAGGCACATAGAGCAATCGCCACACAGATATTATCAAACTCACCAAATATTCCACCTCCAGACCTACCAACACTAGCAGTGAAGAAGCAGCAGCTCAATCGCACCACCATACTACAAGCTCCCTCCCAGCATCCACCCACTGGAGGTGTCCATAGAGAGATGATTGAGTTCACCTAACTTGGCGTAGAGCAGGACATCATCCCTCCTCTGTACCCAGCGTAGATTTGTTTGGGTGGAATCACAGGTGACTCATGCCCAGCTTTTTGAACCGGGCCACACAATATAGCACATAATGGAGCACTGCACATCACATGCCACATGCAGACACATCAACAAAGTAGGGAACTCGTGGGAAAACTCCTTAGTGGTGATTACTTACCTGTGATCAGTGGGTCTGCTTGATCAAATGGATGGGTGAAAGCAGCAACCTCCAAATAATACTACATCCATCCATCATCTAAACCTGACTTGCCCCATGAGTGGCTATAGTCTCACCAATCTAAAACCAAGGTTTGGGTGGAGTCCAGCCGGGGATTTCCCGGCGTACAGCGTTGCCTTGTTTCCTATACTCTGATTGGCTAGTGGCTGACCTGACACCTAGAGTTTGCCGCTCACATCTCGCCACCTGGCCTGACATGACTTCACCCACTTATGTGTGTGTGTGTGTGTGTTTGTTTATGTATGTGTGTGTAAAGACAAACTAATTTAAGTTATAAATATAACCAAAATAATGAATTTAAAAATCACATTCTCTCTCTCCCATATAATTTATGATTCCTAGTATGGGCCTGGATATTGCCGCTCGTGAGTGTTTTAACTTATTTATTTCTATTAAGAAAATAGCGTATGTTCTACTGATTCCTTCAAATTATATTATAAACGTAATTGTTACATTACTTACCCAACTTAGAACTACCATGAAAGTCGGTAAAAGTAACTACATTTTTTTCAGCAACACTGTAAAATATGTATGGAAAGGTGAAAGGGTGAGAGAATGGGAATATGGTTTAGGTATATGTGCGGGAGTCAGTGAAAATGAGAGGGCAAGAGAGGGAGTATGTCTGATGATAAGCAAGAAGTGGAAGGAGAATATAAGAGAGTATGGAACAGTGGGTGCAAGGATTGTATGGGTGAGGATGAAAGTAGGTATACAAGCGTGGGCGATTGTATGTGTGTATGCCCCGACAGAGGGTCGAGTGGCAAGAGTGAAAGATGAGTTTTGGGCGAGTGTAGAAGCGTGTATGGACAAGTTTGAGAGGAGCGAGAGAGTGCTGTTGATTGGAGACATGAATGGCAAAGTTGGGAATATACGAGTGGATGGAGTGGTTGGTCAGTGGGGTGTGCCAGCTGACGTAGATGGGAATGGAATTGCTTTGGTGGACATCTGTGCTTGTAAGGGGTTGGCAATAGCCAACACCTACTTTCGGCATAAAATGATCCACCGGTATACATGGAGAGTAATGAGGAGGATGGATGGTGAACTTGTTGAACGAAAGGCAATGATAGACTACGTGTGTGTGGATGAGCGAATGAGAAGACAAGTGTTGGATGCAAGAGTGTGGAGAGGGTGGGGGAATGGAGTCTCGGACCATCACTTAGTGATGGCCAAGGTAGAGCTGCAAAGAAAGTGGTTGAGGAGACGAAGGGGAAGACAGGAGGAAGCAACTCCTGTGAGAAGAGTGGAGAAATTGCAAGATAGTGAGAAAATGACAGAGTATAAGAGCATAGTGGAAGAAAGACTGGGATGGTATGAGCTAGAGCAGATGGAAGGGGTGGAAGACGTATGTAAGATATTCACTGAAGAGATAGGCGCAGCGTGTGAGACGGTTTGTGGAGTGAGGAGGAGATGCAAGGGTGTGCAAGGGACAGCATGGTGAAATGATGAGGTGAAACGAGCTGTGGAACAAAAGAAGAAGGCATATAGTGAATGGTTAGCGAGTAGAGGTAGGGGAGAAGATGAGAGAGAGAGAAGAGAGAGGTATATGTGAGCAGGAGAAGGGAGGTTAAGAGACTGGTGAAGGAGAGTAAAAAGAAAGTGGATGAGGAGTTTGGGAGGAATCTGAGTGTGAAATGGAGGGAGAGTAAGAAATTGTTTTGGAAGGAGGTAAAGAAAGTAAGGCAGTGTGAAAGGGGAAATAGTAGGGGAGTGAAAGATAGGAATAATAGATTGTTGGTGGAGAAGAGAGAGAAACTGAGGAGATGGAAGGAGCACTTTGAGGATTTGTTGAATGTGGAGAGTGAGAGCAGTGCGAGTATAAGTGGTTGGGGAATGGCTGGGAGAAGAAGAGATGAGAGGAGGGAGGAAGTAGTGGAAGCGATGAAGAATATTAAGTTGGGAAAGGCCCCAGGAATTGATGGAGTGTGTGGTGAAATGCTTAGGTATGGGGGTGAGATTGTTGTGGAGTGGATATGGAAGTTGTGTAGATTGGCTTGGGAAGAGGGAAGGGTTCCAGAGGACTGGAAATCAGGTATAATTGTTCCTTTATACAAAGGAAAAGGAGAGAGAGAAGTATGTGGTAACCATAGGGGTATTTGCCTACTTAGTGTGACTGGTAAAATATATGGTAGAATACTCATTGATAGGGCTAGGCATATGACAGAGGAGCTAGTTGGAGAAGAACAAGGGGGATTTAGGAAGGGAAAAGGGTGTGTAGATCAGATATTTGTTCTAAGATGTTTAGTGGAGAAGTATCTAGAGAAGGGAAGGAAAGTGTATGCTGCCTTCATGGACTTGGAGAAAGCTTATGACAGAATAGATAGGCAAGGTATGTGGAAGGTATTAAGAATATATGGAGTGGAGGGAAAATTGTTGAGTGCTGTGAAGAGTATGTACGAGGGAGCTAGGGTTACGGTGCAAGTGGATGGTGAGCTGAGTGAGTTCTTTGATCTCAATGTGGGACTGAAACAGGGTTGTGTGATGTCTCCATGGCTGTTTAATATATACATGGATGGGGTTGTAAAGGAGGTGCAGGGTAGGGCAGTGGATGTGGGGGTGGCTCTAATGAATGAGGGTGAGATTTGGAAGCTTCCGGTGTTGCTGTTTGCTGATGATACAGTACTGTTGAGTGAAGATGAATGGGAGTTGCAAGGTTTGGTGAATGAATTTGGGACAGTGTGTAGGAGGAGGAATCTGAAAGTTAATGTAAACAAAGTAAAGTTATGGTGTTTGAGAGGAATGAAGTCACAGAGTGTGCAGTGAGGTTGGATGGTGAGGATATGGAGAATGTGAGTGCATTCAAGTACTTGGGTAGTGTGATGAGTAAGGATGGAACTTTGGGGGATGAAGCGCGTGAAAGGGTACAGCAGGGAAGGAAGGTTGTTGGTACACTGAAAGCAGTGATGAGAAATAGGGAGGTGAGTATGGAAGTTAAGAAGTCACTGCATGATAGTATTGTGATCCCTACCCTGACGTATGGAAGCGAGGCATGGACCTTGCAAGAGGGGAACAAGTCAAGAGTGAGAGCAGTGGAAATGAGTTACTTGAGAGGAGCATGTGGAGTGACATGGAGGGACAGGTTGACGAATGAAGAAGTGAAGGAACTCTGTGTGGTGGATGTGGATGTGGTTGACAAGATTAGGAGAAATACACTGAGGTGGTTTGGACATGTGAAGAGAATGGAGAATGAAAGACTGACTAAGAGGGTATATGTAGGTGAGGTGGAGGGATGGAGTTGAGAGGTATATGAGGGAGGGGGGGGGGGTGAGTTGGGGGGAGGGTAGTCAAATCGTAGATGACAGAGCGACTTGGAGGCGTTTTGTCTGCGGCGACCCTTTGCGGGATTAGGGCGTCGGGCTATAGATAGATATACATTTCTTTATTGATGTACAAGAGCCATATCCATTACAAGTTTACCTTCCTTTGATATGCTAGAATACTTACTAATACGTCAGTATTAATATGTGTGTACCTATCTGTGATGCCTATTACATATATAACAGAATCTACTCATCGCTCGTTTAGGAAGTATGGCATGGCTGCACCCAGCGCCAGACCCCACCCAAACCTTGGTTTTAGATTGGTGAGACTATAGGCAGTTTGGTTGTGACATTTAAGATGAGTGCTTTTAACAAATTAATAATAATAAAGGAAACAAAAAAATCTAAATTTCAACAAACCATTCAGGTCCAGCTGTTAGCATCGACAGTCTCTGTAGGACAAAAACGAAAGAGGCCAAACATCAAACTGGAGCCAGGGACTGACACCCAGTATGTGATTGTAAAGGTGAGTGGAGTTAGTACTACCAGTTTACTGCATATGTCAGTACCTATTCTTACAAGATAATAAGTACCAGCCCTTTAAAATATGAAAACCACATACAGTACAGCAGCAACATAACACCTTTTGGTATAAATTATGTCCTTTGATATATGAAAATTGCAGATATAGATGTGGTAATTATGAATTGTAATTGGTACGCCATAAGGTGTTAACCAACGTGTCATTCTTTTCTAGGTTCCTGCAGAGTTTGAAAGTAAAGTAAAATCTTATATAAATTCCCTGGTGGCTGAGAGGGAGGTGAAGCGGCACAACAGGGGCGTCCTACCCTACCCTGATGTAGAGTAAGGCCATTGTTATCCTAATTTTCTTTGGGTAACTACTGTACACCTGTTCTTTTTTGTCTGGGTAGTGTACCCATAAATTCCACACATATTTGTTTGTTTTCTTTGTTTATGAAGATTTTCTGAGTTGCAGAAAGCTTTTTAGGATAACTGTTATTTGAAGGTTCACACTGTAGGAATGATAATTACCTTTTTGTATACAGTACACTGATCCCTTGATTGTTATGCATAATTGGTGCTGAACCTGGTGCATGATAAGGCAATTGCACTATAACAAAAATATAGAACCTGTAGGAAGGCAGTTAGGTTAACATGATAAAGACAGCCAAGCAGAGTAAGGAAAAGACCTGTACTGTAGAGATACCTGAGATAGGCTTGAGGTAAGGGGTTCTGAGGCTAGGGGGTGGAGAGTTAGTGGTCTCCACCACAATTACCCCAACAAGTAGGGCCCCATCTTTGAATTCCTCAAAGCCATCAGAAACCACTGACGCTGCCATCATTGTCGGCAGAAATCAGCGCAGGTGCATGATAGTGACGGGTTTTGAGTAAAAAAATGTGTGATGACGGCAGGAATGCAGATTTTCATCTCACAGCGATAGCCAGCAACAAACCACCATAACCAAGGGATCACTATATAGCTAAGATTTGAAATATACTGCCATGCCATTGCAGACCAGTAAATGGCAGTAGTCCAGACCTGGGGAAAAAATGTACTGTACACAGTAGCTACTGAGAATATAAACACAATTTCATGTTTGTTGAGTATATTAAATACACGACCTTGTTATAACTTGAAGTGCTTTACTAAAGCACTAAATAATTTGGTATTTTGTTTTATGTATTGCAATTTATAGGTAGATTAATCATAGTGTGATAGAGTTTGTGAAAAATTGTAATATTCTTTTATGTAAACACTTGAAGTGGAAAAAACAGCTTATATAATATCACATGATGTGACCATATTGTCATTTTTTATAAAATAGCGAATTATTTCTAGAGGGTATAAGTGGAAGTTGTGAGTGTCATGCTACAGTTTTGCCATATATATACAGTGTGTGTGTGTGTGTGTGTGTATGTATCTTTGATAGTATGGAATTTTTTACTATATATATATATATATATACCATTTATAGGTACTATGATCTGTGTTAATGATAAGTTTGGCATTATACACATGCCATACATTCCATTTGTTAATTAAATTTTATATCTGCTCAAAATATTTTTGCAACAACAATTTCCCAAGAGCATAGTTTTAATTCAGCTATATTGTCAGTTTCTAAAGGAATATTGGAGCAGTTTATTTTAGAGTATATTATATACTATTAACGTGGCATGTTTGTCAGTGTCTCATTTGCTTCTGGGCAGTTTAGTTTATGAAGTTTACCAGCCAGGATTATTGCTAAGTGCATTAGATTAAGTTAATACAGAGTAATAGTAATTTTGCATTCTTTTACTTCCTCATGTTGAAGAATCACAGTCTACATGTATTATGGTTGTCAAGGAGAGCCAATAAATACCAAAATGTAGAGCACATTTATATTTCACCACAAAACTATCAAAGCAAAGCAAAGCATCTTACAAATGTTAATATAAAATAAATAGACAACATATGCCACAGAAGTACAAATAGTCAAATATCCCCTGGTTGGAAATACTGATTTAAGATTTGTGTACAACTAGAAAATAATCAGGTGCCAGACACTGACAGCAGTTACAGAATAGTGGTTGATATACAGAATGACATATAGTAACTCATTATAAAGCTCCCTGATATTGAATAAGAACTATCATTTTACTGTGCTTTTAAGTTAGTGAAGAATGTTCTTGTCATGTTTTGGGGGTGGAAGTACTGCCTGAAACCAAGGCGTAGAGGAAACAGTATGCCTGAAATCATTCTATCAGCCATTCCTCTTAAATCCCTCATGAAGTTGTGTAGACATGTAATAATCAGTGTTTATTACATTATTACTTGGGGATTCTCGTTTGGCATAAGGTAAACTGGTTGTGCCTGTACCTGTAACCTTATGGCACACTTGAAAGCAAATGAGAAAAAAGATTACCATACATCAGTTTCAGTACCATAACTTACTTGTATGCAGAGTATTTCATATTCACTGCATAGATTTTTCAACCAGTGGGTAGCAGTGAAAGGTTGATGATCGGTAAATGGTTGACTATGTGGCATGAACAACGGTACTTTTATTACTGCTGATGTATTACTTACCATCTAAGGAATAGGTATGGATGTACAGCACTTACGTAGAATGAATGTAGTGTATCAGGGGAGCTTTTGAGAACTCCATCACCATGTCTTGGATGAGGTATTGGTCCACTGCCGTTTTTCTAGGGAGGTGATAAAACACACCATTTTTATACATTAATGAAATCAGCATTGCCAGAGTTCCCATTCAGACCCTCAAAATGCATAAAACCCCAGCAAGCCCATTAGCAACCTTGCCAATTATTTCTCTGGTTTCTCTACCACCACCATCACCTCATGAACAGCAGGTGGATATTACATTTTTTTCCATATAAACTGTGTACCTAATAACCGGAAAAGAACAGTTAATGCAGAAATTCTGTTCCTGCTATCTGTTGGACACATTCAAACTATCTATTACATTAATAATTATTAACTTAATTATTAAGCCAAGGGAAGGGAAGTGCCCCACCTGTAAAGGGTGGTTGCAGCACACTGATTACACTGTATCCTGGCTACCATTCAGTAATTTTTGTTGAGATCAGCCAGCCTTCTCAAGGTTAATTCTAAATTGGTAGAATGAATATGAATGTAACCAAAAAGTGCAATGTAGTACATGACAGATGTATAGTGGAAGGTGTGAAGTGTAGCAGCAATAATGTCTGGAATTCACTTATCAAACTCCAGTAGTTGTTTATAACATTTCTGTTGCCAACTGTATGTACTCTATATAACTGTACAACATTTTAACATACCAGCTTCCTCAGTAGACCCTTCCCATGGTATTACTTTCAAAACAAAGAT
Organism: Coenobita brevimanus; assembly: GCF_032717465.1. Taxonomy (NCBI): domain Eukaryota; kingdom Metazoa; phylum Arthropoda; class Malacostraca; order Decapoda; family Coenobitidae; genus Coenobita; species Coenobita brevimanus. The sequence continues at coordinate 1,547,980 of NC_137022.1, forward strand.
GATTCCATTCATACCCGGTACATATTCTTTGCTCAGCTCCTAAGGTACGAGCAGGGGGTGTCTATGATTAGTGTGTTATACCAGAACCAGTCGATTTGCTCTTCTCAAATTGAGGATGTATTACTGTATATGGTAAAATACTTTTCAAGCGGTTGGGGTTTCTCATATCCGTTGCTAAACCATTCAGTACCAAAGGAATAAAATAATCTTGTACTACAAAAAATGAAATTCAAGTAGGCTTTATAACAAACCTCCTGTTGGACTTCTTAAAGGACCTATACTCAGTAAGGTTTAGTATATACGGTAGATGTAGCCAACTGACTGACAAGTGGTTAGTCTAGTTCTGCTTGGCATTGTGTTAAATACTTCCCCTGCTGCAACACCACTTAAAGTCAATATTTTTTTCCTACAATACTGTAATTTATTTTAATTTTTTAGTGTCCTGTACAATGCCATATATGTACAGATGCCATGCCGATAAAATGGAAAAGATGTCTGGGACTGGTGGTGGTGCTGTCTAAGCAGAGGGAGTGTGGCCATGTGTAGTTTGCCACAAGGGTGTGGGAAGTTACCTCACCTTATCCAGTATGTATGATAAAGGGTACATAAAAGGTGTAGTGGTAATAGAGGTAGGCTGTGAATTTATGGTGATATCGTGTGCTCGGTGAATGGATTGATCTTGCTGCAGTTTCTTGAGTGTGTGGAGGAGTTTTGTTATTTGGGGGACACTTGTGCTGGAGGTGAGGCTAAGGTAAGGAGTGTGTGGAGAAAGTTCAGGGAGCTGTTGTCTCTCCTGACATTGAGAGGGCTCTCCCTTTCTGCAAAGGGATCTTTTTATGCAGCATGTGTTAGTACTGTAATGCTGTTTGGTTTTGAGACCTGGGCAGTGAAGGAAAAGGATATTTATAGGTTCAGACATATAAAAATGACAATGATTAATGTGTAGTGCATAGCTGAATGCAAGGCCTGGGGAGGAGTGACTGAAGAGTTGAGAGCAAGGATGGGCCTGGAATGTATTGGGCGCTGATGAGGAAGGGTAGATTGAGACAGTTTGGGCATGTTGAGAGGATGGAGGATAAGTGTGAACATCAGGAGCAGGGTTGCAAGAGGCACACTGACAAAAAACTGGAATGAGGTCATGGAGTGTGGTTCAGGACTAAGGGACTGAATAGGAAGGCTGTCAGAGACTGAGTAATGTGGGAAGCTGCCACTGGGCAACCAAGGCTGATGCATGCAAGCATGGTGGAGTTTATAAATCGTATGAACGAAATGATATGAACCATGATGAGTTGTACAGTACCATAATGTGTCTGGCAAATTTGGAAAGGGATATGACACATTGGGTCAGTAATTTAATGACTGTTGAATATCATATGTCAAACATGTTGATGCCTGCCAGAAGAGGCAGGGGGGACAAGCAAGAAGGATAGACAAGGTGGGGGAGGCAAGCAAAACCAAAACACCAAGCACCTGGGAAACTGCATGTCTTTCCAATCTTAGAAGGGTTAATTTGAAAGAAAAAGGGGGGGGGGGGTTACAGTTAAGTATTGCATGTGTGAACTATGATGTTACTTAACCCTAAACTATTTCAACAAGCAGACCCACCAACCACATGCAAGCACCTGCCTTTGTAGAGCCATCCTACAAGTAAAGCACTCTTTGACAGTGCCTGCCAGCCACCCCACCCCACTGAGGTGCAGGAAAATGTGAGGTGGTTTGGCTCCCAAGTGGATGCCACAGCTGCCCAGCTCCACCCTAATGAGTGGACTAGAACAATATATATGCAGCACAATGTTTGTGGTAGGTGGGGGCACTCACCATCCACTGACTTGATGTAGTGCTGCTCTCGGGTGTCTGCCCTTTCCTCTCCTCCATCCTCTTCTGTCTTTCTTTCCTCATCTTTCTGCCTACAGGTGACTGCAATCCCTCTTCTGTCTTTCTTTCCTTCATTCATTCCTCCTCTCCTGCTTGTGGGTGACTCTACACTGACAAGCCAAATGATTTTCTGTACACCAGGAAACCATTTACTATGCCGGGTGGTAACCATATAACCAAATTTTGGCACCTGGTGGTTCAGTGGGTGATTATTGCACTCCAGTCGGACTGAGCCGGTGAAGGTTTATATCCAAGGGGTGGTTGGGGTTCACTGCTCATGTAATGCCACTCAGGGATGAGTGAGGCTGGTCACTCGTCTTAAATGTCAGGACCAACTTGCCTAGCCCCGGGCTTCTATATTCCTCATGGGGCAACATAGGATTGGATGATGAATGAATGACAGAATGCTTGTAATGCTGGCCTTTAATCCCACAAATGATGGGATGAGGTGTGATCCAGAAACAAGGAAGAAAAAGTACACGAGTGAGAGAAATGCTGTATCAGTATTATTAATCCATCCATCATCTAATCCTAAGTTGTCCCATGAGGAGTGAAGAAGCCTGGGGTTAGGCAAGTTGGTCCTGACATTTAAGATGAGAGTGATCAACCTCACTCATCCCTGAGTGGCATTACATGATCAATAAACCCCAACCACCCCATGGATATAAACCTACCCAGGTTCAATCTGACTGCAGCCCCTTAATTACTCACTAAACCACCATGTGCCATAGTTTGGTTATATGGTTACCACCCAGCATGGTAAATGATTTCCTGGTGTACAGGAAACCATTTGGCTTGTCAAATGTAGAGTCACCCATAGGCAGCAGGAGGATAAAAAAATGAAGGAAAGACGAGAGTGTAAAGTCACCCATAGGCAGAAAGAAGAGGAAAGAAAGATGGAAGAGAGGAAAGGGCAGACGCCCAAAGCAACACTACATTGAGTGGGTGGATGGTGAGTGCCCCCACTTACCATAGTATTATTAATAGATGCACAAAATGATAGAGAAAATGATTGATTTAGTAACTCAACAGGAAGGTAGAAGTAGAGAGCTTAGGTCATACAGGGAGGGAGGCAGGAGCTTGAAGGAATGGGTGGAGTTGTCTTCTGGTAGCCCCCATACTGCCTTTTCTGTGTTGGCTGAGCAGCACACCCTAGCACTTTTGCACTCAAGGATCTGCATAATCCATATACCTTTCCAAAATGTAGCAGAGACAAAGGTACATTGAGCCCCATATGACCCTTTTTGAGTTGTCGAGGCCAGCAGCAGGGCTAGTGTAATTCACAACATAAAAGGATAGAAGGATGGCCTACACCCCTAACAGCCTCCCATGATGAACCTATAAACCTCAGGGGATTACTTATCAAGTATACTCTGGCTAATGCTAAACAATTTAACAGACCATGCAACCTCCCAACATCTGAGGAATAAAAACTGTCCCAAATGAACTGTAAACCTCAAGGGATGATGGCTTAACTATTTTACTTGCCACTAGGAACCACCAGAGGTCTAAGGTTACATGTAAACAAAATAATAATAATAATAATAACAATCCAGCCACCTCCTGGGGATACAAATTGATGTTCACTGTACCAGACCCAGATCCTGACAGGCACCTCACACCATTACAGTACCACATCACCTACAACAACTATAAATTTCATTAAATGTATCTGTACCCAACCTCACCTCACCAGCAGGTAGGAAAAAAAGTAGGGATGATGATAATTGCAAATGTGTATACAGTATGCCGACCTGTGGAAGTGAAAATTTGACAAGGACATTAGTACAGTACTGTATTTAATTATTCTTTAACTGTTACATAATAAGTCATTGAACAGTGGTTTTGTTCAGCCAACCAGTTTAACCCCTTCAATACAAAGATTTTCTATTTTTAATCTAATTCTTGCTACCCTAGAGGATGATAGTCAGCTTAAGTGAGGTTGCAAGGAACCATACCCCTCTTGGCATACAGTAAACCCTCCATATACCAAACAGTACACCCTCTGTATACAGTAAACCCTCCACATCCAGGACTAAACTGGGGGAACAGCAACTCATTAAATCAGATGTTTACCGATAATATTCTATTAATTTACAAACCTTAGTTTATAAAAATACCTACACTAGTTTGTTAGATGTATTATGGTACTCTGAGTGTTCATAAAGTGTCTCAATATTTGGAGGGCCATAACTCTCATATATACCAAACTTTCTCCTGTATGTGACATACTCTGTTTGCTCAATGATTTTGTTAAAGTCTATCTGTCTACTGCCAGACACCTTAATCCCGTAAGGAGTGGCCACAAATCGCCTCCATGTCACCCTGTCCCCCACCATTGTTAAAGTCACAATTAGGTAAGCTGAGGACTGTTATGGAGGGTTTACTGTAGTTCAATATCCCAGCTGCCTTTACAGTCACACTAGCCACTGTTAACATCAATATAACCTGTGGTCACTCTAGGGCACACTGTAGCTACATCTTTGTGCATAATGCTTTAAAACAAACAGTTGCAGAATTTATTATTATTCATGCTGTGAGACATTCTAATATTATGGAAAATATAAAAACCAAATGAAATACAGCTCAGAAGGTAAAGATACACTTAATATAGAAAACAGCTAACTAAACGCACTGTTGTTTAGCATCGTACCATAATGGACCCTGTTCAGTAAAAGTTGCTTTGCTTTAAATACCTCTTGACAAAAAAAAATTAACTACAAACTGATAAACATAGTCTACATATCAAAGCTACAAATTTAATAACTGAAATGTTTAATATTATACGCTCACAATGTACGTTAACTTTAGCAATACGACTGAGAGTTACAGTAAGAACGCTATAATTCTGAAGGTCATTCATAAACCCCAAAATAAGTGAGGTATTTACACATATATACACACTCAGCAGCCTACAGGAACAATCTGTAGTCACCGGAAAATTTCTATAGAGGGAGAGGGAGGCAAACAAGATGGACCGTCTTCATCTACGACACAACTTGGCCAAGCTTCATGGAAATATCCCAATACATATATATATACTTCAAAGTCTTCCCATCCTTTGAGTAAGCACAGAAGAACGTAAGGAGTTAAAAGGACAAGAAAAATCCCCCAATACATATATATATACTTCAAAGTCTTCCCATCCTTTGAGTAAGCACAAGAGAACGTAAGGAGTTAAAAGGACAAGAGACTATCATCCATAAATAAATATAAAGTCAGCCTATCTAAAGGAAATACATAAAACTGGACTATCCTACTATTGAACTTGGAATTGCACCTCAGCTACTGTGACTCAAAATTTATGAGATCAAGGTTGTTTGTGGGGGGCACCGGGATTCTAAACCACGCTGACTTATGAATGTGTTTCCGATCTTTAATTTATGATAAGTTAGTCTGAGTGGTCTTAAATCTGGCCAACTTTTCTTTATCAAATAAGGATGATTTTGAGGGTGAGATGCAACCCACAGAAACAACTCTTACCTATGAGATTCAGGGCCGAATTCCTCATGGCATGGAAAGCTTGCTATCACCTTTTTGTCTATGATTTATCCTGTCTATTACACCTTTACATTCTCCTGTATGTTATCAGTACTAATATCACACTGTATCTGTAACATGCAACAGGAAACTGAGGTATAATGATTCAAGCACTCAACATTTACAAGTATGCAATCTATGTAATTTCAATATCAATACAATTTGCATAAACGACACACAAGAGGATGCTGAAGTGTGGCATTCAGAATGAATCACTCAGGTGTAATGAAACCCCCAGAGCCAGTTGGAACATGACCTGCACAGATACGAGGAGTGTGTGTCTTGTACCAGCAGTCGCACCAGCACTTCCACTAAATTTCAAGAGTAACAGTAACTCACCGGGAAAGGGTAGTATGTTCAGTGAAAGATTAACCTCCTCAGCATTATTCTTTCTCTTGTGCTGCTGACATTATGTTCCAGCTTAACCCAGTGAACCCAGCAGTGTGTTCAAGTGTTCATTTTTGTTCTTGCTCTCTCCTGGCAGTTCATCCGGCTTGCATTTTTGTTCTTGCCCTCTCCTGACAGTTCATTCAGCTTGGGGAAGACTCTGTACTGAATGGATGGATTAAGTAAGACCTTAATACACCCATCTAATACACAATGCCTTTCCTAAGCAGAATAGACGCTCTAGTAGCAGTAATTATAACCTAAACAGGACATCACGTGGATATAAGGGCTTGGGAGACCTCTCAATGACAACCTTCAAGATCTTTTTAGTAGATTCTACAATTTTTTTCTTCTTACCACTAGGTCATTTCACTGGGGTTATGAGAGAAGCATGGGACTGAAAGGGTTAATGGTAAACTCTTGTGTCAACTGAGGTCAAGAGCACAACCACCTCCTGCTTTAGGTAATGATGGTCGTAGTGTTAAAACCAGGAATGCAAAAGTGTAAACAAGACCCTAACTCTTGACAATCACTTATCGAGCACACGTACTATATTCAAGTGTGATTGGCCGGCACTCCACATCAGAAAGGTCAGACAAGTTCTGTTATGATCACACGTCTAAGAAAACATCGTCAAAAACTAGGGGTCTGTCTCTACCTTCACATTCCCAGTTTTACTAATACGACCCTGAGAGTATCCCTCCAATCAGTCTATCAACACTAATTATCCTATTTATTTGTAAAGGGCATCCAAGATACAAGCTTAGTCAGGGTAACGGGAGCACAGCGTCCCAAATGTTTCAGTAACGAGACATTACTGTACATGGATATCCTCACAATACAGGCAGTCCTTGCTATATGTTAAAAAATATTAAAAATTTTCAACAGATACTGGAAATTGAGGGAAGTGGCAAACCAGCTTCACAGGTAGCAATGGAACTTTACTTGACAATTTTTGTGTCATCTACTGTACATCTACTAGCTAGAAAAAAAAAGGATCGGGGTCAGGGAAGCGGGGGCCATATTACAAGGACTTACTGTACAATCAACTTAAACTTCATAGCACTGATAATGAACACCTCTTGACAACATCCCAGCCAGTGTACAAGGTAAGAATGACTGTCAGTACCAGCCATTGCACACACAGCAGGGCATTTTATCTCACTCGCCACTCACACCTTGCTCCCTCCTGAGAACCTTCCAATCATAGCGGTCTTGGGGCCAAATGTCTTCAGGCTACAACAGTTTTAACATCCACCTACAACTCTCAATACTATTTCACATAACAACAATACCCTTCACTTAACGATGGCCTCAAAGCTTCCAGGCTACGTTTGTTTAGTGTAAATCTCTTCCTCTAACTCTCACTGCCATCCCACTGTTAACGCTGTCTTTTGCTGCAACTCATATCTTTGTAAGAACCTTATCTTTATAAATGTTAACTGCCTATCCCATTTATCCCCTTCCAAGATAGGTTCAAGGCTGTGCTAATGTAGTCCAGTACATAACCAGCACATGAAAAGCCTACCCCTCTTGGTGGTAGTACATGCCTGGACAACTTTGAGTGACCTCTCTGGTACTCAACCTATACAAGACCATCACTCTGACTGAGGCACTCCAACCAGTGGACCATCATGCATTCTTTACACATGCTCATTCCACGACTAAGTACTGTTTTACCAGTCACCTCTGCTGCTTCTACCATGCCCAGTGTTGTGCAATATATCACTCTGTTCATCCATCCATCCATCATTCAATCTTTTACTGCCCCATTAGGAACACAGGGGCTTGGGGTTAGGATACTCATTGCAGATATTTACGGTGAGTGTGACCAGCTGCTCCCCTAAGGAGCATTACATGAACAATAAACCTGAATCAACCCTTGGATGTAAACCCTTTTGGGGACCCGTGTGGCTGGAGCACCTTACCCCACTAGGTCACTAGGCATGCACTGGGTTGCACGGGTACCACCCACTGGTTCTTTTCCACCATAAATTCCACTAATCTACAGCTGCAAGGTTATCTGTAATCTCCATTACAGTACTTCTCACAAATCACCCAAGTTTCATTCACTTGTGGGGCTGACAGAGGTAAATGTTGTTAATGCAATGGCATTGTCTTCTTCAAATCTTTACTACCCATCCTACGCTTCCAAAATACTGTTTTGCTCTCCAGTTGGCCTCCTCTGCAAGCTGTGTGACTGTCTAATCTCATCAACCACTTCATCAGACAGGTACCATACTATCACAAGAAAAAGTTTGCCAACCTTCCCCTGCAAGCACAATGTTCTATCTTTTTTAATTCTCAATCTTCTTCACACACCAGACAATATTCTCCATTCTTGCATGTTTTGCTGTGTGTGTGTCACATTGCTATTACAAAAATATTTCACATAATACTTTTTACTGCCTGAGCTGATGGAGAAATGTTAGCAAACTTTTAGTCGTAGTACAACACAGCTCGTTTTATTATTCACATCCTCAGACATCTCTCGTCCCGTCTACATTACACACATTCCATCCTTCCCTCACAGTCCTTGTGTGAATACTATTATAAACTACCATTAACACATTTTCAATGCCATATCCCCAATTAATATTACCTTTCACTCTATTTCTTTAGGTTCACACATTTTTTTGTTAACCATAAGTGTTCTTTATCTTTCTACCCTTCTACTACACTTCATGCCTCCTTATCCAGCATCACTACTCCATAAACTGTTCTTTTAATATTCTCTGACCTCTCATGTTGTACCTCCTAGCAAGATTAGTCATACACAGTTGTATTCCTCCACTCACTTATACCATATACAGGACTGTGTTATAAATATTCAAGCTAGTTATAACCAACACTGGTGATCCCACAAAGAGTTTTTACAAATACCTTTTCATTTCCTCTATATATGTGAGGTGTCCTGGCATCCTGGCTGGTGACACATCAGCCTTAGTGCAGCTGTTTCACAAGGGCACCTGGAATATGGCCATTAATACTTCCAGCTAGGCCTATGATTATCATGGAAAATTTTCAGTTCAGAAAATTATAACAGAAGTAAATCTACATGTTATATGTAAAATTACATTACTAAATCAACTGCATGTCATTATATACCTGCCATCCCCTTTGGTTCCTGCTTCAATAAAATTCAAAATAACTAGTCATTACGAAGGTTACCTAATAAAGGCAGGAAGGGATTTACTTACATTACACAAAAGGTACAGTACTAAAATCCTTCCTTTCAGGTGAAGGTTTTGCATTTACAGCTGACACTGCACAACTCGGAGAGGAACAATGCTTCAAAGCAGTGTTAATAAAGCACATCCTTCCGGTCATTCTGCGACAGGTCTTGGTGGTGGTGGTGGTGGTGGGAGTGGTGGTGATGGTGGTGATGGTGGTGGTGATGGTAGGGTGGGTATGACCCTCCAAGATGGTGGTGAGGCTCTGGCATGGTATGGGGTGTATGAGGTGGTGGCAGTGGAGGCGGCGGTGGGGGCGGCGGTGGAGGGGGTGGGGGTGATACGTACTGTTGGTCCCCTGCCTCCACCTTCATGCCAGCCGGTGCCGCTCCCTCCTGGTATGTGGGGGAAGGCTGGTGAGCAGCTGCATTCTGGGCTTGCTGGGGAGGGGCACAGACAGGGTAGGGCATATTAGTAATATTCAACCACCACGACATAAACTTGGTTACATACCCTTAAATCAACTGGACTATAAAGGGGGCGCAAATATGGTGAGGCATATTACTGTAGTAGTTATCAATAAACAGGACCTACACTTGGCCTACCCTTACATGAACTGGACTACATACAGGGCACAAACAAGGTAACAGACACTAGTAGTTTCCCATCTCCCCTCAATAACATGGAATTCATTACCCTAGCTTCAAGCCTCAATATCTCAAAAGGGACATGTATGCAACTGGCTGTGATTATTTAACTTTTCCAGTTCCTCGCCCTCCTTTTTTTTCATCAATCAGATCTGAAATATTCCAACTAGCCATTCTCTACCAGCTTCACTCCTGTTTTCACTCAGCTTTTGACCTTTCTCTATAGACTATATTCTGAACAACCCAACCCAGGGGACATCACACGCCCTTGCCTCATTCTAACACTAATGCAGATAGTCCTCATTTGAAGCCAGGGGTGAGTTAAATGATACCAGAATTTAAAAAACTACAGGTAATACAAATTGTCCTATCAGCTTTATGTGCAGCAGCAATACTTTAACATGGCAATTTCTGTGTGATGTGCTGTGCAGTTAATGGCAAAACCAGACATCAAAGAGGCATCTTTGAGTAATAACAGCTACAGTACTAAAACCAAATGCTCACTGAATCATTCTCTATCATTAGTCAGGTTTCAATATCACCATCATAGCTCTTCACGGCCCTCAACAATTTTTGGATCATTCTCTACCATTAGTCAGGTTTCAATATCACCATCATAGCTCTTCACGGCCCTCAACAATTTTTTCCCCCTAAATCTAAACATTTAAGAAGAGAGACCAGCCTGCTGACCCTCAGTGGCATTTTGTGATTAACCAACCCCAACCATCCCTTAGGTTTAAACATTCATGTACCTTTGCCCACTATTTTACCACACATACGAATGAAGTACTGTATCCAAAGTTTCTCCCTGTTTATCATGACATTTTCTTTTTCCAGATTCATAAATGCTCTAAGCCACGAAAACAATGTGCTCCAGTTGGTTACGTTGGTCTCAAATCACATGTGGGGTGCATCCATTCTGTTAGCTGTACAAAACACTACCAGATGTATACCCAAACACACTTCAACCACACTGATCTATCCACTGTCAGTTCTTTGTTTTCTTAACTTCCACCTCTCTCCAGAACTGTAAGAAAATGTTCTGGAGAGAGGTGAAAAGAGTAAGACAGGGTGGAAGTGAAGTTAGCAGGGGAGTGAAAGATAAAAATGTTAGATTACTAGTGGAGAAGGGAGAAAAAGTGAGCAGATGGAGAGAACACTTTAAGGAATTGTTGAACGTATAGGATGGAAGTAATGCGAGTGTAAGTGGCTGAGGAATGGCTGGGAGAAGGAGGGAGGTGAGAAGACAGGAAGAAATCAGTAGGATAGAAGTTGTGGAAGCAATGAAGAAAGTTAAATCAGGGAAAGCCCCAGGAATTGATGGAGTGTGTGGTGAAATGCTGAAGCATGGGGGAGAGATAGTAGTAGAATGGATGTGGAAGATGTGCAGATTGGCATGGGAGGAAGGTAGAGTCCTGGAGGATTGGAAGTCAGGTATAATTATTCCCTTGTACAAAGGAAAAGGGGAAAAAGAAGTGTGTGGTAATCATATGGGCATTTGTCTTCTTAGTATAATAGGAAAAGTGTATGGTAGGATACTTATTGACAGAGTTAGAGAAAGAACAGAGAAATTAGTTGGAGAACAGGGAGGCTTTAGGAAGGGAAGAGGTTGTGTAGATCAGATATTCATTCTCAGATCTTTAGTGGAAAAGTTTCTAGAGAAGGGAAAGAAGTTGTATGCGGCTTTCATGGATTTGGAGAAAGCATATGACAGGGTGGATAGACAAGGAATGTGGATAGTGTTAAGAATATATAGAGCAGATGGAAAGTTGTTCAATGCTGTGAAGAGTATGTACGATGGTGCGAAGGCTGCAGTGCATGTGGATGGTGAACTAAGTGAATTTTTCTCTTTGAAGGTTGGGTTGAAACAGGGATGTGTCATGTCTCCATGGTTGTTCAATCTGTACATGGATGGGGTAATAAAAGAGGTACAAGGTAGGGTAGTGGATGTTGGAGTGGCCATGGTGAGAGAGGATAGTGTTTGGAAACTCCCTGTACTGTTGTTTGCAGATGATACTGTGTTGTTGAGTGAAGACGAAGGGGAGCTGCAAGGCTTGGTGGATGAGTTTGAGAGAGTGTGTAAGAAACGGAATCTAAAGGTGAATGTAGGGAAGAGTAAAGTGATGGTCTTTGAGAGAGGTGAAGTCAGTGAATGTACAGCGAGGTTGGATGGTGAGGAATTGGAAAATGTGAGTACATTTAAGTACTTGGGTAGTGTGATGAGTAAGGATGGAGGTTTGGAGGGTGAAGTGCTTGAAAGGGTACAGCAGGGAAGAAAGGTTGCTGGTTCCTTGAAAGCAGTGATAAGAAACAGGGAAGTGAGCATGGAAGTGAAAAAGATACTACATGACAGTATTGTGATACCAACTCTAACGTACGGAAGTGAAGCTTGGACGTTGTTGGAAGGACACAAGTCAAGAGTGAGAGCAGTGGAAATGAGTTATTTAAGAGGAGCCTGTGGAGTCACATGGAGAGACAGGCTGACGAATGAGGATATAAAGGAGCGTTGTGGTGTTGATGTGGATGTGATAGGAAGCGTTATGAGGAACACACTGAGGTGGTTTGGCCATGTGGAGAGGATGGAGGGTGAAAGACTGACGAAGAGAGTGTATGTGAGTGAGGTGGAGGGGGAAAGAGGGAGGGGGAGGCCGAGGATGAGATGGAGGGATGGGGTGGAGAGGTATATGAGAGAGGGGGGTGTGAGCTGGGAGCAGGGGAGTGAAATGGCGGGGGACAGGGCGACTTGGAGGCGATTTGTTTGTGGCCACCCCAAACGGGATTGAGGCGTCTGGCAATAGATAGATAGATAGACTTCCATGTCTCACTCTCTCACACAGTCACTTTTGATAAAAAAACATTTTCCGAGCCTTCCATCCTTCCTGTCACCTTCAAACTCACTTATATGGTCCCTTTTCACCACCTCTGTTCCATCCATTCTCTTTGTGACCATAACTATCTCAGCACAAACTCTTCTGTCCTTTGATAAACAGGCTTCCTTAATCCACATCTTTTACTTTTACTTTCTTGCTATACCTAATCAACACAACAATCCCACTACCAATGCCCTCACTCTTGGCTTTTCACACTCAAGCCATACGTGTCCCATATCCTTGAGTTAATGTGGGTATTAATACACTCATACGGTTCCCTTCCAGCCTCTGAACTACACAGGAAGGTTATGTTGCAGGTTGCCTTCTTTAGACATTACAAATTTTTTTTCAGTTAAGTCTGGAATTATTTACAAAAAAAAAAAAAAAAAAAAAAAAAAAAAAAAAAAAAAATTCATTGCCATCAGTCAGTCCAATTTGCAAGTATCCCCCAATTTACAGTATCAGTTGTATGGATAAAGCTGTGATAAATTGTACATCACTAACTTATGAGAAGTGCCTGTATTTTTGTTCCATATCAGGGCCTCCATAGTACCAGCCACTTTACTGTTTCACTGTCACACCCTCTCTAATCTCACAATCGAGCTACAGTCCACAACAAAGCTCTGTCACCTCTCCTGCTCCTCCATGTGCTCTGACAAAGAAAAAGGTACGGTTAAGAACGGAAAAGTCCCACTGTCTCTATTTCCTCTCTTCCTACAGACTTATAACACCATCGGCAACGACCAAAATTAATTATTTATTTGGCTACAAATCACTGTCATCAATGTCCTTTGTTTCCGATTCACTGCACTACTTTTCAATGTTTATGGAGAGAAAAGGAGAGGTGACAGTACTGTAAAATCTTCCATTAATTCACATCTCTCATTGTTCACTAACACATCACACTGTAAGTCACCTCTCGCAACAACTCACCTTTCAGATCAGGCCACTCATAAACGTTCGCCAAACTCTCAATAATCATGTAAAGGTCTTGTTTAACATTGGGAATAAGCAGGAAATAATTTGCTTGCATCAGCTTCCAAAATTTCTCTCTCACCTGACCTGCATCTCTGCAACTCTTTTGGCCTCTCCCATCACCATCCATACACAAATACATACACTTATATGCAGTACAGTATTAACATCTTCAGTCAGACTACATAATTTTTTATTCCATTCTTGTTGGGTCCAAACAATTTTATTCAGCACAGACCAGCAGCCTTGTATGTCAAGTGTCCTGTTACGCCACATGTCTTGATGGTGGAAAGAATACAGTAAAAATTACATAATCTGACTGAGGGGACAAAACAGCCTATCAGGAACACACACATCTTACTCTCAGTACTTCCTCTTTAAGTAAACTCCAGCAATGGCTTCATTTTGATCACTTTTCTCTTTTGACCTCCTCTTACTCAACTTTCATACATCACCCTACTCTCCCTCATCTGTTAGCCAAGATCCTCCAAATACAAAGAACCTCCTTTGGCATGTTGTACCAAGGTTTCCACAAACTTCCCTTTCCACTGTCACTTACTCCAATACCCTTTGCACATGTCGTTTACATCTCTGTTTTTCAGTTTTCTTCATTGGTGTTTACTTTTTGGATGCATATGTCTGCTGTGTAGTAGGAATGGTGTATAAAATAATGATAACAGAGAAGGTAGGGAGGATATCATAATGCCAGTGATGAACGTTGCTTTAAGGGTGGTTAGGAATGCATGGATCAACTGCACTGAAACAGACAGTGGAGAAAGCTTATGATAGGCTACATGTAAGGTACTTTAAGGCATTAGTGGATCTGAAAAATGTGGGTAATAAGGTGAACAGAGAGGGATTATGAAAGATTTGATGTATAAATGACGAATGAAAAACTGTTGAAGCATCTACTACACAGTTTTTATAAAAATAGCACAGCACAAGTAAAATTAGATGGCTGTCTGAGTGGTTGGTTTGGTATCAAGGTTGGAAAGAAAAAAGTAAGTGTACGAGGTCTGTCCAAAAAGAAACAACGTGCACCAACTACCCAGCGCAGCATGATCATGACAGGAATGCTGTGTAACGGTGACTTTAAGCTTTAGTCCAACACCAGCCACATCACTCAGTCATCGAGGTACACATGCTTGAGTGAACGTGTGTTTAATGCACTTAGCAAATTTTCTTCTGTCTTGTCTATCATCTGAAACTGGCGACCTCTCAGAGTTGATTTCAACTTTGGAAACAAGCAAGCACACACACACACACACACACACACACACACACACACACACACACACACACACACACACACACCAAATCCAAGTCCACAGGGGCCAAATCTTGAAAGTAGGGTGACTGGGGGACGATAGGTGTCTCAAGCTTTGCCAAAAAGTCAGGGATATGGAGCGATACAGGTAGGTGCATTATCATGGTACAGCATCCAAGTTTTGTTTGTCCAAACCTCAGACCTCTTTTTTCACACTGCTTCCCTCAAATGCTTCAGTATGTCCAAGTAAAACTCTTTACTGACTGCCTAACCAAGTGGAACAAACTCATGATGAACAATACCCTTCCAATAACAAAAGATGATCATCATCACCTTCACATTTGAACAACTAACGTGCTTTTTTTGGTCGAGGTGACGAGGTTCCAACCCACTGCAACAACCGCCTTTTTATTTCTATATCATACCCATACACCCACGTTTCATCACCTGATATGACATTTTTCAGGAAGTTTTCATCAGCATTCAATCAAACGGCTCCTGACTGACTGTGAAAAGCTTCTCTTTTTGTTCGTCTGTCAGCAAACATGGCACAGATTTTGCAGAAACACAATGCAGCTCCAGTTTTTTGGCTAAAATTGTGTGGCATGAACTTTTTCAGATGCCTACTTCAGAAAGTTCACGGACAGTCACGTTACAATTTCACTGATCACAGCATGCACTTTCTCAACATAATCGTTGTCTCTTGGTGTGAATGGCCATCCAGATTTGGCATCATCTTCAATGGATGTTCTTCCAAATCTGAAACACTGGAACCACTTGTGACATTGCATACGGCTCAAACAATCCTCCCTATAAGCCTGCTGCAACATCTGAAAAGCCTCTGTAAAAGTTTTTACCAATTAGAAACAGAATTTCACACAGACACATTGCTCTTCAAGATCCTTCCTTGTTCAACCTGCAACAAACTGCCATGTGCACTAAACACACATTCACTCAAGCGTATGCACCTTGATGACTAAGTGACGTGGTGTGATGCGGGTAGTGTTAGGCTTAAGCTCAAAGTTGCCACTACAGAGCGCTTCCACAACCAGCTACTTGATGTGCTATTTAAAAAGATGGTTTCTTTTTGGACAGACCTCTTAATGTGCCCAAGGTTGCTTAATATGTATATCTGGATGGGGTTATGACAAAGATCAAGTCAAGAGCTACTGAAAGGAAACTGAAGCCACAAATGAGTAATGATGGGTGGAGTATTTCAAATCTGATGTGTGCAAAGGATGCTGTACTGTTTCCTAAAGTAAACAGAACCTTTGACGACTGGTTCAAAGTTCTGTGAATGAGTGTGAGCAACGTGGTTTGAAATTATATGCTGATAAGACTCAAGTTGAGGCTGTAAGAGAAAAAAAGTGATGTGGTGTAACACGTCGAACACGAAGAGACAAACTGGTGGAGAACCTTGTGTAATCCAGTGCAGTACCAGGAAAGAGAGGAGTATGTGTGCTGTACAGGACATGACGAATAATGGTTCATTGATAAAAAATACTTGGTAATATAAGGATCTTGAAATGAAACACAGGACTGAGTATGAAGGCTGGAAAAGGACTGCATGAAGATGAATTAGTGCACCCCCTGGGTTACAGGTATGAGAGTTTGCCATGTCATGAGTCTGCAGAGCCAAGAGAGGGCTGGACTTGGCACTGTTATGGAATATGTATGGCCTGCTAAAACGGGAAAAGCTAAGGAACACACAGATTCATGAAAGACCTGGAGTGAGGAAGGACAGTAATCACTCAAATATCCAGATGCTCCACATCCGACAAGCTCTGAATCTGAATGTTAGGCCTTGGCTCTATTATATCGGTATCCGGATTTATTTGTCCGTATATGAACATAAAATTTCCAACATTGACGGTTGGGCGGCCTACAAATTTAAAAAGTCGGTTTGGTGGCCAGCTGGCCTCTCTGGCCAAGCGAGAGTAATAAACCCTAACTCACAAGCTGAGCAAATATGGCCGTCCACTTCTTCGCTGAACAGACAAAGTCCTCTGGCCTCCCAGATCACTCGGAACTAACAGCCCCGCGCAAGTAATACAGAACCTAACCCACAAGCTGAGCAGTAATGGCTGTCTGCCTCACTAATAGATGGTCAAAATTGCCTGGCCCCCCTCCTGAACCAAGCCACACACTGGTAAAAGAACGTAACCCACCAGCTGACCAGAAACGACTACCTCCTTACCAGATGGTCAAAGTTGTCTCACCAGACAGTACAGACATGGCATCACTGTGACCAGTGGCAGTTACCACACATCCCCACTCTAAGTCAAGCTCCAATGGTTGGAGGAGGAGTTTTCTGACATCTGTTACGTGATTACTAGTGATGGGCGACACCAGTAATTAAATGTAGATACAATACCAATTACTCTGTTGGCCAGTATCGGTGGTATCGATCACCAATACCAACAACTGGGTAGTTTCATCATCAATACCTTTTCAGTCTGATGAACTAATTAAAAATTTAATAAAATCACAGCTACTCAACAGGCTCAGTCTGGGTTAAAATAATTAAATGGCCACTATTTTAGGGAAACATGAGCATCAAAAGTGCCATTCAGTGCACCAATAAATCTTAAAATCATCACTTGTCAATGAAACAGTACTTTTGACAATACGTTTTCAGTTAATTAGGAAGTCTATTTCAGTACTCATAGTAATCGATACCTAGCCATCAGTATCAATACTTGCAGATAAAGTTAGTATCAGAAGCATCAATATTTTGGTACTGATACGGCCACCACTAGTGGTTATGTTTGCCAGTGGACCACACGGGATTACCGTACACCAACTAGTGGCTAGCAGGTTGCAATGCATGTCTGCCATTCACTGGGTGGTAAGTATTGTACTTCAATAAAATTCTTTTTGCAACATTTGTCTTCTTCATTTATTTGTGGATTTTTGTTGTTTATGCATTGTTTTCTTAGTGGCTAAATGCCTAGCATTACAGCATTTTGCATAGTCCCATGTATGTTTTGATGTCTACATAACTGAAAGACTGAAAAACACTGCCACAATTAGGAGGGGTACTGTTCATACAGGTAAGGTATTTTGTGGATTTTTGTTGTTAACGCATTGTCTTCCTTGTGTCTAGCATTGTCCTGGATGCTCTATTACGTCGGAAAATTGAGGGATTGCTGTACAAGTGTGTGTTTACGGCACGGTATACAGAGAGAATGGATTTAAATAAAGTGGTGAAAAGCGTATATAAAAGCGAGTTTGTATCATGATGGAAGGAGGTTAAGAATGTCAGGGAGATTGGATGGACAGATAAGTGAGGATGTTGAGAAAGCAAAGCATGGAAGTTGATGAAGCTAAGACACTGACAAAGAATCAATATGGATGGATAAAATATGTATGGAGATGTACAGAACAGTGGCTGAACCCCCCCCCCCTTTGGTTCTGCTGAGATGAAGCCAAGATTTTAAAAGGCTTGGATGATAAGCGAATGCTTGTGTGACTGATTTCACTGTGCATGCTGTTTGATAGTTACGGTTTTGTGCTTTCTGCTGCTTGGTTCCTGGATTTAAATCTTACTCATCTCTTAGACAGGAATTAAAGGATAGTATGATGATAATGATAATGATGATGATGATGATAATGGCAAAATAATGATCTGAAAAGGTCAACAATGACAATTATATTACGAGAAACATTTAAAATAAGAGAGTTTTTATGATGATTGTGAAACATGGGTGAGGGTCAATGGAAATCTGAATGGCTGACTCACTACTGATGCTGAGGGTGGGACAAAGGTACATTACGGTACGTCCCTATGGCTGTGAGGATATATAGATCTTATGGTCCTAATGTCCTGCCCCACAGGAATCTGTTACCTAATCTTTTATTGTCCCATCAGGATTGCAGGGACTTAGGATGGGCAGCTCAGTCCAAACATTTAAGGCACGAATGATCAGTTGCTCTTCCTTGAGTAGCATTAGGAGAGCAACAAATCCCAACCACCTCTCAGATATAATTGGGCCACATCCAGCTGGTGTGCCTTTACCATGTATACCTTTTTTTTAAGACCACCCAATGTAGTCAATGGTCTCCAAGGCTACAATAAACCATTTGGTTTGTCAATGCTGGTACACTTGGCAGGATGGTCAGTGCCCTCACTTATTTTTTTATTTTTATTTTTTTTTTTAAGCAGGGAAGAAGGAACTAAAGGCCAGGAACCACATTATATTCCAAACCAACTTAATAGCCCAATGTTTCTGATGTAGGTATATATCTCTTGCTTCCACATCTGTCACCCAGATTTGTGACAAACATAATATCATCGATCATCATCATCCAACCCATTAATGTTTAATAATATTCAGCTTAATCCTGCATCATCCTTGAACATGCTTGGGGTTTCATTTACTCAGGACTTATCTTGGAAAGATCGTATTACATCTCTTGTAAAATCTGCTTCCAAGAGATTGGGTGTGCTAAGCCGACTCCGCTCTTTCTTTACCCCTGCACAATTGTTGACTCTATACAGGGGTTTTATCCGCCCCTGTGTGGAGTACAACTCTCATGTGTGGGGGGGCTCCCCACATACAGCCCTTCTCAATATGGTGGAGTCAAAGGCTTTTCATCTCATTAACTCTCCTCCTCTTACTGACTCCCTTCAACCTCTGTCTCTTCGCCGCACTGTTGCATCTTTATCTCTTTTCTATCGCTACTTTAATGGTCACTGCTCCTCTGAACTGTCTGCTTGCATTCCTCCACCTCTACGACGGTTGCGTAGCACCCGTCTGGCAGCAAACTCTCATCCCTTTTCTGTCCAACTCTCTAATGCAAGAGTTAACCGTTACTCCCAGTCTTTCATTTATGCAACAGGTCAGCTCTGGAACTGTCTCCCTCTGTCTGTATTTCCTGCTGCCTATGATCTCCAGTCTTTCAAATGCAGTGTGTCCAGGCATCTCAATATGAGCAGATCTTGAATTTGGCTTTCTATTGTATTTTGTTTTTCTCTTTGAGGGAACTGTTACTGTCGGCTCATGGCCTTTGGTTCCTTCTTCCTCGCATTATTTAAAAAAAAAAAAAAAAAAAAAAAAAAAAAAAAAAAAAAAAAATCCTACATTGCCCCATGAGAAGCGTAGCAGCCCAAGGCTTGGCAAGTTGGTCCTGACATTTAAGATAAGAGTGACCAGCCTCACTTATCCCTGAGTGGTATTACGTGAGCAATAAACCTCGACCACCCCTTGGTTCAATCCAACTGGAGTGCTGTGATTACTCAATAAACCACCAGGCGCCAAAATTTGGTTATATGGTTACCACCCAGCGTAGTAAATGGTTTCCAGGTGTACAGGATACCATTTGGCTTGTCACTCAGTGTAAAGTCACCTACAGCAGAAGGAAGAGGAAAGAATGAAGGAAAGAAAGACAGAAGAGGGAGTGTAAAGTCACCTGTAGGCAGAAGGATGAGGAAAGAATAATGCACAAAATATGTTTGTTATGGGTCTTGTGGGAGTGTATGTGTATGGCAATGCAGCCATCTCTTTGACCTTTTCAGAGATGCTGACCCTATGAACTGTCACTTACATGTCACTGCCATATAATGTTCAACACTACTTTACGGCACATTTGATGATAAACACGGAAAAATCTGACATACATTAATGATTACAAACTGCAATGAAACAAGGTGGTACAGACCTGTTAAGGATTTTTTTAAATTTACATGTAATTACTCTATGGGTCAAGATCCTGGATCATCCCGATTACTGTATACTGTATGTACAGCAGTGTGTGTGTGTGTGTGTGTGTGTGTGTGTGTGTGTGTGTGTGTGTGTGTGTGTGTGTGTCCTGATTACAGTATTGTTATATATATATATATATATATATATATATATATATATATATATATATATATACACACACACACACCATCATCCACTGACATCATGTAGTGCTGCCTACTTCTTCCTTCACCTTTATCATTTTTTCTGTCTGCCCTCCTCTCTTCCTATTTCTTCCATCTTTCCTGTCACTTTTTATTACTCTTCTTTCCTTTTCAGGTGGCTTTACATTGAGTGACAAGCCTAATGGTTTCCTGTAGGCCAGGAAACAATTTACAACGCTGGGTGGTAACCATATAACCAACCCATACATGTTCCTTACGTGTCAGCAAGTGGGTTGACGGAGGGTTAGTGCCCCTCCCTGTAAAACAACTAACTCTAAGACAAAAGGCCACCCTGTAAGGGATTATGGTGTCTGGCTATAGACACATAGAACAGACAGTGTATACAGTGCATTTACTAGTTTCCCTCCTAATTGATACCACAATCGTGACGCGAAACTCGTGCATATACTTTACACATAATAGGTGGTAAATGGTTTCAGGGTCAGCCATCTCATTCCCCCTTAGCTACCCATTAATGACATAATACCCTTACTATAAATTACATACAGTTAAAGGGAAATATATTATATTACAGAACTGTAAGATCAGGCAAGAATGGGCGAGGAAGATGCAAAGAAGGAGTTGCTTTGTTGATGAATGAGGTGTGGCCGAGTGGAATGAAAGATTACAGATATGTCAGCTTGAAGTGTATGTCAGGTTCAAGGTTAAGAGAGTGAAAGTGGCAGTGATTGTAGTGTATGCACCACGTGAGGATAGGAGTGAGAAAGACAGGTTTTGGGATGAGCTGGATGAAGTGTTGGGAAAAATGCCAAGGAGATATAAAGTGATCTTAATGGGCAATATGAATGGAAGAGTAGGCACTGGTCCAGAGGATAACATAATGGGTTGTAATGGAGTACCAGGAGAAAATGATAACGGGAAGCGACTGAAGAATACCCTCTTCAGGCATAAAATGATCCACAGGTATACATGGCGAGTGATGAGAAGGGTGGGTGGTGAACTGAATGAAAGGAAGGCAATGACTGATTATGTGTGTGTGGATGAATGGATACGATGATGTGTAATGGATGCAAGAGCATATAGAGGTTGGGGGAGTGGACTTTCTGACCACTACTTGGTGGTGGCCAGAATTAGGATTCAAGTAAGATGGAGGAATAGAAGAAGGGAAAGACGAGAGGAAGGAGTAGTTGCAAGGAGAGTGGAAAGGTTACAAGAGGATGAGAAAAAGGCAGAGTATAAGAGAGAAGTGGAGGGACGATTGGGCAAATATGAACTGGAGCAGATGGGAGACGTGGAAGGTGTGTGTAGGATATTTACAGATGAAATATGTGCAGCATGTGATGTGGTGTGTGGAAAGAAGAGAAGACAGAGGGGGGTGCAAGGAACAGCGTGGTGGACTGAAGAGGTGAGACAGGCTGTGGCACAAAAGAAGAAAGCATACAATGAATGGATGAAAAATAGGGGCGTGGAAGAAGTTGAGAGGCGGAAGAGAGAGTTATATGTAGAAAGAAAGAGAGAGGTGAAAAGATTAGTAAGAGAGAGTAAGAAGAGAGTGGATGAGGAATTTGGAAGGAATTTAAGTGTAAAGTGGAGGGACTGTAAGAAAATGTTCTGGAAAGAGGTGAAAAGAGTAAGACAGGGTGGAAGTGAAGTTAGTACGGGAGTGAAAGTTAAAAATGGTAGATTACTCGTGGAGAAGGGAGAAAAAGTGAGCAAATGGAGAGAACACTTTAAGGAATTGTTGAACATAGAGGATGGAAGTAATGCGAGTATAAGGGGTTGGGGAATGGCTGGGAGAAGGAGGGAGGTGAGAAGACAGGAAGAAATCAGTAGGACAGAAGTTGTGGAAGCAATGAAGAAAGTTAAATCGGGGAAAGCCCCAGGAATTGATGGACTGTGTGGTGAAATGCTGAAGCATGGTGGAGAGATAGTAGTAGAATGGATGTGGAAGATGTGCAGGTTGGTCTGGGAGGAAGGTAGAGTCCCGGAGGATTGGAAGTCAGGTATAATTATTCCCTTGTACAAAGGAAAAGGGGAAAAAGAAGTGTGTGGTAATCATAGGGGCATTTGTCTTCTTAGTATAATAGGAAAAGTGTACGGTGGGATACTTATTGACGGAGTTAGAGAAAGAACAGAGAAATTAGTTGGAAAAGAACAGGGAGGCTTTAGGAAGGGAAGAGGTTGTGTAGATCAGATATTCATTCTTAGATCTTTAGTGGAAAAGTTTCTAGAGAAGGGAAAGATGTTGTATGCGGCTTTCATGGATCTGGAGAAAGCATATGACAGGGTGGATAGACAAGGATTGTGGAAAGTGTTAAGAATATATGGAGTAGATGGGAAGTTGTTGAATGCGGTGAAGAGTATGTACGATGGTGCGAAGGCTGCAGTGCGTGTGGATGGTGAACTAAGAGAATTTTTCTCTTTGAAAGTTGGGTTGAAACAGGGATGTGTCATGTCTCCATGGTTGTTCAATCTGTACATGGATGGGGTAATAAAAGAGGTACAAGGTAGGGTAGTGGATGTTGGAGTGGCCCTTGTGAGAGAGGATAGTGTTTGGAAACTCCATGTACTGTTGTTTGCAGATGATACTGTGTTGTTGAGTGAAGACAAAGGGGAGCTGCAAGGCTTGGTGGATGAGTTTGGGAAAGTGTGTAAGAAACGGAATCTAAAGGTGAATGTAGGGAAGAGTAAAGTGATGGTGTTTGAGAGAGGTGAAGTCAGTGAATGTACAGCGAGGTTGGATGGTGAGGAATTGGAAAATGTGAGTACATTTAAGTACTTGGGTAGTGTGATGAGTAAGGATGGAGGTTTGGAGGGTGAAGTGCTTGAAAGGGTACAGCAGGGATGAAAGGTTGCTGGTTCTTTGAAAGCAGTGATAAGAAACAGGGAAGTGAGCATGGAAGTGAAAAAGTTACTACATGACAGTACAGTATTGTGATACCAACTCTAACGTATGGAAGTGAAGCTTGGACGTTGTTGGAAGGACACAAGTCAAGAGTGAGAGCAGTGGAAATGAGTTATTTAAGAGGAGCCTGTGGAGTCACATGGAGAGACTGGCTGACAAATGAGGATATAAAGGAGCATTGTGGTGTGGATGTGGATGTGATAGGAAGCGTTATGAGGAACACACTGAGGTGGTTTGGCCATGTGGAGAGGATGGAGGGTGAAAGACTGACGAAGAGAGTGTATGTGAGCGAGGTGGAGGGGGGAAAAGGGAGGGGGAGGCCGAGGATGAGATGGAGGGATGGGATGGAGAGGTATATGAGAGAGGGGGGTGTGAGTTGGGAGCAGGGCAGTGAAATGGCGGGAGACAGGGCGACTTGGAGGCGATTTGTTTGTGGCCACCCCAAACGGGATTGAGGCGTCTGGCAATAGATAGATAGATAGACTGAAGAATATGTGTCAGGAAAGAAGGTTGTGCATTTGTAACTCATATCTGAAACACAAAGATGTACATAAATATGTATGATATAGAGGGAACGGGGATCATATTGACAGGAGCCTGATTGATTACGTGCTCGAAGAGAGGTCGATGTTGGGAATGGATGCTGATACAAGGGCCATGAGAGGACGATGTGGAGGTCTGTCAGATCATATGATTGTGGTATGCAAGATCAAGCTGAGAGGAGTGAGGTGGATCAGGAGAGAGAGGAGCAGTCAGGGAGAAAGACAAAGTTGAAAAGCTGAGGATCAAATAAATGGCAGATGATTACAGGACCAAAGCAGGGGAGGAGTTAGAATCAGAGACTTGGAATGAAATGGATCTGGACAGCCTGTGGAATGCATATAAGGATTGCTTAGTTAGAAATGCTAAAGTGGTGTGTGGTGTGGCAAGAGTAACAACAAAGAAGAAAGGTACGGCATGGTGGAATGAGGAGGTTATGAGGGCAGTGGAGGAAAAGAGAAAGAAGTGGCTAGAGTGGTTACAGGACAGGGGTTCAATTAAAATAAGAAATGAATATATTGAGAGCAAGAAGCACATAAAGAGACTAGTGAAGAGGAAAAAGGAGGTAAATGATGATCTAGGAAGAAAAATGAATGCAAACTACTCTGAATACAGGAAGTTATTCTGGAAAGAGGTGCGAAAATGTAGAAGTGAATGCGGAAAGAAATGTGAAGGTGTGAAGGATGCAGGTGGTAGACTATTAACCCATGGGAATGAAGTAAGGACCAGATGGAATGAATATTTTGAAAGCCTGATGAATGGGAATAAAGAGAACAGAGCCACTGTAAACCTGATTGGTTTTGGGAGTGTGCAGAGAAGGAATGAAGCGCAGGAAATGTGACACCTGCACAAGTGATGAACGCTGTGAAGCAGATGAAAAACAGGAAAGCAGCTGGGGCTGATGAGGTGTATGCAGAGATGACTAAGTGTAAGGGAGAGAGAAGAATGAAGTGCTTGTTGGAGATATGTAAGAAGGCATGGACGAGTGAAACTGTGCCAGCAGGGTGGAAAATGGCTGTGATTGTACCCCTGTACAAAAATAAAGGTGAGTGAAGTGTGTGCATGAATTATCGTGGCATCAGCTTACTGAGTGTGGTGCAGAAGGTATAGGGAAGAATTATTAAAGAGAAAGTAAGAGAGATATCTTAAGTCCTAGTGAGTGATGAAGAGGGTGACTTTAGGAGTGGCAAAGGATGTGTGGATCAAGTATCTGCAGTGAGACAGATAGTGGAGAAGGCTTGTGAGAAGGACTATTAGGAGTTTATGGCATTCATGGATCTGGAAATAGCATATGACAAAGTAGACAGAGAAGGATTGTGGAAGGTTCTGTGCATTTATGGTGTAGATGGTAAGCTGCTAGGTGCCATGAAGAGTTTTTATGTTGGTAGTGTGGCATGTGTATGGGTTAATGGGCATCTAAGTGATGTTCACGATTGGTGTGGGCGTGTCAAGGTTGTGTGATGTCCCCATGGTTGTTCAATGTATATACAGTATATATGGGGTGATGAAAGAAGTAACAACAAGAGTAATGGAGAGGGGAATGGCACTGGTAATGAATGGTGATGGATGGAATATCTCAAATTTGTTGTATGCTGATGATGCAATACTACAGTAATCCCTCCACTATCCGACGTAATAGAGCCAAAGGCATGTCCGAAAAGTGGTCCCGTCCGGAAAGTGGGCCCCTGCCTGCTGGACTGGTACTTATGGACCCTAACCCACCCTAACTTTTAAAGCCACCTAAATAACTCCCTACTGGACATGCATAGCACCTATTTAAGACCCAATTCACACCAATAATGGACATAAAGCATGAAATAAATGAGAAGGAACCAGAGAATGAGGAATTAGAGGTATGGAAAATACTTAGCAGTGTACAGGGTACTTACAGCACCTTTGTGGCCGCCTCCTCTAAGGCTCTGGTAGTGGTGAAAATGCTCTTGAAGCACGTACAGTAAAAATGCTCTTGAAGCACGAACAGTAACACAGTGCTGTGCTACACTTAATTCCTTGCACTGTGAGTTATAATTGTTTAACACTGCACATTCTGTTCTTAATTGCATCAAGCCAGTTTCAACCGCCACTTTGCACTCCACACCAAATCCTTTGCACTCTAAATTCTAATTTCTTAACACTGCACAACACTGTAAATTCCCATGTGGTCTAGTGGTGAGGTATTGCAGTTTATTCACTGTTTATTCACAAAAACGAGCATGTGCGGCATCCATTGCGATATATCTACCTTCGACAGTGGTTAGGCGGTAACTGGGAACAGGGTTGCCAGATCTGAGCTCGGCCAGATTACCAAACTCCTCAATTTTCATTACCAAATTTAACTTTTGATTACCAGATTCTTAACCCCTACACCGCAGGCATGTTTACCAATGTTTTGAGTGTGCCGCAGGGTTATTCGGGCTCCGACAGACTCTCAAAAAATATTTGCCAAAAATCAGTTATTAGTCCTAGAATATTAAAATTACATATGCCTATGGCACATACCTTCAGCTTTCTCCTGGAATGTTTGTTGAGCCTTCGTCGGTTACCGTAGGACTTGTGGAGACCTCTGAAGTTGGGTAATGAAGTCTCCACTTTACACTTCCCGACAACCCGTAATATGATTACCACAGCCAGATATTAACACTATAAACACTACTCTATGAGTTTCAAGTAGTTTGGGATCCATACTCCAAAAAAAAAAACCCACTGTGAAAGCAATGAAAATTACGAGCGCGTCTGACCGTCGCACTTGCGCTAGTTCGCTCTTGGTACTCTGTCATTTATTATTCATAAAACCCCTCACACTTTATATTTCTATTACTATATAACACTTATATATATCTACAGTCTTTATCCATAAGTTTCCTTCAGTAGTATTAGTTTATTGTCACTGTAGGGATTCAATTTCTTTCAGTAAAATACGTAGCATTCACTTTCTCGTCCTGTATACTAGCACTGAGAGTGAATGTCACTTTCACCTTCACTCTCATAACTCATAGCATTCAGACATGCTAGAGTGAAACTTTCACTTTCATTACTCCTAGGATATATACTCGTATTCTTATAATACTACTCATTTACATTTCTATTTACGTTCTCTATTTTATTTACGTTATTTACATTTCTATTTTATTTACACTGTGTTATGCACTGTCACTTGAAGTAACTTATAAAACTATTTTCCATTGTTCACGTATATTTACATTCATTAATTTCACTTGCTGTTTACACATTATTTACAATTCCACTTGCACTGTTTTACTCAATAGAAAGATCGTAGTCACTCTTTTATCAATTGTCAGCCCTTTACCTCTTTCCACACGAGGTTTAGTAGGGGGTAAAGGTCACAGGGCCCTTTGCATGGGGGTGAAAAAGGCCCTGAAGTCAGCAAGAGGAACAGGCGTACCCCCTCTTCGGAAGATGAGAGAGAACTGATAAGGGAGGGCCGGGGTGGTGGCCTACCTAGGGAAATGCATTACTGCCAACATTAGCCTCTTGACACAGCTAATATATAGCAGTGAAATGATTGGCAGGAAATCTAGACAATACATTATAAATTAGGTAGTTCCAGGTGAATGTAAATATCACTTAGGCTTCTCCCTTCCCTCCTTATATGTATATTTATTACGAAAATAGATTATACGGCATATTTCAAGGGGAAATAAACAGCGAAAATTAGCGAATGAGTGCACGTGAGGTGTTGGCAGGTGATAATTAGCCAATTCCAGGTGTATGGCACTATCAGTTACTTTTTTTTTTTTTTTTTTTTTTTGTATACTGTAAATTATTTTGTATAAGAATAGGGCATAGGGCTTATTTCAATGGATGAAATCAGTGGAAAATTCCAGGGAAGATTTGCTTAGCGCAGTGCGGCCGGGCAGGCGAGAGGAGAGGGTAATGGAGGGCAGGTAGGGAGGGGAGTCAAGAACGGGGATAAATAGCTATATTGTCAACAATCGATGGGAGTACAGATGACATTAGCAGTGCTGACTATTGTTGGACATTGGCAGTACTGACAGATGATACAAGCCCCCACTTGGAAGCCCAGGTGAATTCAAAATAACACAGAATCACAAAAGCGACGCCCCGCGGTATGATCCCTTGCTCCCAAGCGTCATGAAAGTGACGCCCCGCGGTTAAGAGGTTAAAGGAACCATTTATTC
Source organism: Coenobita brevimanus (assembly GCF_032717465.1). Lineage (NCBI taxonomy): Eukaryota > Metazoa > Arthropoda > Malacostraca > Decapoda > Coenobitidae > Coenobita > Coenobita brevimanus. Next base: position 1,576,188 of record NC_137022.1, read on the forward strand.
TTCACTAATTATATGTACAAATAGAAATAATCACTCTCCTTATAATCAGCAGCATGTTTATTTTTGTGCTATGTATGCTAGCAGATTAATCAAAGAGAGCAGACAGTCCACCATCTCCATTCTCTGTACATTCACCCATGTGAAAAATCTGTTTGGTAATGGATCATGCTGATTCACTACCAAACAAACTTTTCAATACCATATTGGCCCACATTTGGTAATGAAAAGTACCAAATGGCAACCCTGACTAGGAAGGGGAGAGGAAGGAAGGAAGGGGTGAAGGGGCCGTGCATAAACAACAGCTGTTTGGCACCGTGCAGTGCCGCGTGCCAATTTCAAACTACAGGTGGGGAAAAATTTGGATTTTGGGGGGATTTCTTTTTTTTTCTTTTTTCTTTTTTTGGACCATTTTTGGGTTCTGAAGGCCCAGGCCCACAATGTCTGGTAAGTGGGGAGTCTGGAAAGTGGGCATCCGGAGTGTACAGGGATTACTTAGTAAATATTGGAAAGGAGCTTGGTACATTCGTGCAGAGTCTTGCTGATGTCTGTGAGCGTCGTGCCTATAAAGTAAACGTAGAAAATAGGAAAGTGATGGTTACTGAGAGAGAAGATGAATCCCAGTGCGATGTTACAGTGAATGGAGAGAGAGACTGGAATTCGCGAGAGGTCAAATACCTTGATACAGCACTAGAAAAAAAAAAAAAAGAGGAAAATGTGCAAAAGAAGTGGAAAGCTGAGTGACACAAGGAAGAAAAGTAGCTGGTGCAATGAAGGCTTTGATAAGAAACAGAGGCTTGAGTGTTGCAGCTGCACGAGGCTTACATGAAGGAGTGTTAGTGCCAACTTTAACACACGGATGTTAGACTATGGTGTGGAATGAAGATGAAAAGTCGAGTGAGAGCAGTGGAGATGGGACTGCTGAGGAATGTATGTGGAGTACAGAGAGTGGATAGGATACGAAATAGCATGGTTCGTGAAAGATGTGGAGTGAGGAAGTTGGTGGACACCAGAATCAAAGAGAGTGTACTGAGATGGTATGGTCATGTGGAGAGAATGGATAAGAAAAGAGTGGTGAAAAATGTATTTCTCAGCGAATTTGAAGGAGGGAAGAGGCGAGGTGGGCCATGGAGAAGGTGGAGGGATATGGTGGATGAGTGTGTGAGGAAGAGAGGTTTGGAAGTTGGTGAGGCTAGGGAACTGACTAGAGATCGAGCTGGTTGGATGAATATTGTGAGGAGAAGCGCATGGTCAGGGATTTGGTACCCCTTTTTAATGTGACAGCGTCCAGACTGACTCAGTCGGATACGTGTATGTGAAGCTACAGAACGTGGTGAATGTTTTTGGTGTATCAGGTAGTGCCAGGATTCCAGGGCCTTGAATGGTAAGTGAAAGGATGTGTGGCCCATTAGATTTGGAAAATTTGGGCTGTCTGGACATTGCTACTCCTCACTCTGCCCTAAGGTGGGAGAGGAGGTCCGGATGATGATGATGATGATACAGAACCGTAATACTAAAGACTCTACTAACATTGACACATAGGCAGATCTGCTTGATAAGGCTTGAAGATGAGTTCTAAGACTGGGAGTGGTGGTTAGTTACCACCTGCCGGTAAACATACGCTTTATTTGAGGCAGCAGAAACACCTTTGCAAATCAGTTCTTCTTCCTGATAGTCTGTTGTATTTTTCTGAACATTTCTGGGGTGGTAAACAAATATTTCATGCAAAATTTGTTTCCTCCATTGTTTTTAGCTATCTCCCATCACGTCAACTTGATTGACTGGTCAGCTCTAATGGCGGAAGGACTGTCCTAACCCAGGTGTTTAACTAAATCTAACCTAACCTAGCATAACTGTGCCTAATTAATCTAACCTAACCTAACCTAAAATAACCAAACCCAACTTAACCTAACCTAACCTGGCATCCAGTTGGGAATTTGGGAAATGAAATTCACCTTTCAGTACACTAAGTAAGATTTCTTCCATTATGCCGTAAACAAACAATCATAGGTACAGCTTAAGGAATGTGCTGATAAATAGTAGGAAATTCTTCAGCAGGAAAAGGTAGTTTATCACCCTGAAAAGACTCAGAAAAATACAGAAAACAAACTGGAATATCAATGGAATTGGTAAGGTGCTTCTACTGCCTCAAACAAGGCGTATATTTACCCCACCTGCCCCCTCACTGCTCCCCGCCACCACTGTTGAGTCCCAAATACCACCACTTCCTGATGCCTCAACGTCAAAGCCCTTAAACTCCAGTGGGAGCTCATCACGCTCACCAACGCTGTGAACAAGTGACTGAGGAGATGAATATGTGTGCAATCACTCGCTGCCGGGGCTTGCAAAACTCTCAGTAAAATTGCAAGACTCCTTGCAGAGGAACATTCCTTTGCGTCGCGAAACTGCTATTCGAGAAAGCACATTTCGCGGAACTAGTGAGTGCACTATATATATAGGACATAGGAAGAGTTCCAGAAATAAGCAAAGCTCACTATGATCTGGAAACAGTAAGGGATGACCTATCTCAACAATGATATGTATGGAAAATGCTGTATGGCTTGATAATAATGAATGAGATCTTTGCAGACTGGTTCAGGTTTATGAAAGTCTGAATGCAGTCATGTCTAAGGTTGATGCTGAGAAATAAGGTTAATCACTATCTGATGTACTAACCCTTTCAGGTCTACCAGCCACAATCGTGGCTTTATCAGTAAGGATCTCCTGGCTACGATCGTGGCTTGCCTATTTGAGCGCATCTCAAAACTGTGGCAGGAAGCTGGTCAATGCTATCAGTATTTCTCTCAATAATTACTCATTTCCTTGGTATTGGACAATCCAATTGAGAAGATATAACACAGATTTATGAGTAGGAGTGTATCTATCATTTTGCATACAGAAATGCATCTATTTGTGACACCACACCCCACTTGCTACGCAACTTCCCATCATTATTTTGGCTCTTCTATGATAAGTAAAGCCCTAATATTTTGTAGACAGGTGCATATTAGTTCATTATGCATGAATATTACATTTTTCTCTGAATTTACAAAACATGATTATCTGGTCAAAAATTCGTTTTTTCAGACTGGACATACAGACCTATTTGCGACCCAAAAGGGTTAATGGAAATGCAATTGAACTGGCAGAGGATTTTACCCCCTTCACCCCAAAGGATCTCTCCCATGCTCCACAGACTGTCCAGCATTAGTCAGAATAACATATAGTACAAAGTACATCCCAAAGAAGAAATGGTTAATGGCCACTGTTTCTATGCCCTTTGGCCTGAGGGGTTTCTTTTAAGCTGAATTAAATCACCTGGCATCACCACAATAAAAAGTATGTCCATGGCCTGAAGGGGTGAAGTACCTTGGTGAAGTGACAGAAAAGAATGCAAAGGAAGCAGGAAGCAGAACGGGACAAAGATATGTGGCTGGTACTGTAGTCTTAACACAAAATGAATAACTGAGCACAGAAGCTGCAAGATGACTGTATAATGTTGTGTTAGTACCCACATTAACACTTTCCTGACCATGTGACTCTACAGCATCGGTTAAAAAATTCCTGTTTCTAACCATCCTACACCCAATGGCATCAGTTTAAAAACTACTCGCCAGAACTCTAGAACATCATCTATTGCCTTGAAATTTGGAGAGGGTGTGGCCTCAGCACTCCCGCGCTGAGCAGACAGACACTGGTTGCTACATCCCAAGCTCTCTGGTCGCTCCCGTACTTCCCGCGCCAGAAAACATTCCACTTTCCTGTAGTACAAAATCTGTAACTCTAATGTACTGTATTTTATCTAGATTCTGAAAATAACATCATCTTCAGGATGAAAGATCGCTCAAGATGAATAAAATTAAAGTAAATATATACGAAACCATCAACAATCAAACAATGAGTAATATAGATATATAAATGTATCTTTTTTCCTGGTTCACTATTACTACTTGGTATTCTTTTATTTGTGCTGTATTGCACGGTTAATTGCTGAATTTTCTGCATCCTGTGCTGCAACACATTCTTACTTTAATCTACACTCATTAGCAATCATGATAACTCTGCCACCCCAAGAATAATACAATAATAATAATAATAATAAAAAAAAAAATGACAGGAAAGATTACTCCAGTGAGTGGTCAAATAATCTGGCAACCCCTTGGTCAGGAAAGTGTTAACATACGGGTGTGACACACTTGTATGGAATGAGCTTAAGCTGAAAGGCAAGAGCAATAGCACTGGAAATGGGAGTTATGGAATACACCTGGATAGAATAGGTTGGATAAGATGCAAAATCAAGATTTGGGAAAGATATGAAACAGGGTAGTGAAGAGTATTCATCAAAGGATAAAACAGCATGTTAGATGACTTGGTCTCATACAGGAGAAAGGATATCACAGAAGTGGTGAAAACGGTGTATGAGAGGGAGTTTCATGGTGGAAGGTGTTGATGGCCACGCTGATGATAAATGAGTCAGGTATGGAAACTGGCAGAAATGGCTGATGACAGAAATGAACAGATGAATGAAATATATATAAATATTCAACTGACAAGAGCTGCATCAGCTTTTAAGCTTGGCAACTGACAAATATTACATGGGAAACTTCAGAAAAAGTTAGGAATTATGATGATGATAGTAACTCATTTACTCTGTGCAGCCCTACCCCTATTTTCCTTCTAGGCTCCTCTCAGCTTCAAAATACTATATGCACAGTACTGCAAGATGCAATGAAGAGATCTCACACACAGTCCAATCAACCTGCCCATAACACACATTTCCATAATACTACTACTGTATCTGCAAATAGTGCACACAGCTGTTGGTAAGGTTCAACATTTTCGTAATGCATGTAAAATGGGCATAATGTGAGATGCAGGCTCAAACACACCCATATATGGCATTTCCAGCCACTGCAAGCACCCACGCCCTATAGCATGCAGATTGCTCAGAAGCCCACTGCACACCTACTCCTCACACTCCCCACATCAAGCCCATCTAATATCACAGTTCACTTTAAATGGGCTATAAATGTGTTTATACATGTTTATCAGTGTACTACATGGCCTTCTCATCAATATCTCATACTTTATAAGGCCAATTTGGGGAACGTTTGCGAGGAGTCATTAGGCATGATACTGAGGAAGGTGCCACCCAAATTCCTTTTGTAATAGACTCTTTCTTCCATAACGTGATTTTCCATTACACTCAGTATGCTGCTGACCAAACTGCCATGCTATAGGCAAACTGAATGTAAAATGAATGCCCATACAACAATTAATACCCAACTGAAGGAACTTCTATAAATGCTGCCAACACAACATATAAAGTCATGCACGTATTATAAAAGTGAACTCTTACAGCAACAGCTTTACAGTGGCTGACAAGAGCAAACTCTGATCAAGAAACATGAACTAAATCTTACATTATTCAAATTTTTTAATAACTATGATGTATTAATTAAAAACTATTGGTAACTTTTAGTGACAATGCAAAGCTTTACCTCCATTAGTATGACAATGCTTCTTCTATTCCAGCTCCTTCCTGGCAATCATTTGAAACTTTAGAGAAAACCTTTAATGAAAGCATTACATGCATTTGCCATGAACCTGTACGGCATGATGATGTGTTTTATTATTTCTAGTTCTATCTATCTATTGCCAGACCCCTTAATCCCGAACAGGGTGGCCACAAACTAATCGCCTCCACGTCACCCTGTCCCCCACCATTTCACTGCCCTGCTCCCAACTCACATCCCCCTCTCTCATGTACCTCTCCACTCCATCACTCCATCTCATCCTCACCCTCACCCTCCCTCTCCCCCCCTCCACCTCACTCACATACACTCTCCTCATAAGTCTCTCACCCTCCATCCTCTCCACATGGCCAAACCACCTCAGTGTGTTCCTCATAACGCTTCCTATCACATCCACATCCACACCACAACGCTCCTTTATATCCTCATTCGTCAGCCTGTCTCTCCATGTGACTCCACAGGCTACTCTCAAATAACTCATTTCCACTGCTCTCACTCTTGACTTGTGTTCTTCCAGCAACGTCCAAGCTTCACTTACATACGTTAGAGTTGGTATCACAATACTGTCATGTAGTAACTTTTTCACTTCCATGCTCACTTCCCTGTTTCTTATCACTGCTTTCAAGGAACCAGCAACCTTTCTTCCCAGCTGTACCCATTCAAGCACTTCACCCTCCATACCTCCATCCTTACTCATCACACTACCCAAGTACTTAAACATACTCACATTTTCCATTTCCTCACCATCCAACCTCACTGCACATTAACTGGCTTCACCTCTCTCAAAGACCATCACTTTACTCTTCCCTACATTCACCTTTAGATTCCGTTTCTTACACACTCTCCCAAATTCATCCACCAAGCCTTGCAGCGCCCCTTTGTCTTCACTCAACAACACAGTATCATCTGCAAACAACAGTACAGGGAGTTTCCAAACACTATCCTCTCTCACAAGGGCCACTCCAACATCCACTATCCTACCTTGTACCTCTTTTATTACCCCATCCATGTACAGATTGAACAACCATGGAGACATGACACATCCCTGTTTCAACCCAACTTTTGAGGAGAAAAATTCTCTTAGTTCACCATCCACACGCACTGCAGCCTTCGCACCATCGTACATACTCTTCACAGCATTCAACAACTTCCCATCTACTCTGGGACACTACCTTCCTCCCAGGCCAATCTGCACATCTTCCACATCCATTCCACTACTATCTCTCCCCCATGCTTCAGCATTTCACCACACACTCCATCAATTCTGGAGGCTTTCCCCAATTTCTAGGTCCTGCCGGATAATTCTCAGATTATGAATGATGATATTGATGATGTGAGCATCACTATACTGATCTTCAAACAGAGTCAAGCAAATACAATCCATTTCTTGTCCTGAAATATTTCAGCAAATTTAATACCAACACTCATTCATCCAGGGTCTGAAATTTACTTTTGACTCCTTGGGATACCATAACTTTTACCAGTAATCTGGGTGTGTTATGGATCATCAATTATCTTTACCCTGCAAAAGCACACTGGATGGGAAGATACAGACCATGGCCACAAGTTTACTATATTCCTACAATAATGGGAGTGAGGTTGCCTGTCCCTTTAGTCTCCATTTTAAAACCTCCTTTAATGACAGGCCAAACCTGGGTTGTAGTCTCTTCCCTGTCCCCAAGGATATATTAAAATGTCTATGTGTAAAGTGTTGCCTAAAATGAAACCCACTGATGGATAAAGAAATAGCAAATTAGAGAAGGCAACATTAGCTACAGCTGGTTAGCAATCTAATGTCTCATAAGAAAAGTTTCAATATTCTGGTTGTTCCATGATAAAATTAGCTTACCTACCTGATTTAGGGTTTAGTAAGTGGGCATATTATGATAAAATTGTGGTCCTATTGTAAATACGAATACCCCGTGTTAAATAATACAGTACATAACATGCCTCACCATGAGTATCTGTACCATCAGATTCTCGGGTGTGGTTTCTCCCTCTACGTTCTGAGACTGCTGGTCCACAGGGTAGTCGCGGCGGTATTGTGTGTAGTCCTGTTGTGTGGAGTCACCAGTTGCCTCCTGGGGCTCGTATTGATCATCTTTGCTAGATTGCTCCCTGAGATGACGCCGCAATCGTCTGGGGACGACATCTGTCCGACGCTCAGTGCTCACTTCCTCCTCAGACGTGGTGGTCTGCCGCCGAAGCCTCCTCACAGCTGCCTCTGACGCTCGCCTCTCACGCAACTCAGTCTCCGACATTTTTTCTCTTTTCTCGTGTCGCTTTCTTCTCTGCATGGCAGCAGCCTTTGCACGGTGGGCTCGTCGCTCATCGTCAGACATACGTTCCTCTCTGAGCCGGCGACGGTGTGCTGACAGAGCACTCTGCATCGCTCTCTCTTTCTGACGCTCGTCGTCACTCATGCGCTGAAGGCGTAGATGGCGGCGTATGCGCTGTGCCTCCGCCACAGTGGCTCGGTACTCCTTCCGTTGGTCTTCTGACATACGGTCTAGTCGCTGCTGCCGATTTTTTCTCTGAGCTGCTGCGGCAGCTGCACGCTTTGCTTTGATTTCCTCCTCAGTCATCTTTTTCAGCTGGCGGTGTCGCCGGGCACGTTGAGCTGCTGCTGCACGGGAACACTTGCTCTCAACCTCCTCCTCGTTCTCAGTCACTGCATTATACAGCTGCCAATATACAACAATTTTACACTTTCATCACTCTCATTACAGTATATTACATAATACTGTACGGCATTACACTGATAAGCTGTACAGAAATACAAATTTTGTTGTATTAAGAACACAGATTCAGTTACATCATACTGTCAACTCTGCACCTCACACACCAGATAAAGAATTTGTTACATAATACAGGATGCAGTAAATTCTTTAAGAAGTCGCAAACCATTTACCTATTAACAATATCACACATATCCATACAGATTACAAATGCACATAAACATCAAAATTACTTTTGCAAATAACAAGAACATTTTACATGCACACTCACGAGCTCCATTGCAACTCTGTTCTCATAGCTGTACACAGAAGAGGAGTGGTTGCCATTCTCATTGGGAAGAGGCTCTTCCTGCATTGAGGACATTGCACCATTATCATTTAATAAACTGACATCTACAGGTTCTGAAAGAGACAAAATACACAAAACTGGGCTGTAATTCATGTGGCAAAGCACCATATAGGTCATGTAACTTTCTTCATTCAGTCGTTACTATGATTGTTTCATACAACAATAGTTAGTAAATGATGGTATTACCCTAAACCCAATTATTTCCTAAATTTTTTAGAGGGATATGCATCATTAAATCGGTGAGAAGGGATAATGATAAATTCTACTTCATTCATTCTGTATTAGCCACACTCTGTTATACAAGATACTGAACGTAAAGAAACAATTCATATGGTATACAGTGCATATACCATCAATAAAATTTCCTACTACATATGTTTACTATTAACGTGTTGCATTTATGAACAAACAGACAAGTCTTTCTGCACCTTTATTTTGCTGAACAGATTATGTAGGTATAATCAGGAGGTATACTGGCTGAGGCTGACCTTCTTGGCTTCCTAACTGTAAAATTTAGAGACGGCATTAATGATGGTGCTGTTACAACTTACTCAACTGTGCTGCACAAAACCAACAGACTGTGACCATACGGCAGTGCACCTCCTGCTATCACCACCCATCATACGTTTCAATGATCAGTACAGTACAGGTACTACAGTAATATATCAATTTCTCAGCAGTTTTAGTAACTCTTCAATTCAACATAAAACAGTGCAGTATATTTTTGTGCCCACTACTGTTCTCTTCTTTCAATCTGCTGTTCCCAAACAACATTCCTGCTGGACTGTCCTGCACCTCTATACATATGGCTATTTCATAATTATCCCTCATGTACACCCCAAATGACCCCCCAAGCCTGCCCTGACCACCTGAAATTGGCCTTAAATGTACCAAACAATGGCAAACACAAATAAAAACACTAATGTACCTAAAATGAAGTGTAAAGGTATCACCCACACCATCATCCACACCACACCATCACCCAGATCACACTATCAACTAGACCAGTGATTCTCAAACTATCGGTCGCGATCCAAAGGTGGGTCATGAGAGGAATTTTGATGGGTCGCAGGGACATAGAATAGAACTAATGATTTCAATGTATTTTATTTACTTAACTGAAATTGTAATATCCTTATTACATTATTAGCATAATCATAATAACTACGATAGGCTATATATCGGTTACGCTCTCTCTCTCTCTCTCTCTCTTGTATTCCAAACAGGGTCACACACTAAAAAGCTTGAGTACCGCTGATCCAGACCATCACCCCTTCCCACCATCCCGTACCATTACCCTACATCAGTGAGCCTCTGAGCACTCAAGTAGTCCTTGCTATGGTACATAATGTCCATGCAGTGACAGGCAATGTCATACTGGCCATGTTATGACCCATGCTTCATACTGTGGTGGATATAACCACAATGTGTTAACTTTTATGACCTAACCAAGTGCCTCCCACATTATATATGATCAGCATTACAAGAGAGCATATTACAGTACAGGCATGCTGACCATTCTCCAACCCCTACATACAGTACAACTACTATTTTTACTACTGCTACTACTACTACTACTACTACTTTTGCTCCTGTTACTACTACTACTACTACAGGTACTCTACCTCTTATCCAGCTACCCAGAAACCGGCTTTCCAAGAATCTGGCTATTTTCAAGGTCTACCTGGGCAAGGTCTTTCACTTGTTAAAGTAAAAAATACGGGTATATTTATACTGAAAAAAAGAAAAGTCCTGTTGTTACCAGTTTTCAAAATCACCTCAATTTTTGTGCGAGTGCTGGCTTGGTTTGTAGTTCACATTCTTGTCACTACATGGTGTTGTAGTGTAGGTGAGATCACCACCGTCAAATGTACAGTTAATGTCATACAGGCATTTGCTTTATCAACAATGCCACTAAATGCTCTTATTAGTTTCTTTACAATACTTAAAATGGAAAGTGAAACCTTCACTGGTTGTGAAACTGCCATCCATCATCCAATCCTATGTTGCCCCATGAGAATTGTAGGAGCCCGGGGCTAGCAAGCTGGTCCTGACATTTAAGATGAGAGTGACCAGCCTCACTCATCCCTGAGTGGCATTACATAAGCAACAAAACCCAACCACCCCTTGGGTATAAACCTGCACCGGCTCAGTCAGACTGGAGCGCCTTAATTACTCGCTAAACCACCAGGTGCCATAATTTAGTTACCTTATATGGTTACCATCCAGCAATGTAAGTGGCTGCCTGGTGTACAGGAAAACATTTGGCTTTTCATTCAGTGTAAAGTCACCCACAGACAGAAGGAAGAGGAAAGAATGAAGGAAAGAAATACATAAGAGGGAGTGTAAAGTCACCCATAGGCAGAAGGAGGAGGAAAGAATGAAGAAAAGAAAGCCAGAAGAGGAAAGAAGGAAGAGATGAAAGGGCAGACAGCCAAAGCAGCACTACATCGAGTAAGTGGATGGTGAGAGCCCCCACCTACCACACTTGATATTCATTCATAAGAATAATCAAGAACAGTTGAATTATTATTCTAATACACTATAGCACTAGCCATGTGTGTGTGTGTGTATTTTGGGCAGCTGAAACTACACATTCAAATCGCACCAAAATTGGCAAAAAAAATCGCAAAAAATTCACAGTAAAAACTTTTTTTTTTTAATGCGAGGAAGAAGGAACCAAAGGCAGCGAGCCCGCAATTATTGTTCCTTCCAAGAGAAAAACAAAATACAAGAGAGAGCCAAATTCAAGATCCGATCATTTCAAGATGCCTGACACTGTTTGAAATACTGGAGGTCATAGGAAGCAGGAAATACAGACAGAGGGAGACAGTTCGAGAGTTGATCTGCTGCACAAATGAAGGACTGGGAGTAACAGTTAACTCTTGCATTAGTGAGTTGGACAGAAAAGGGTTGACAGTTTGCTGCTAGATGGGTGCTACGTGCCCGTCGTAGAGGTGGAGGAATGCATGCAGACAGTTCAGTGGTGCAGTGACCATTGAAGTAGTGATAGAAAAGAGATAAAGATGTAACAGTGTGATGAAGAGACAGAGGTCGAAGGGAGTCAGTAAGAGGAGGAGAGTTAATGAGACGAAAAGCCTTTGACTCCACCCTATTGAGAAGAGCTGTATGTGGGGAGCCTCCCCACACATGAAAGTTGCACTCCACACAGGGGTGGATAAAACCCCTGTACAGAGTCAACAACTGTGCAGGGGTAAAGAAGGAATGGAGTCGGCTTAGCACACCCAATCTCTTGGAAGCAGATTTTACAAGAGATGTAATATGATCTTTCCAAGATAAGTCCCGAGTAAATGAAACCCCAAGCATGTTCAAGGATGATGCAGGATTAAGCTGAATATTATTAAACATTAGTGGGTACACCTGTGGAAGATTCTGTCGGGTTGATAGGTGTAGAAACTGAGTCTTTGATGCATTAAAAACAACCAGATTATTTTTACCTCAGTCAGAGATATGAGCCAAGTCAGACATTAGGTGTGCCATAGCCTCATCCCTTGTTTGTTGAAGTAACTGCTGAGATGGACGTTGCGGGAACCGAATGTAAAGATGAAGGGTGGAGTCATCAGCGTATGAGTGGATAAGGTTAGATGTACAGCTTAGAAGGTAATTGATGAATAAAAGGAAGAGAGTCAATGATAGGACAGAGCCCTGAGGAACACCACTGTTGACAGATCTAGGAGAAGAACAATGGCCGTCTACAACAGCGGCTATAGAATGACCAGAAAGGAAGCTAGAGATGAAGGCACAGATAGAAGGATAGAAACCGTAAGAGGGCAGTTTGGAAATTAAAGATTTATGCCAGACTCGATCGAAAGCCTTTGAGATGTCAAGTGCAATGGCAAAGCTTTCGCCAAAGTCCAAAAAAACTCTGCTCCCGAAGCCCGGCATAGGATCTTCGTAGATTTTTTTGCCCACAGGTACCACTAAAATAAACTAGACCAGCGTGCGAGCCCTCCGCAGGAGCAAGTGCGAAGGGCCCGAAGGGCCCACAAGCACTTGTGTATATATATATATATATATATATATATATATATATAAATTCTGTGGGTTAGAGCACTCTGACCAAAGGGTTGGAGGTTCAAGTCCACCCATGGGTCACTGATAAACTTCAGGAAGGGCATTCAGTCATAGAGTGCTACATGCTCCACAACCAATGTCCTCTACCCAGGGAAAATGCCTTAGCCCTTCTCAAAAAAAGTGGACACAGTGTAAAACTTCATCATCATCTTCTATCTATCTATTTATTGCCAGACGCCTTAATCGCTTATACGGGGTACCCACAAACAAATCGCCTCCACGTCACCCTGTCCCCCGCCAATGCACTGCCCTGTTCCCAATTCACACCCCCCTCTCTCATATACCTCTCCACTCCATCCCTCCATCTCATCCTTGGCCTTCCCCTCCCTCTCCCCCTCCAACTCACTCATGTACACTCTCCTCATCAGTCTCTCACCCTCCATCCTCTCCACATGGCCAAACAACCTCAGTGTGCTTCTCCTAATGCTTCCTATCACATCCACATCCACACCACGACGCTCCTTCACATCCTCATTTGTCAGTCTGTCTCTCCATGTGACTCCACAGGCTCCTCTCAAATAACTCATTTCCACTGCTCTCACTCTTGACTTGTGTCCCTCCAACAATGTCCGAGCTTCACTTCCATAGAACAGAGTTGGTATCACAATACTGTCATGTAATAACTTTTTCACTTCCATGCTCACTTCCCTGTTTCTTATCACTGTCTTCAAGGAACCAGCAACTTTTCTTCCTTGTTGTACCCTTTCAAGCACTTCAACCTCCAAACTTCCATCCTCACTCATAACACTACCCAAGTACTTAAACGTACTCACATTTTCCATTTCCTCACCATCCAACCTCACTGTACATTCACTGGCTTCACCTCTCTCAAAGACCATAACTTTACTCTTTCCTACATTCACCTTTAAATTCCGTTTCTTACACACTCTCCCAAACTCATCCACCAAGCCTTGCAGCTCCCCTTCATCTTCACTTAACAACACAGTATCATCTGCAAACAACAGTACAAGGAGTTTCCAAACACTGCCCTCCCTCATTAGGGCCACTCCAACATCCACTGACCTACATTGTACCTCTTTTATAACCCCATCCATATACAGATTGAACAACCATGGAGACATGACACATCCCTGTTTTAGCCCAACCTTCAAACAGAAAAACTCAGTTCATTATCCACATGCACTGCAGCCTTAGCACCATCATACATACTCTTCACAACATTCAACAACTTCCCATCTACTCCATTTATGTCACTGGAATGTCACACTGCCATACTGCAGGACTTCATCCTATTAGAAATCTTTTATTTCCAGAACTGCATCTCTTTGGAACACACTTCCCCACAGTTGTTTCCCCCAGAACTTCAACCTACAGCTGTTAAAGTCCAACTGTTCCAGAATATTTATGAATGGAGGACACCAGTAATCTGGCGTAAAGATTATTTTTTTTTTAATCACTGGTTTTTCCTTCCTGTTGTTATTAAAAAAAAAAAAAAAAAAATCTGGCACTGAGATGTCTGAACAGGCATGTAAATGGTAGCCAACTGGCACTTTATTACTACATTACTCCACTGTATCATTATTTCAGTGTATTTTATGTTTAATTTTCATCTTTTACTCATGGGAAAGTTGTTAGGATAGAGGTTCAAGACGGACAGTAATGCACTATCCAGCTCATCTTTGAATATTGAGCCAAAGGGGGTACTATGCAATATCCGGATTTTTGTTCTAACCAGTGTTAGGCTTGGCGGAATTACAAAGGATAATTGACAGTTTAATGTACACTGAAAAATATAAAACTATGATATGAGAGCTGATAGGAAGAGGACTGTCTGACAGTGTGAGAGAGGCATGTGACAGCAAGGTGGCATGGAGTTCTGTCATGGCAGTCTCCAATCAGGGGGTTCCCTGGAGGAAGCATGGTATCAGAGATGATGATGATGATAATGATAACATACAGGAAGATGTTGAAACTAAGTATAACTGAAGATGCAAGTCCATGGTACCATACAGGGAGTGTAGGGTATTACAAGTTTCTGCAATTGGCCTGAAGGAACCTCTGGTGGTCAGTTTATTTCATTTTCATTTTTAAAGGCTCCAACATGCTTGCAAGTGTCAGCCTTGGTCACTTAATGGCGGCTCTCCACGCTGCACGATCCACTGCAGCCTCCCTGTTCAGTCCCTTAACCCTGAGGTCACACTTAATGACCTCGTCCCATGTCTTTCTCGGTCTACCCCTCATAACCCCACCCCCAATATTAACACTTCTCACCTTCCTCACCCCTCTGTATCTGCCATGGCTCAACTGTACATTAAGGCACCAAAGGACTTAACTTCCTCAGAGATAAGCACTGATGTCACTATGCCCCACCTCCAAGTCTGAATGTAAGAACACCACACATACACATGGGCAGAATGTACAAGAACATAAATTATGACCAGCTTGTGAGTGCTTAAATATGGAGCCACATTAATAACGACACATAACTAGAAGTACTTTTTTGATGCCTTGCCACCACAATATTTGGACCATTACAACAAAATAATCCAAAAAGAAACAGCTCATGGTGATCCACGCAAAAAATAAGGTCAAAACATTTCATGATAGTATCAAGTTCCCTGTCTGAGAATTTTCTGATGAAGCACATGTGCAGTATAATTACAACTACTTTACGTGTATCAGTAAAATGGACAGATAAGAAAAGGTTAGGCTATGACACCGAACCTATACTGTCTCATCGGACGTGTAGGGGCCCCCAAGGTATTTTTGCTACTTCAATGGCCACTGCTTTTCTGAATGGTTGATCAGCATCCCTCCTCCATTACTTCGGGCTCATAGCATCAATTTGGCAGCGCAGTCTCACCCCTTTTCTGTTCAACTATCAAATGCAAGAGTTATTCAATACTCATATCATTCATGTATGCAACAGGTCAACTCAGGAACTATTTGTATTTCCAGTCTGTATTTCCCTCTAAATATGACCCCCAATCAATAAAACATAATGTGTCCAGACACCTCACAATGTATGGAGCTTGAATTTGGTTCTGTTTTTCTTGGAGAGAACTTGATTCTTTCTTCTCTATTTTTTATATATATATATATATATATATATATACTGTATATATATATATATATATATATATATATATATATATATATATATATAACCAGATGCCTTAATCTCCTAAGGGGTGGCCACACACAAATTGCCTCCAGGTCGCCCTGTCCCCTGCCATTTCATTGCCCTGCTTCCAGCTCACCCCCCCTCTCTCATATACCTCTCCACTCCATCCCTCCATCTCATACTCAGCCTCCCCCTCCCTCTTCCCCCCTCCACCTCACTTACATACACTCTCCTCATCAGTCTCTCACTCCATTCTCTCCACATGGCCAAACCACCTCAATGTGTTTCTCCCAACGCTTCCTATTACATCCACATCCACCCCACAATGCTCCTTCCCTTCCTCATCTGTCAGTCTCTCTCTCCATGTGACTCCACATGCTCCTCTCAAATAACTCATTTCCACTGCTCTCACTCTTGACTTCTGTCCCTCCAACAAGGTCCAAGCTTCACTTCCATAGAACAGAGTTGGTATCACAATACTGCCATGCAGTAGCTTTTCACTTCCGTGCTTACTTCTCTGTTTCTTACCACTGCTTTCAAGGAACCAACAACCTTTATTCACTGCTGTAACCTTTCAAGCAATTTGCCTTCTAAACTTCCATCCTTACTCATCACACTACCGACGTACTTAAAATGTACGGTACTCACATTTTCCATTTCCTCATCATCCAACTTCACTGTACATTCACTCACTGACTTCATATATATATATATATATATACTATTTGCCCGATTGGTATTATGTAAGAAATAAACCACAACCACTACCTAAAAATCTTTTATGAGCCACATCCAGCTGAATAATATTAACTCACTAATACATAAATCATTTATCTGTTGATTCATTTCTGCATGAGCCTGGAGCCACAACAAATACAACAGGTGTAATACATTAAATGTAATGCTTAATTCACTGACTCATATGTGTAGTACAATTTGAAAATATACCGGTATCAAATACTGTATCTACCATATCAATACTGAGGATAAAGATACTGTACCAATATATTTATCTGACTGTGCTTGTAGTCCAAGACAATACCAAGCAGTACTGTATGTTTTCATTATAACAGGCCTTTGTGACCTTCTTTATTGGTACTAGTCCACAACAACTTGTGGAAAGTGCTTATTAATGTTACACTGTTACAGTACCTATATAACCGATTTGCCATCTGCCCCAATTCAAAGTAGCCTACCTGCTGAATGGTTTAAGTTGTACTATTAAAACAATCCTTGCTTTGTAAAGAGTTCGTCCTGTACCATATACAGTATAACCTCACTATAATGGACTAATTGGGGCCCAAGCCATTCTGAAAAACGCAAAATTTCGATAAAAGCGACATCTGGACTTCTCCCTGCTAACCCGGACTTTTTCCAATATATCAGACATTAGTCTGTATCAAACCAATAGTTTTTATAACTGCTTTCATTACCACTGCAGTACTGTACGGTATTATACATTCACTACGATAACTGAATGGTTTAATATATATAATAATGCTGCACTATACAACGATAAATATGTCTTTCATCTACTCTATGGTGGTGAACACAGCTGAAGCGGTCAGGCAGTCCAGGGTGCTTCTGGTTTTATCGGACTTTTTCCGATATACTGTATAAGAATTTAGTCCGGTAGCTCATCGATTCCGATAAAAGCGAATTCCGGTCTACTGAAGTCTGTTATATCGCGGTTTTACTGTATTATAGATGAAAAATTACAGTTACAGTGAAAAAATTATACAAGCAAACTTTGAAACACACACAGTGCTTACCTTCTTTTATCTCAACATAGGACAGGAAGCTTTGCACTGGTAGGTCGTCGTCTGGCTGTGAGTCAGTGCCCTGGCCTTCGTCGTGGTCCCTGCCGTCCTCGCCCCACCCAGCCTGCTCTCCCTCTCCACCAGGCACTGGGCTTATCGCTCCACTCTCACAACACTCTTCCCTCTTAGTGTGCAAATCTTGGACAGGGCATTCAGCAGACTTTGGTGTAAACATGCTATGGCTAGGATTCGGCTTAAAAAGTTTCCTCACCATAGGTATCTGAAAATATAGCACAAAAACATATAAGCTCGAGGGCAAATAGTAATTCCTCGTTATTTAACTACGGGGCTAAATATGGTGGAAGGTGAGAAGTGCGAACATGAGGATAAGGTTGCAAAAAGCAAAGAGAAAAGGACCTGGGAGAAGGCCATAGAGTGTGATCTCAGGGACGTGGGACAGAATACAGAGGCTGCCAGAGATTGAACAGTGTGGACAACCACCATTAGGTGCTCACCTTTATAAACGATACAATTATATCTTGATACCATATGCCATGGATGCCTCTTTACAAACTTAAAGTTATGACTAAGTTATAATTAACTGATGTTAAACTGTTGTTGTTGCTGCAACCCAAGACTCATCTCATTGCGAGTCCAATGAACTGCACGAAATCAGCAATGTCAACTAGTTGAGGCTATGATGAAGGACTGTCAGCGTTGTGATAATGCAGTGCATGCACTGAGTGTGTTGTGTTGTGGTGTGGTGGGCTGCACTGCTGCAGTGTGGGCACAGTGGATTGCTTGTGAACTGTGTTTTGTGTTGATACTGTTGCAGGAAGGGGTAGTGACTGCACTGCAATCTGGCTGGGTTTCCTTCCTTATCTCTCTCTAGGCAGGGAAGCTTCTGAGGAGCGTATGTCTGGTGGTGGCTCATGATTGAGATGTACCGATGTATCGGTATCAGTATAGGTGGTGTGGGCCCATTTGTAAAGTATCGGTATCAGAAACAGTATTGGCTGATTTTCTGCCGATACTCCATCCATCCATCATCAAATCCTATGTTGCCCCATGAGAAGCTACCGATACTTAAAAAGAATTTGGTACATAGCATATCACTTGCTGGAAGTTATTTTGTTAAATAGAGTTTGGATGTTTTATAGGGAATAAATTATTGGTAATATCCAATTATTTAGTATCATATTTTCTTAGTACATGGTGCATTGTAACAGTACATTCTTTGGTAATGAGCCACACCTGCCACCATGGACATGTATGAGACAGGTTGGTAGCCTCGCATCAGCGGCTCTGGGCCCTGCCACAGCCTTTAGACAGCAGGCACCACCCTCCCTCACTGGTATTGGTATTGGTAGTAGCATCGGTATCGGTCCAATTTTGTGGTACCATATCGGTATCAGTCAAAATTTTGGTATTGGTACATCTCTAGCTCATGAAGGATGTTATTTGGCCGAAGGTGAACGTTGGTGTGGATCAGGGATCAGTTTTGAGTCCCATTTGTTTATCATGGTACTGTACTTGAAGCCCTCTCATGTGACTTCAGAAACGGACTCCCGTGGGAGATGTTGTATGCTGATGATTTGGTGTTGATTGCAGAGAACAAAAGGGAGGCGGAGGAAAGCTTTAGGAAGTGGAGAGATGGTTTGGGGCACAAGGGCTTAAGGGTAAATGCAGATAAAACAAAAGTGATGATATCTAGGGTTGGTGTTGGTACTGTCAAAGACAAGGGAGAGTGGCCATGTGCAGTTTGCCACAAGGGCGTGGGAAGTAATTCTATCTTGTGCGGTGTGTGTGATAAATGGGTGCATAAGAGATGTAGTGGTATCAGAGGTAGACTACGAGATAATGCTGATTTTATGTGAACGTTGTGTCGGGGAGAGCAGGTGGAGATCGTCCAGCATGAAAGGATTGAACTTGCTCGTGAATCTCTTGAGTGTGCGGAAGAGTTTTGTTATTTGGGAGACATGTGTGCTGAAGGTGGGCCTGGAGCTAGCTCTGTGGCTAGGGTGAGAAGTGGTTGGAAGAAGTTCAGGGAGCTCTTGCCTCTCCTGACATTGAGAGGACTCTCCCTACATGCTGAGGAGTCTTTGTATGCAGCATGTGTTAGGAGTGTAATGCTGTATGGTAGTGGGACCTGAGCAGTAAAGGAGGAGGATATTCACAGGCTCAAACATACAGAAATGACAATGATTAGGTGGATGTGTACTTTGTCCCTGCGTGCAAGGTCTGGGGGAGCTGTGTTTACAATGGAAGAGTTAGGAGGTAGGATGGGACTGAAGTGTATTGGTGTTGTGATGAGGAGAGGTAGATTGAGATGGTTGGGTTATGTGGAGAGGATGGGGGATGATAATTGAGTGAGGAAAGTGAGAAGTGTTAATATTGGGGGCGGGGTTATGAGGGGCAGACCGAGAAAGACATGGGACGAGGTCATTAAGTGTGACCTCAGGTTTAACCCCTAAACCGCAGGGTTGTTTTGGCACTCCTTGAGTGTCCCGCGGCGATATTCGAGCTCCGACAGGCTTTGTAAAAATATTTGCCAAAAACCAGTTATTAGTCCTAGAATATTATAATTATATATGCATATGGCACATACCTTCAGCTTTCTCCTGGGATGTTTGTTGAGCCTTTGTCGAGTACCGTAGGACTTGTGGAGACTTCTGAAGTTGGGTAACGAAGTCTCCACTTTACACTTCCCGACAACCCATAATATGATTACCACAGCCTGATATTATCACTAGACACACTATTTTATGATTTTCAAATAGTTTGGAATCCATTCACCAAAAAAAAAAAAAAAAGAAACACTGTGAAAGCAATGAAAATTATGAGCGCATAAGAGCTTCCCACTTGCGCTCGTTCCCCGCTGGTATTTTGTCGTTTATTATTCATAAAACACTCACACTTTATATTCCTATTACTTTATTACACTTATATATATATATATATATATACACAGTATTTATCCATAAGTTTCCTTCAGTAATAGTAGTTTATTTTCATTCTCGTTCAGTAAAATACCGGTAGCGTAGAGAGCAAAGCTCTGACTGTCATTACTCCAAGTATTTGTATTCATATTCTTATATTAGTAATTATTTACATTTCTATTTTATTCACACTATGTTATACACTGTCACTTCCAGTAAATAAGGGCTCCTTTCCTTTGGAGCCAGGATGAACTTGGGACACTGAAACATTCGTAGTTTATCACCATTTCCTCCACTGGCTCATCACACGATTCACCAGAAAGATTGTAGTCACTGTCCATCATTACCATAGATAAATTAGCCAGTTCACACTCCACAGCAGAGTCATTTAGTCCTTTACCCCTTCCCACACGAGGTTTAGTAGGGGTAGAGGTCACAGGGCCCTCTAGAAGCAGCGGAAATGGAGAGGCGCAAGTGCTACATGCTTTCATCTCAAGAAACAACACTGAATTAAATGATGAGGAGGATATGGGGCCCCCAAGGGTTGACAAAGTCAGCGAGGTGACAGCTGCTAATTTATATGCTGTGAAATGATTGGCAGGAAATTAGGTAGTTCCAGGTGAATGTAAATATCACTTAGGCTTCTCCCTTCCTTTCTTATATATATTTTTATTACGAGAATAGATTATATGGCATATTTCGAGGGGAAATTGCCAGGGAAAATTAGTGAACAAGTGCACGTCGGGTGTTGCCAGGTGATAATTAGCCAATTCCAGGTGTATGGCACTATCAGTTACTTTTTTTTTTTTTTTTTTTTTTTGGTATACTGTATATTATTTTGTATAAGAATAGGGCATAGGGCTTATTTCAATGGATGAAATCAGTGGAAAATTCCAGGGAAGATTTGCTTAGCGCAGTGCGGCCGGGCAGGCGAGAGGAGAGGGTAATGGAGGGGAGGTAGGGAGGGGAGTCAAGAACGGGGATAAATAGCTACATTGTCACCAATCGATGGGAGTACAGATGACATTAGCAGTGCTGACTGTTGTTGGACACTGGCAGTACTGACAGATGATACAAGCCACCACTTGAAAGCCCGGGAGAATTCAAAATAACACAGAATCACAAAAGTGATGCCTTGAGGTATGATCCATTGCTCCTGAGCGTCACGAAAGTGACTCCCCACGGTTAAGGGGTTAAGGGACTGAACAGGGAGGCTGCAATAGATCGTGCAGCATGGACAGCCACCATTAGGTGACCAAGGCCCGACGCATGCAAGCATGTTGGAGCCTTTAAAAAAGAAACAAAATTAAACGAAGGTTTGGGATAGCTGTAGCAGCTGTGCATTTGTGAAGTGAAGAGTCAGCAGGAGGAATGGGGACGTTGATAAAACAAAACACAAAAACACAAACCTATCAAACATTGTGACCAATTAACTGGGTCATACTGTGATCACATATCATTCATGTTTTCAAATTCTTGGCTCCACCTCACAATAAACTTCATACTCCTACAGCTCAGGGACATCTTATTAAGGCTGAATAAAACTATCTGGCATTATCCACACTAAAATAAGAAGCCAGGCTGAAGACTAATAAGATTGTAATCTCTACGACTGGGAACACCTTGCTGTGTGAAAAAACTGTCTGAGGAAAAAAAAAAATCCCAAAGTGAGGAGATTACAATGATAAAAATAAGGTGGTGTTACTGTAAGAATCTCACCAGTGTCACCATCTGCCATGGCTGATAAACTCAAACTCCCCACCAAATTTCAACCAACACAGGCAGCACACTCTCTTCCTCTTATTTCCTGAAAGAGAAAAATTGTAAATAAGCAAACAAAGTATATAATCAATATAATTACCTGGTACCGGTATGTATTCACTCACGCATAAGGACTTTGAAAAAAATAAAATTACCTACTATTGTATTTGGTATAGCTACTTAAAAAATAACCTACTGCTGTACCCGGTATCCAATATTCAGGACTCTCAGACAGTAAATAAAAACAATTATGTTACTCATTTAATATATATTAGGCAGACTTTCTTAACTTCCCCCCTCCCCCCCAAAAAAAAAGTGCACTGCCACATGTAGTTCAGATATTTGCAATGTAACGCTAATTTTGTTGCTTCCTCAACACCTCCCTATCACTCACATCCACACCACAACGCTCCTTTATACTCATTCGTCAGCCTGTCTCTCCACGTGACTCCACAGGCTCCTCTTAAATAACTCATTTCCACTGCTCTCACTCTTCTTTTCTTCCACAATGGCTCACTCCCACTTTGGATCACCATCCACCTCCATGCATATACACTATATGGTCACTTCCCTGTTTCTTATCACTGCTTTTAAGGAACCAGCATACCTCACATGTACCCTTTCAAATATATATATATATATATATATATATATACAATATATATATAAAAATATATATATATATATATATATATATATATATCTATCTATCTATATATCTCTCTATATATATATATGTATCTATAGATATATATATATATATATATACAAGCCTATAGATATATAGATATATATATATATATATATATATATATATAGATATATATATATATATATATATATATATATATATATATATATATATATAGATAGATATATATATATATATATATGTATATATAATATATATATATATATATATATTTATATATATATAGATAGAGATATGGATATATAGATATATAGATAGATAGATAGATATATATATATATATATATATATATATAGATATATATATATATATATATATATATATATATATATATATATATATATATATATATATATATATATATATATATATATATATATATATGGTAATTTTCTTTACCAAACAGGCAAGGCAATTCCACCTATAACAAATTCATGATCTTAAGGTAAGTAATTTTGCAACAAAGACAGTCAACTGTTGAACTGTGAGTGCAAGAAATGATTGGGAAAAACTGGCCGCATTGTTTACCAACGCATCAGTCTATCCCACATCAAAGCTAAGCAAAACTAATGATTCAACCAAACCTAATCCAGCCTAACCTAACTTGCATTTGATGGCCAGCTTTCAAATACAGTAAAAATGCATGTTAGGAACATAAAATATGGCCAGCTACTGGCAGACGTCGGCGGCATACTTACGAATTCTAAATCCTCATTTGTAGCTTTCAGAGGTATGTCTATCTATCTATCTATTGCCAGACGCCATAATCCCGTAAACGGTGGCCATCTGACTATGAGTTATTTGTTTTACGGGGAGGGGCACTAACCCTCCACCAACCCACTTGCTGACAAGCAGGGAGCACGTATGGTTTGGTTATATGGTAAGTATAAAAAAATCCCCAGTAGCTGTGATAATCCAGGACAAATAACAAGTAACCAGTGAAAGACTCATTTAAAATAAAAATATGGAATGGTCCTGCCCATTTGGTAAAGAATTAATATACCGTACAATAAACTCTCAATTCAAGCATAATTCAGCCAAGTCCTATGCTGGTTAAAGCAAAACGCCAGATACTGTATAATACCCCTCCCCATCGGCTCAATATTCAGCATCAAGCCAGATATTGTGTTACAATCTGTCTTGAACCTCTATCTTTTATTCCTATGAATAAAAGATCAAAATTAAGCATTAAATATAAGAAAATGATGATACAGTACGGTAATATAGTAATATAGTGCCAGCTGGCTACCGTTTACAAGTCAACTGATACATCTCGATGCCAAATATTGCACAGAACCACCAGTTACATCCCTTTTCGGTGCCAGATATTGATTTAATAGAGCTGAGCCAGCAGCGCCGGCTATTGTGTTGGGCCAGATGCTGCCATGACCAATAATTGAAAGTTTACTGTAAATAATTATATATATATATATATATATATATATATATATATATATATATGCCATGTATCCAAAACGGGGTGGTCAAGGGCTTAGAGTTAATTGTTTTACAGGGAGGGGCACTAATCCTCCACCAACCCCACTTGACACGTAGGGATGCCAACAGCATCTGGCGTTCCCAGGCGGTCACCCATCCAAGTACTAACCAGACCCAACGTTGCTATATATACAGTACATATATATATATATATATATATATATATATATATATATATATATATACACACACTATTTACTTCAGTAACTTCACACATTATTTGAACCATTGGTTAACAAGATTCTTTTTTTTATCATGAATGTTAAGGTTGTTCAATAAAATACAACACACCAATCTACCTAATACACTACAACAAAGGGAATACTCAACACAGTGTATTTAACACTACTGAGGTCTCACAGTACACAAAAACTCTATTATGTTCATCTACGTATCCATTATACTGTACCAACTTTGGTTGGTACTGTGTCACTTGTCATGAGTATTCTTTGAGGTGATGAATATACTGTATTGACAAAACTAGCATACTTATTTCACTGGGTGACACCTCACACAGATATCCTGCCAGTGAAGCAGCTTTCATGAACTGAAGGCATATTAAAATAACGTCTCTGCTTCCTGACACGCTGCTTACGTACACATGTCGCACGAAACTGACAAGATCCAACTCCAACTGCAACTCCCCAAACTGCATGTTTGCCGAAAGGGTTGACATTATGCTTGGAATGGTTATGCCTTAAGATACCAGCGCATTCCTCATCCTCATCAGTCTCACCGTCTACATTCTTCCCCGTTCTATTTGCCGATGGAAGCGAGAAGCCCTGGCCATTACATGCAGGTAATAATTGGACGCCCGGACGCTGCAGGACAACAAAAGAGAACCTGCCACCATCAGACAAACCACTCGCCTACCACATTCCCGCCCAAAGTACTGATCCATTATACTGCTCTTTTTATATATTTTTTCATCAATTATTACGCACTTGGGTAAATTTGAGGTCACTATCAAATAAATGCAGCGCTCAAAACTGTAATAAAGCAAGAGGCTGATAAATAATCTCTAACATCCCAAAGGCTGAGACCAGCGTTGGTTCAGCTAAAAGGCGTCCCCATAATAAACATTGCAAATTTTGGTCATTACTTTGTTCAAAACTCATTGGTAATATTGCTTAAAAGATGTTTCTAGTGCAGTATTGTCATCAGCATATAAATACATAAGAGTTAACATGGAACTGTATTTTCTTTATTTTAAGAGAGTTGGCCCTTAGCATTAGTCGTGAGCACTTGCATAATTCCAGTGTTAGGGGCAATGGCTGAGGTTGGAGGCTGCAGTTGAAAAAGTTGCAGTATATTTCACCAGTTGCAAGGTCAGGCATAACCTCCGAGCTATACAGTGAGCATACCTTGTATTATGAAAGTTCCCCAACTAGCCACTACTTGCCTGTATTTGAAGGAGCATAATAGCCTATCTAATCTTGTTTGATTTACTTGAACTTTATCTCCATGGTTTGGTTATGGGAAAAGTTAACAAGAGAACCAATAGTAAGACTTAGGCATTTACTTGAAAAACACTGTATTATTAAGAATATTTTGGTTATAATTTTTAAGTTTATTGTCCTTACTTACCCACAACCTCTTGACTTTAAAACTACTCAAAATCATTTAATGTGATGGAAGGTCTTTTGGTGTTATTCATGCTGCAGCAATAGTCTGTCTGTCTATAGCCAGATGCCATAATGCTGTAAAGGGTGGCCATTTGTCTTTGAGTTAGTTGTTTTACAGGGAGTGGCACTGACCCTCCGCCACCCCACTTGTTGACATGTAAGGAACACGGATGAGGTGGCTATATGGATACCACCCAGAGTTGGTATGGTTAGCGCATTGCCCCTAAAAGGTGAAGATGCGAGTCCCATTGATGTTGGCCTAGTATTTGACCATCCTTCTCATAGATCCACATTCACCTGCTCAGCTGCCAGTCATATGATGAAAGGATTTTGAAAGCCAGACCCAAAACCAGGGTGATTCTAGGTTCTCAAACTGTCACCAGATTTGCTTATTGGGTACAGTAATTAGTTCCAAAGTACTTAACTAAACACCAGTAATAAGTACAGTAGCTACCATATTTAATTCAAGAGACTTAAATGTCTTTTATTGTTGCATTTTTGGCAAGAAAAGATACTGCATGATAGTATTGTTATACGAACTCTAACATATGGAAGCGAAGTTTGAATCATATTGGAAGGACACAAGTCAAGAGTATGAGCAATGGAAATGAGTTACAGGTATATGAGGGGAGCATGTGGAGTTACATGGAGAAACAGACTGACAAATGAGGAAGTGAAGGAGCATTGTAATGTGAATGTGGATATGATAGAAAACATTAGGAGAAATATGTTGAGGTGGTTTGGTCATGTGAAGAGGATGGAGAGCCAGAGACGAATGATGAGAATGTTTATAAGTGAGGTGGAGGGAGGGGAGGGGAAGGAGGAGACTGAAGGTGAGATGAAGGGATGGAGTGGAGAGGTACAGTAATCTCTTAGTTATCCGGACGGCCATTACCCAGACGCTGTGCTCTGGCTGCTCGAAACCATTATTCATACATTTTTTCATAATATCCTGACAAAATGCATGCATCCAGGTGGAAATTATGGCCGCATGAACATTTTTGCGCCTGGCTGGTAGGAAATACCCCGGTGCCGCTGCCCTGTCTGTCTGGGTAGTTCACCCAGCATCTGCTTGAGACCTCCTCGGTTGTTCCCAGCTCCCGCCCGACAACAGTGTAGTAAACAGTTCCTCTCAGTCAGTTGTTATGGCAGTGCACATCGTGGTTATCCCTACCTGTTTCAGGCCTTGCTGTTCCTTGCATGCCTTCTCCTAGGATGTGTGATGATGGCCTCTTCACCAGGGAAGAGGAAGTGGGTAGTGCTGACACTTTAGATGCAGGAGATCCTGGGTACCATAATTTTATTCTGTTTTACCATGATTTTATTCCATTTTACCATTGTGTTTTGTGTGCCCACTGCATTTTTCTTGTGTAACTGTTTTTTTCAGGTTTTCATGTCACTGTAGGGTATGGCCCTGCAGTGCTGATTGCTTGTCTGTGGTTGATGGGTCTGCTTGACCAGATAGAGTAGTGTTAAACATCAGGAACAAATGTTGTATGATATATAATAGTGGCCTTTTACACTGGGTTTCAAAGTTAGGTTATGTACATATGGGGGGCAGGGGAGAAGTCCATTATCCGAATGGAGCCATTACCCGGACATGCCTTTGGCCCTCTTACGTTGGATAATCGAGGGATTACTTTATATGCGAGAGGGGTGTGTGAGCTGGGGGGAGGGCAGCAAAATGGCAGGGGACAGGGCGACATGAAAGTGATTTGTTTGTGGCCACCCCTTATGGGATTAAGGCTGTAGGTAGATGGATAAATTTTTGGCTTAGTGCTGGGGAGAAACACCTTCATGAAGTGGCACCAAATTAACAGTAGCTACACTGTTTATACAAGTGTCCCTTATCTTTCTCCCTATCCTCCAGAAGGAGGCTGGGGAACTGCAGAAGGGCAGCTCCAATTTCCAGTCTACTAGGTTCATAGACTGTACAGATAATCTTGAGGTCACAACAACAACAGAATTCCTAAAATACTGCATATTAACCATACTGGTACTATATCTATCCATAACCAAATGCCTGAATCCTCAAGATAGTTGCCATGAGCAAAAATTGCCGTCATGTCACCATGCCCTTCACCATCTTGCAGACCTCTCTCCATCCCACACCATTCTTATTTTCGTACATATCAACACTTTCCACTTCATCATTGGCTGTAATGGGTTCCCTCTCCTGCTCTGTCCACTCTACCCATATGCACTCTCTTAGGCAGTCTCTCACTTTCCATTCTCTTCACTTGGCTCTACCAACTCATGATACTCCTAACAGTTTCCAGTGCATCCACATGAACAGCACTATCCTCGTAAAACTCTCTCGTTTGTCTGTGTATCCCGCCATATAACTCTGCATGTCCCTCACATATAGGTTAATTCATTTCCATTCCTCTTTCTCTTGACTTTTGTCCTTCCAGGAGAGTCCAGGCTTAACTTCCATACATTAGTGTGGGGATCATGGTGGTAGATGATGGCATCCATCATCCCCTCACTTGATGTAATGCTACATGCTCCTTCCTTCACCTTTATCATTCTTTTCCATGTCTGCCCTCTTTTCATCCTATTTCCCTTATCCTTTCTGGCACTTGTACTGCATTGCTCTTCTTTCCACATCAGGCAGCTGTACACTAACTGGCAAGCCTAATGGTTTCCAGTAGCCTGGGAAACCATTTACTTGTACATTGCAGGGTGGTGACCATATAACCAGATAACAGGGTGATATGGAGCCTACTATGGTTCCCATGTACAGTACAGTATTACTGTATTGTTCGGAAAATCCTTAATTATTAAGCTAGGACAGTAGTGCACAAATTATATACTAGTCTGTCATCACACACACACACACACACACACACACACACACACACACACACACACACACACATGCCTGAGATTCTAACAAAGGTGTCTCGAGTTCCACCCTGCCACGAATTAAGAAGCCCAGCAGCTGACGGTGGTTGATAACTGGGTCTCGTTAGTGAGGCCCAGGATCGAAACCATGGACAAAGGGACGGGTTTCTTTTATGGACACCGCTCGCTGGTGCAGTGGTAACATTCTCGCTTGCCAACTGGTGGACGGGAGTTCGCGCCTCGCTCAGGTTGCGGAAAGTTTCACTGACGAAGTGGGTGGTTACTGTCCCCCTCGAGCAAGGGGACGGGTGTGTGCGTGTGTGAAGGTCACAGCCTTGCCCTTAGATCGGACTATATGAGCTCCCAGCTCCCTTCCGGGAGGGTAAAAGCTGACAATCACGACCATCAAGTGATCCTGACCGACCCGGTGAATTACACACATCTGGCATATAGACTTGAATTCTGTACAGAACCAGTACTGTACTTAGCATCTCTTGCATAATATGCTAGGGATAGCACATTCAGATCTAGTGTTATGGTTTTAGTGAGTATGGTTTTATGAGGTTGTGAGGCCTTGTGTAAGGACAGTGAACACGGTACCGTACCTCATTTGAGTTCAGATCCACAAAATGTTTTCTGCAACAGCCAGATACAAACTCATCATTTTTATCCTGTAGAACTTGAACTTGGTAGGTGGTGGCGACCATCAGCCACTCACTTGATGTTGTACTGCCTATTTCATCCTTCATCTTTATTATTCTTTTTCTGTGTCTGTCCTTGTCTTTTCCTATTTCTCCCATCTTTCATGTCACTTTTTGTTCTTCTTTCTTCCTTTTGAGATGGCTTTACATTGAGTGACAAGCCTAATGGTTTCCTGTAAGTCAAGAAACCATTTAAAATGCTGAGTGGTATCCATATAACGAACCCACAAGTGTTCCCTACGTGTCAACAAGTGGGTTGGCGGATGTTTAGTGCCCTTCCCCATAAAACAACTAACTCAAAGACAAATGGCCACCTCTTATGGGATTATGGCATCTGGCTGTAGATAGATAAATAGAACTTGAACCCACTGTTAAGCAACCCTCCATGTCTGGTGTGCCCTTACCAGTTCACTGATTAGGGCTTTTCATTAACCAAGCAGGCTTATAGTTGTTGTATACACCACCCCCCTTTTGTTTTCAAATATAACCAACCTTATTGCTTGGTACATTTGTCTTATTCAGTTTATCAGTAAAAAATGAGATACGCTGTTGTGAAGTATACCATACCATTTTGAAAGTATGTAGCTTAGCTAAGCTTTTGCTGCAGACTTCTCTTATTTCCACCACCTCTAATAAAGGCTAACCTAAAATAATGAACACAGGAATGCTTGGTAACAAAAATTCAACTCTTAAATCATGTTCAGTGTTTAGGCTGTACAGGACAAATGTGAAAGTTGATCAGTACCTAGACATGTACAGTCAATGAAGAAATTTACACTATATTTTGTATTTCTGTTTTTCAGTGAAAAATGAATAATACATCAGAACTTATCAGCCAGTACAAGGAAACCTTCCCAGCATTCCGTGGTTACATGGAGTGTATGTCCCGCACTTTCCTCACTGGCATGGCATCTCTCAGCTTAGGTTAGTCATATTGTACTCCATCACCTTTATAGTGTAAAGTTTAGCATGATCCTTTTTCTTTGCTGTGCAGAGTAATGACAGCAGAGTGTCTCTGTACAGTATTTGCTGTTCAAATATAAGTTAAGTATGGTGGAATTCACAGTGTAAGCCATTAGCCACATTAGTTATAAGGTGTTTCCAGTGTCACTTGTTGAGCACGTCATCAGTTTCTCCTAAATTTGCAGCATTTGGAGGGACATACATCACCCAGCATCTGTTGGCAAAGCACCTTCCTTACTCACGCAATATTCACATTGTGGTGTCCAGCGTGGTGGCTTGTGGCGTGGCGTACCAAGTCACTTCTGTGAGGGCAAAAGCATGCCAGTCTGGATGGATGGCAGCTGAAGATAAACACACCTTCCTTCATCCCATATCAGAGAGACCCAAGCTGGAAGATAAGGAACAATAACTGTGGTGGTGGTGCTCTGGACATGTTACTGAAGAGGCACTGATATATGAAGTGTGTTGTGAGTTTTTAGCAGATATTTTTTAAAGAACATGTTGCCTGTTAGAGTCTTTGGAATGAAGGCTGTAGTATTTAGGGGTAGTTTAGGTAATTTAATACATCACAGACAAAATGTAAGCATACTGCAACATTGCCCCTCATTTGAAATTCATAGAAGTTCTAGGTATATACGCCATTTTGTCCCTAGCGTTATAAACTTGCCCAGTACACAGAAAATTATAAACAGCCACAGCTTGACACAAGGAAGGTCAATATGCCTTACTCAAGTATCCTGCAAGAAGAAAAAAGTGGGCAAAAATAAGAACCAAACTGAGAGTCCAGCTGTAAGCCCCAACGAAGATATTATTGAAGATGAGGTGCTGGACGACCCCCAGTTTGAGTACCTGCGAGACCAATCCAGGCTGCTGGGTCTGGCGGGACTGGATGCGAGGGCAGGCAGTGGCGGCGTGGGGTTGATGGTGCTGCAGCCGTGGGTCAAGTGGGGGCCACGCATGAGGACCAACACATCCTCACAATTGATGCTGGAGGAGGCTGTGGCGCTGGTGTCAACACTGCAGGGGGTGACTGTTGCGGCTCAGGTAAACACACCACATTTGCATCAGTGCCTGTATTGACACAACCATATGGAGAAAATGGTATACTGTTGTTAGGGTAGTAAAATGATAACTGCCAATTCCATTTTTGCCACTCTGGAACATATGGGTCCAAAGCTAGGCTACCATTTAAGGGCAGGAGAGTGACTTTCATCTCTGGTAGAAATTATAGGATAGTGAGAAGGGTAAAAACAGATGATTTTGAAGGGGAGAAAAGTATGGTAGACTAAGAACAGCATGGATGGATTTGGTAAATGAGTGTTTGAGAAAGCAAGGTACAGTACTGCATAGAATTTAAATTATGAAACTAACATTTATTAAATTGGATGAATGAATTATGTGTAAAGAACCTTATGACAGTGGTATAACATCCCTTTGTTAACCTGGAAGTTGACTTCTGTAGCTCACTGGCACTTTAATGTTCTCGATGTCAAAGAATATCTTGATATGAGAGGCACACATTTCTACCCGGCAGCCTTTCCTAACACACACTACTCCTGTCATTACATGTAACAACCGCACAGTACAACTAAGCTTATAAAGCAGGGCTCTCCAAACTATGGCCCGCGGGCCACATCCGGCCCGCCACATAATTTCATCCGGCCCGCCAAACAAATCCCTGTTTGGTGGCCTTGAAAAAATAATTACCGGTATCGCACGACTGGCATCGCTGAATTATTCAAAGCTGGGGCTGCTGACTGGTGGCGCTCAGCCCGAGTCAGTTTCCCTCTCTCTCGATAGTGTGACGCACAGATACTAGTTCTGGTAGGTATGTGCTGAACATTACAACCAATCAGTTGTGTATAACAAACATTTTCCAAAATGAAGTATGTGAAATCTAACTATCGAGCAAATTTGTCTGATGATCATTTGAAATCAATTCTTACAATTGGCTCATCTAATCTGGAACCTGATTTCAATGAAATTTTGAAGTCAAAACGACAGTATCATTCGTTACACTAATTTGGTTGCATAAAACTAAAGGCAGGAATCTATTTAGTTTACCCTGATTTTTTCCAACAAGATATGTTTTAATTTTTCCATGTTTATCCTCTAATATTTGAGGAAATTAAATTACTGGCACTGATTTGTTTTTTTTTTTTCAATTTTTTTTCCTTTGGCCCGCATAAATGTGGGAAATATATAATGTGGCCCTTACATTGAAAAGTTTGGAGACCCCCGTTATAAAGCATTCATCACAGAAACATTACCAGACTTTCATCAATATCCCATTTCCAGACATTCCAATACTTACAATGAAGAAACAGCTATATATTCATTTCAGTACCAGAGCAATGCAGCACCTTGATCAGAGCAATGTACTGTATGATAAACTCCCCTCCTGACGTTCACCCATCAGAGGTATCCTTAAATAGAGTTGATCAAGTACACCTGACTGAACATAGATCAGGGCATCACCCAGCCTTCCTCAATTACCACCTTAAATTTGGGTTGGGTGGAACCACAGATGACGTGCTTCACTTGCAGACTAGGCCCACACCACGTAACTCACACATGGAGCACTGCACAGCACATGCCATACTAAGGCACAGTCATAACATAACAGTGTAAGGAACCTATGGGATGACTCCACAGGGGCAGTTGCTTACTTATGGTTGATGGGTCTGTTTGGCCAAGTGAACTGGGTTTAAGCAACAGCAGTAACTGAAAGTTGACGGAGTGACTGCCCTATAGGTGTATGTGAAGTCTATCTTTTTATCTATTTCCAGATGCCTTACTCCCATAAGGGGTGGCCACAAACAAATTGCCTCCATGTTGCCCTGTCCCCTGCCATTTCATTGCCTTGCTTCCAGCTTACACCCCCCTCTCTCATATAGCTCCTCACTCCATCCCTCCATCTCATCCTTGACCTCCCCTTCCCTCTTCCCCCCCCCTTCCACCTCACTCACATTCTCTCTCCTCATCAGTCTCTCACTCTCCACCCTGTCCTCATGGCCAAACCACCTCAATGTGTTTCTCCTATCTATAAAGAATGATGCAAAGTATTAAGCTCAAATGACTCTGCTTGGAAGATACAGCCTGGTTTTCAGAGGCTTCAATGATGTGTGTGTGTGATTGTGTGGCTCATTTCACTGGGCATGCTGCTTAATACTTCTTCAGTCTTTTATCTTTCTTGTTTTTGGATTATAGCTCACCCCATCCTTCATGTGTGAATTAGGGTTAGGATGGTAGTTAATTATTAATGATTGAGTGGCCCATTTCATTGTGCTTGCTGTTTGATAGTTCTTCTACTTTTGTACTGCACTTTCTCTCCAATTGTTTCTCAGTTATACCTCATTCCATCCTTTGGTGGGAGAAGGTCATGTTGATGATGATGTGTATGATTTTTTTTTTTTTTTTTTTTTTAATGCAAGGAGGAAGGAACCAAAGGCAAGGAGGCCGCGACCTGTTCCTTCTAAGAAAATTTAAAAAACAATACAACCAAGTGATGATATAATGAAGTGGTGGTGTAATTTAGTATGATATCAATAATGTGCTTGTGATGTGGTGTTACAGGAGGTAGTGAACGTGAAGAGTGTGGGAGGGAAGACTGTGTTTGGCAAGGGTACCCTGGAGAGACTAACCACACAGGCACGCACCAACAAGGCCATATCGTGTGTCTTTATCAGCCTGGACATAATGAGGAAGATGCAGATAGAGTAAGTCCTAACAGTTATAACATGTTTACTCTAACCAGATGGAAATCCCTATCACCTTTATAGTTCTTATGTTCTAACTTGATAAGGAACCCTAACCTGTTTCAGCTTAGTTGATGGCCATGTGTAGTGAGACCAGAGAGTCAAATTTACTAATAACCAGGGAGATTCATTCTTACCACATAACTACAGTAAGATTCATGAAATTTAATGTCAGGTAGAAATAGACTATAGTTTTTTTTTTTTTCCCTGAATACAGCAAGCCCTTATTAAAGTTACCCCCCTCCCCTACACCACAAAGTAGGCGAGATGTTTTATTTTTTCAGGATGGAGCAAGAGGAAGTGGTTGAAACAGAAACCATTTTCTGGCAACTGTGAGTGTGCATCTGGGAGCATTACAAAAACTACATTTCCACCAGAACCAGGTTTTAGGTAGGATGGAACCCTTGGGCTAACCATCATGGGGGGCAGCCCCTGGGGTCCTTGTCAGTCCCAGTATGCACTGACTTTTTCTTTTCTTTTTTCTCTCAAAGATAAAATTTTGCTTCGTGGTGGTACTCCACCAGGACTAGCTCATAGACAGGTGGGCCTCTTGCTGGACCAGGTCAGTGCTGGTATCCATAGCTAGTTTGTTTGTTTGTTTTTACCCAGGAAAATGAAATTCTGCACAGTGATGATACTCTGCCAGAAAATAGTTTTAGGCAGGGTAGGATTCTCCCACACCCTTGTGGAGGAATGGCCCCAGGGGAAGCAGTGCCAGTTTTTTACCTGGTTTAACCAAACACTGCAAAATAGTACACCTCCGCTTGAGCCAGGCTTTAGGCAGGGTGCTACCCCCAAAGGACCTCTCTGTGGTGGCGTGACACTTAGGGGTCCCGAGCAAGGCCAGAGAACAGTTTTCTTCTTTTTCTTAGTAGTTTTCTTCTTCTTCTTCTTCTTCTTCCCATGAACCTGAAATATTGCACAATGGTATAACTCCATCCAGACTAAGTATAGTATACTGTAGACAAAGTCAGACCTCCAAGGGGCACCCTCCACAGAGGAGAGGGAGGCAGCCCCTAGGACTTCTCTCCAGTGGAGTAGGGTTGCACGGTTTTGTTGTGCTTGTTTAATAATTATAGAGTTCACAGTAAATTACAGAAAAATTACTGATTAAAGTACAGTGTTATCTGTAAATTTGCTTTGTCAGTTCTCCCAGTTAGCACTGCTAGTAACAGTTACATAGAAAAAAAGTTGTAATATTTTAGAAAACATGCCAGACTCATGATGAAGACTCCTTGTATCTATCTTGCCCATGATTCATTCAAGTCACTTCAGCACAGACACTTTCTTTTTTAGTTTATTCTTGCAGCTACCAGAAGGTTTTATTTGGCACAGGAGAGTCCTTGGTGGCAAAAAGGTTAAAGAAGAGTATGCAACCCCTCCTGTTGCTGAAGTTGTCAGGATTGGCTGAGTGATGTTGCTGCAATTAGAAGATATTTAAAGTAAGGCTGGATAGTGGGGAAATGGAAAATGTGAGTGTATTTAAGTACTGTACTTTGATAGTGTGATGAGTAAAGATGGAAGTTTGAAGGATAAAGCACTTCAAAGAGTACAGCAGGGAAGAAAAGTTGCTGGGTCATCGAAAGCAGTGATAAGAAATAGGGAAGTGAGCATGGATGTAAAAAAGTCACTGCATGATAGTATTGTGGTACCAACTCTAACGTATGGAAGTGAAGCTTGGACCTCATTGGAGGGACACAAGTCAAGAGTGAGAGCAGTGGATATGAGTTATTTGAGAGGTGCATGTGGAGTCACATGGAGAGACAGGCAGACAAATGAGGAAGTAAAGGAGTGTTGTGGTGTGGATGTGGATGTGATAGAAAGCGTTACGAGAAGTACATTGAGGTGGTTTTACCATGTGGAGAGGATGGTTAGTGAGAGACTAACTAGGAGAGTATGTGCAGTGGCATACCTGAGGGGTGGGTGGGGGGGCTGTTTGAAACTGCCCTCCGGGCCCCCAGTTGAGGGGGGACTCCCCAAAAGCCTTAAAGTTTATAAGCTTTTTTATTGATATAAAAAAATATATATATTGTATTTATCATCCCGACAATCCTCGCTTGAGATATTAGATAAGGTTTGAGAATGAGGGGGGCTAGGTTCTTTCCGGGGCCCCCCCTGCAGGAGAGGGGCCCCACTAAGAACCTAGCCCCCTGGGCCCCGAAATCTCTAGGTACGCCCCTGAGTATGTGAGTGAGGTGGAGGAGGGGAAAGGAGGGGGAGACTGAGGATGAGGTAGAGAGATGGAGTGAAGAGGTATATGAGAGAGAGGGTGTAAGTTGGGGGAGAGGGCGACATGGAAGCGATTTGTTTGTGGCCGGCCCTTACAGGATTAAAGTATCTGGCTATAGCTTGACAGATTAAATTTTTGTTCTGATACATGATACATATTGTAGCAGTACAGTTTCTTTTTCATTGTTGCTTTTTGTTACTGCAGTGCTTTTCAGGAAAATTTCTGGCAATCCTATAACCAGCCTTGTTCAGGAGTTTTAAATAAAATAAATGGCTGTTACTGTGGCATGTTTCAGGGCCCTTGAGGAAGCGTTTGGTATGCGAGTGGTGGACAGATACTCAGTGGTGTTGGCCATCTTCCATCAACACGCCCACACCAGAGAGGCACGACTCCAGGTGGCTTTGGCCGAACTGCCGTACATCAGGTACTTGATGCCACGTGTTCAAGTCACCCATGGGAAGTTTCACCATGTTGTCTTAAATAGCTGGTGATGACTGAGTAGTGGTAGTTGTTACAGTAGTTGCATGTAGAATCATACATAAGATCTGTTTACTCACTGGGACACTGGGAAATAGGATTAGGAATGAGGATGATGGTAATGATGATGGTGGTTATAAGTTGTAACTTTTTCACTCTGTGTTTCCTTTTTGAAGGCACCATCAAGGTGCAGGCTTTCATCCATCTTATGACACACCAGGCATTTTACATGGTGATGGGAGGAATCTTCTCACCCATGGAGAGCTTAATAGAAGGTGCAATACTTTTTGTCTCCAATTAAATTGCATCATATGGCAGTGGTGGTTGACTCTGTTTGCTTATTCAAAATTAATGCCCTGTGACATGCTTCCTGCACTTTCTCTTCAGTGCACATCAGAACCCCTCTCGTACTAGTTGCTAGTGTGCATTACCATCACTTGTGGTGCTGACACCCTCAACCATGCTTCTCTGATCTCACTAATACACACCACACTTGCTTCTGTTCCCCACTTCCTAATCCCTTAGTCTGTTTCTGAATGAAATACCCAGTATCCACCTACGCATTCTCATTCCAAACCTTTCAAGTTTCTCCATTTCTTTTTTCCTCATTGCCCAGGTCTGTAACCCATACATCAGCACCAGCCTTATTACCATTTTGCAAATTTTAATATTCCTTGTCTGTGGTGTTATTTTGCTGACACCACCCTAGATACTTCCTGCCACTTTATCCAGCCTTCCTTTACCCTCTCACCAACCTCCTCCCCACAGCCACCTTTCTTCTCGAACCATCAATCCGAGATATTTAAAATTTATCACCTATTTCATTTCCTTACCACTTACATCTCTAACCTGTATTCCATCTCCCCCAGGCCAGTGCTTCTAACCTACTTCTACCTCATAACTGAAGCTCATTGAACTTCATGTAACTGTGATGCAGCACTGTCAAGTTTTGGGAGTACGGTACCTAAGTTTCATAAAGAAAAAAAAAGAAGAGAGAGAGAGAGAGAGAGAGAAAGAAAGAAAGAAAAAAAAGCAGCTATAGTGTAAGGTGTGTTTCTGTTCACCAGGAAGCGCTTGTCATCCGAACGTGACCGCCTGCTGGTTGCCGAGCGAGAGAAGCGGCTGAGGGCGGGTTTGGCGAAGCTGGCAGGGGTGCGGGCGCAGGTCAGAAGTAACCGTGCCAGGTCCAGCCTCCCCACCGTTGCTGTGGTCGGGTATACTAACTCAGGTACCACATTGACTTTGGGTGTTTTGTGTGGAGGGATGGGGGTGGAGAGACACAAGAGAGAGGTGTTTGATATGTAGGGATGGGGTGGGGAGACACTAGAGAGAGGTGTTTTATGGAGGGATGGGGTGGGGAGACGTGGGAGAGAAGGGGGCGTGTGTGGAGGGATGAGGTGGAGAGACACGAGAAAGAAGGGGGTGCATGTGGAGGGATGGGGTGGAGAGACACGATAGAGGGGTGTTTTATATGGAGGGATGGGGTGGAGACATGGGAGAGAATGGGGGGGGGTGGAGGGATGGGGTGGAGACATGGGAGGGAAGGGGGTGTATGTGGAGGGATGGGGTGGAGAGACACGAGAGAGGGGTGTTTTATGGAGGGATGGGGTGGAGAGACGTGAGAAAGAAGGGGGTGTATGTGGAGGGATGGGGTGGAGAGACACGAGAGAGGGGTGTTTTATATAGAGGGATGGGGGTGGGGAGACACAAGAGAGGGGTGTTTTATGGAGGGGTGAGTTGGAGAGACTCAAGAGAGAAGGAGGGTGTATGTGGAGGGATGGGGTGGAGAGACACGAGAGAGGGGTGTTTTATATGGAGGGATGGGGTGGGAAGACACGAGAGAGGGGTCTTTGTGGAGGGATGGGATGGAGAGACATGAGAGAAAGGGGTGTATGTGGGGGGAGGGCACCCAAATATCAGAGGACAGGGTGATGTGGAGGTGATTTGTTTGTGGCCACCCCTTATGGGACTAAAAATTCTGCTGTAGATAGATAAACAGATGCCATTGGCAGCTCTCCCTTGTTCATGATTTCTCTTTCCTTGTTTTGTGAGTTATTTTGTAGTTCTCTCTCTCTCTCTCTCTCTCTCTCTCTCCCTTTTTTTTTCATAATACCACATTGTCATTAGGTGAGAAAAAAGTCAGGATAATGATGATGATGATGCATTGCCTAATTTCTTGCTACTTTTTATTTTTCCATACCATCATCATCATCATCATCATCCCAGCCTCTTTCACTCCTAAGGATTGTTGAGGTAGTGTGATAAGAGCAAGAAAAAAAAATAATAAAAAGAGAGCTATCAAAAACCTGCCCAATTAAGTGGACCTAACCCTCATCCACTGGCCATTCAAGCCCCTGGAATCCTGGCTCCACTTCACAGGCATAAACATCCACATTTATACACTTCACATTACCTGTTAGCTAAAATCAATGTGTCTTAATTAGGACTTTATGCTGTTTGGCCATGTAGAAAGGATGGAGAGTGAGAGACTGATGAGGAGTGTGTATGTGAGTAAGGTGGAGGGGGGGAGAGGGAAGGGGAGGTCAAGGATGAGATGGAGGGATGGAGTTGAGAGGTATATGAGAGAGGGGTGTGTGAGCTGGGAGCAGGGTAGTGAAATGGCATTGGACAGGGCATCATGGAGGCAGTTTGTTTGTGGCCACCCCGTATGGGATTAAGGTGTCTGGCAATAAATAGATAGATAGACTTTATGCTGTCAGTTGTACTTCATTAGCCTGCCTACTTTAGTTTGCTTACATTCATTCATTCATTCATCATTTAATCCATTGTTGCCCCATGAGGAACGTAGGAGCCCGGGGCAAGACAAGTTGATCCTGACATTTAAGATGAGAGTGACCGGCCTCATTAATCCCTGAGTGGCATTACATGAGCAGTAAACCCCAACCAGCCCTTGGATATAAATGTGTACTGGCTCAGTCCGATTGGAGTGCCTTAATTACCCACTAAACCACCAGGCGCCAAAGCTTACTATGTGATGATTTTATTCGTTGAGAAGAAACATCTCGTAGTGAAGGAGTTAATGTGTCAGGAGTGGCAAACGGTGATGTGGTACAGTATTAGGTATATTTTAGTCAAGTTGTTTCTATCAGATGGAATTGGGCTGCTCCCACTGCTTGAAACTACACTCAAACCTCGATTTAAGGGACTAAATGGGGAATCAACTTGTCCCTTACTTGAAAATGTCCATTGTTTTACCACATATATATCCATCTATCTATCTATCTTTATACCTAGGCTGCTTCCCCCCACATATAAAGACAATCTTGTTATGAAATGCAATGATCGTTTCACTTATCTCACTTGTTTATATGATTATGAATATTATTTTACGGTTATTGTATAAAGAAACATATTGTGTACAGTATAACCTAGACATTATGTATCATTTTTTAATGGTCTTGTCCATTTGTCAGATAGAATATGGAGTCCCTTAAATCCGAAATCCCTTAAATGGAGGTCCCTTAAACTGAGGTTTGAGTGTAACGTAATTTGTGAGTCAGCTAGTTCAGTTCGGATTATGCCCTACTTCCTCATAAGGAATCCCCATACTGAAGATGGCCGTGGTACACTTGATATTTTCTGTGGAATGGCAGGTAAACCAAGTGACAGAACCAGCTAATTATTTCCCAGCTGTTACTAGAAACCACTGGAGAAAAAGAAGTCATGGATGTGTAATAAGATTTGTAACAGTGTCAGAATCTCAGCAGGGGTTTTGACTGCTTACTTGTGGTCAGATTTTATGCTAAAGAATGGTTGTATAGGCAGTTACCAGACTTGTAGCCACATGTTATTCTTATAGTAGTACTTCCCAGTGTCATTTTCGTTTTTGTTTTCGTATTTGAAGGCTCCAAGATGCTTGCATGTGTCGGCCGTGGTCACCTAATGGCAGCTCTTCATGCTGCTCGATCTCTGGCGGCCTCCCTGTTCAGTACCTTAACCCTGAGGTCACACTTAATGACCTCATCCCACGTCGTTTTTGGTCTACCCCTCGCAAGCCCACCCCCACCATTAATGCATTTTACTACCCAAATCATGGTTGTATGAACTTTGGTTCCAGTGAACCATAGTAATGAGACAGAAATGAGCCTCCTTGTGTACGAGTCAATTCAACCTTCCAGTCTGACAACAGATGGCTATCAGCTGACCAGAAGTGGGTTAGGGATCTTCCTCAGGTTAGACACAATGCACTGTAGTAATTGAATAGGTGTGATGCCCCTCCACCCACAGGCAAGACCTCCCTCATCCGAGCCATCACCCAGGACAGCCGTGCAGAGGGACAAGACCAGCTGTTTGCCACCCTCGACGTGACAGCACATGGCACTCGGCTCCCCTGTGGTGTAGAGGTTGCATTTATTGACACAGTGGGATTCATCCAAGACATCCCCACCGACCTGATTGCATCTTTCAGAGCCACACTTGAGGATGCTGTTTGTGCTGTGAGTTGTTGTTGCTGTTGGCATATCTGAGTGTGAATCTGGTGTACTGCTGACTGAAATTGCCCTTCTGCAGTCCATCCTCCTCCTTCTGGGGATAAGTCAGGGAGTCAAGAGACATTTGTATTATTGAGCACTGGGGCCACCTAGTTTAATCAGTGCCATCACATAAAGGCATCTCTCCATCGCTCTGCTGTGATTAATATGGCAAGATGTACAGTGAAGGACATTAGTTTTGTATCGTATGATTTATAAAAGCTCCAACATGCTTACATACATTGGCTTTGGTCACCTAATGGCAGTTCTCCATGTTGCACAGTCTCTGGCTGCCTCCATATCAAGTCCCTTATCCCTGAGGTCACACTCTTTAACTTTGTCCTAGGTCTTTGCCAAATGTTTTATACCATTTCAGTTTCTTCCTGCCCCCTGCTGCCAAGCTTTCCTAAGCCAAGAAAGACTTTATGTGTTTCTTCGTCCATAGATGATTCTTAGTTATGGAGCAACAGGGAGAAACATAACAAATATCCTCCAAGTCTGAAGTACAGTATCCGTATGTAACCCAACTTTATTTCACAAAATTACTAAAATCATGATTTCCCTACAAACATGTATGTGGATTGAGGCGTTATGGTTATGAATGATGAGAGATGAAATTTTTCATATCTGATGTACTGTATGCAGAAGATCTGTGCTGCTTGCTGATAGTCAGTGGGATCATTGCAGATTTGGTTAAAGCTTTGTGAATGTTTGTGTGAGAGTGTCTGAAAGTTCTGTAGTGCTGGATTCCATCACCTTTGTTTTATCTGCATTTATTCTCAAGCCCTTGTGTCCCATACCATCTCTCCACTTTCTAAATCATTCCTCCGTCTCCCTCTCAGTCTCTGCAGTCAACATCAAGTCGTCAGCGTACAACATCTCCCATGGGAGTCCATTTCTGAATTCACGTGAGAGCTTCAAGCACCATGACAAACAATAAAGAGCTCAAGACCTACCCCTGATGCACACCAGTATTCGCGGAAATCTCATCACTCAAATCTCCATTCACTTTCACCTGGATGCGAACACCAACATGCATAGCCACAACCACTCTAACCAGCCACTCCTCAATCCCAAACTTTCTCATTGCCCAGTTCACCACCTCCATAGGGACTCTATCAAAGGCCTTCTCCAAATCAACAGAAACAAAATACAACCCCCATTTCTTTCCTATATATTTTTCCTAAAGCTGTTGGACAGTGAATTTGGCATCAGTGGTCCCTTTGTCTGACATAGACCCAACAGCATCTCATCAGTATTCATTGTATCCAGGACATTACCTTCATTATTTGGTCCAAACTTTTATGTCTCCATAATTTCATATTTCCAGGGCATCACCCTTCCTCGTGTATACATTGACAGTCACACTTCAGCCAGTCATCTGACACAGCACGCTCATATATAATCGTGTTTATCAAATCAGTAACTAAACCCACTCCTATTTCTCCTGAGGCCTTGAGGAGTTGTATTTTGTCTTGTATGATGTATATATACTGTATGTATTTTAGTGTCTGACTTGTGGGTTGTAGACACTTACCATTGCCGAGCATTTTTACACATTCAGGTTGTGATGCGTGGGCTGTGAAGTGATAATGAAAAACAATACCTTTCCTCCCAACACCAGGATGTTGTGATCCACGTGCGAGATGTGAGCCACCCAGACTATGAGCTTCAGGGCACCACTGTAAACGGCACCCTGGCCGCCCTGCCCCTTCCCACCACCACCCCAATCATCACCGCTGCTAACAAAATTGACCGTGGCACCACCAGGCCCTCAGACCAGTTAGATGATGTTCATCTTGTGTCAGCAACCACAGGCCAAGGTGTTTATAAGGGGATGGGGTTCTGAGTATGAAAGTTAGCCTTAGGTTCTTTGCATGATAAGGACATTTAACGTATTTGTGCAGTTGGTGTACTCTAGTGTTAAGTGTTTAGTTAGTGATATGAACTAGGTAATGTAATTGTACACTATATTATTTTTTTTCCCTCCAGAAGACAGCTTACAGCAAAATAAAAATAAAGTGCCATGTTTAGTGGTTAGAATGTCCAAATCAGAGTGACAGTCTTACCATGCACATAGGTTTGCTGGCTAGGAGGTGACAAGAGGATTTGTGATAATGAAATACCACTGTAGAGAGTAGGCTGGTCATATAACTTTACTGTACTGTAGGTGCCCAGCCTTGGAATCTAGCATTTTGAAGAGATTGACATGGATATGGCTGTTTTATTTGCAAAGCATGTAACTTATCATCATCATTATCATCATCATCATCATCATCATCATCATCATCATCATCATCATCCTGGCCCTGGGAACCCATATTACCACATTAAAATGGAGTGTAATAGGATTTAGAAACATGCTTAGAGAAAGTAAATGGGTGGAAGAACAGTCAACAACATCTATCTATTATTTCTCTATCTATAGCCCGACGCCCTAATCCCGCAAAGGGTGGCCGCAGACAAAACACCTCCAAGTCGCTCTGTCACCCACCATTTGACTGCCCTCCTCCTAGCTCACTCCCCTGTCCCTCATATACCTCACAGCTCCATCCCTCCACCTCATCCTCAGTCTCCCCCATCCCTCTTCCTCCCTCCACTTCACCTACATACACCCTCATAGTTAGTCAACATGCTTAGTGAAAAGGGTCACACAGT
The DNA here is from genome assembly GCF_032717465.1 of Coenobita brevimanus. Classification (NCBI taxonomy): domain Eukaryota; kingdom Metazoa; phylum Arthropoda; class Malacostraca; order Decapoda; family Coenobitidae; genus Coenobita; species Coenobita brevimanus. The sequence continues at coordinate 1,620,404 of NC_137022.1, forward strand.
CATTGAAGTCAGTGAAATCTTAGCTCAACTTTAAAGCAGAATCATCTAAACCACCACACATATATATATTTTTTTTTCCATAAATATGCTTCACGTATTCTTGTCATAGTCATTTTGTAGATTATTAAGTAAGAAAAGGGGTACCAGACTCTTGTAGTATGCCTGTTAATAAATACATCATCAGCCATTCCATTCCATTGTTAGTTACCTGTCTTTGCCTGTATCCGGGTCTCACTCTCTCACATTTACTCTGTCTGTCCAGCTTCTTCGTGGCCTACCAATCCTCCTTCCACCTTTTTTTTTGTGTGTGTGTGTGTGGGGGGGGGGGCACCCATCATGCACTCACTTGATGTATTGCTGCCTTTAGGTGATTATTCACTGAGTGGCAAGCTTAACACATTACTATAACTCAGAGGACCATTTACACTGCTGGATGGTAACCATGTTACAGGGTGAAAAGGAGCCTACTATGGTGCCCCTGTTAACTGGGTGGAGAGACAAATGCAGTGTCCATCCAGGAACCAAACCTGCCCACTCTTTCCTGTGCATCACCATGACAAGGCACTGTCTGCCACAAGGTAACATCAGTTCATTGCATGGGATGGCCTTGCAGGGGCATTTGTTTGCTTGGTATTGATGGGTCTGCTTACCCTGACAGACCAGGGCTATTCTACTTGTGCTACCCTGTCTGTATCTATTCTCTCCATGTGGCCATCCCATTTAAGAACACACTCTTCTACCGAGTTATAAACAGACTTCCTTACTCCATGTCCATCATAAATCACTCCCCCCCCCCAATCATCTTTGTGTGCATAGATTTCCTTTATCATTCCCATTTTTACTTTCATACTCTTAACTTTCTATCATGTCATATCACAATCTTCTATTTCCAGTGTGAGCCTTCAAAAGTGTAAATCTCGTCATTTTTCAGGTTTAGATGAACTTCTTGATGCAGTACAGAGTGAAGTCTTAAGAGTCACTGGCAGGAAAATGTGGAAGTTTGCTCTGCCTACCGGGTCCAGAGAGATACAGTGAGTACAAGATAGTGGGGAACACTGTTGGAACTGTTGTTTATGTGGGAAAAAGAATGGGAAGAGTATTGATGGTGGGATGCTTGAAATGACTTCGAGAGAATGGAGTACAGTACTTAAATGGTAGAGATGTATTATTGTTATAGTCAGCATGCCAAAGTTTGGGATTGGGTGGGATACCATAAATTCTAACGGGTGTGGACCACAACCTGACAGGTGCCTTGATAGGAAAAAAGAGGGGGAGGAGGTGTTGCAAAAATAAAATACATTGTCATTCTTTGCAAGTGATTTTGTAAACACCCTGAGGAAGAGGCTTTTGCACATCTTGCACAACATCCAGGCAGTAGTCATCGCAGACTCACAGAGCTGAGAATATGGTACATTACTTCTTGTCTACAGTTATAATATCTCACAAGACACTGTAACTTACACACAGGGGTCATTGATATCTTGTTGCTAATTCAGAGTGGGTGTGCTTCATCGATTCAGCATGGCATTCGTCACTCCCTTGTGGTGTGTAAATCATTACTAGTGCTTGTGTATGCAGGTTGGCTTAGTGTTATGTGGGGAGGAAGAGGAAACAGAGCTACTCTTGTAAGAGGCAGACTTAAGCGGATACCTCCAAATTCACTTGCTATGAGAGAAAAGTGGGACTTTAGTCTTGCAAACCTCAGTACTGTATTTGCTGCAGCGCTAATGATTGGAGCCAGTAGTCTCTTTCTGGGTCAGTGGTTTTGAAGGTCCTTAGATGCCTAGAATGTATGGTCTGGCTCAGGCTTCTATCCACTAGGGGAAATATGGTGGCCAGTCATAATGGTGGCCATCTCTCATGTTATGAAAGAATCATGTCATATAAAAGTTTGATGCAACTTTTTCTCTAAAGATAAGTATCTTAGACTGCAGGTCCTCCATGAAATCAGTGTTCCCACAGGGCATGGACATTAGTGAGGTTGAAGATGATGACAACACCATCTTAATCACATGCAAGTCTTGTACATAGTCAACTTAGGTTGGGGGGTTCAGAGCTTAATCACCTGGGTTTAGCCCAAGAAAGGATTGATAGCATAACCTCCTGGAATCTTATATTCTGCCCCACAGCAGAGGCTACCAAAGGGATGGCAAATGATAACAGACATTGGGATTGGTATAAGATGTGAGAGGGATCATAATGCCAGACCTCAGTGACAGGTGGACTGCTAAATTTGGTGAAGTTGTTTATGACTGGTGAGTGTTGTCAAGGGCATCATGGTCTCCTGTTAGTGTTTGTAAGCCATAATGAGACGGCAAGGGACCAGGAAGGCATTCTTATACAAACATGACCCTTCTGCTGGTGGTATTCTTTGCACAGTATCACCAAGGGTGTGCACATGAGACATATAAGTCAAAACTCCATGTGTCACTCAGGGTGGTTACATCATCACTAAATGCAGCTGTGCCATTGAGTGGTGAGATTATGGTCATGGCCAGATAAAAAAGGACCAAGTCTCCTTGTGAGGTAAGCAAAGGAACACTTTGTATTAGCCTGGGTCACCTTATCAGTGGTCATTTTCCCAGAAGTTGGACATGTCTGGCATGTGTGATGCTGACAAGCTATCTGACAATATCCAGTCAAGGAGAAGAGGATGTGTGCAATAGACAAGGGGGTTTGTGGCTGTGCTGTGTCCTGTTGGGTAATGCACGTTAATTGCTGTTACTGGCAAAGTATATACTAAAGGGTGTCCAATAAGTCCAGCATCATAGGAAATTTTATAGAATTTGTTCATAATGACCCTCATTGTGTACAACACACAGATCCAGTACCCTATAATACCGGACTTAACCCGTTAACTGCTCTATACAGCCTGGGCTGTTCCGAGTGCGACTGCTCAATACAGCCCTGGCTGTGCAGGTGAATTTTGAATATACTGCCATGGTGACCAAGGCCGACCCATGCAAGCGTGTTGGGGCCTTCAAAACCGAAACTGAAACCGAAAAAGAAAATGAAAACCATACATTCCAATTAGGAATCAGACACTTCGATGTTCATCCATGGCTTTACCAAGGTAAATATTGAGCTAATATTTTGTTACTGTATACTTTGGCATGTGTTCTTTCAATTCCTAAGACAAAATTTGGCCTTTGGGAATTTTCATTTTTACCCCTATGTCCGCACCACGGACACCTCCAAAAAACTGCCATGGGCAGTTAACAGGTTAAGGGACACCCTATAGATTGTTGAGGCAGTGGCCCCATGAAGAAGGTAAGTGATCACTTTTTTACATTTCTGTGTTAGTAGGCATTGACAGAGCTCCTGGTCCTTACTCTTTGTGGCCTACAAGGAAAGAGACCCCAGCCTTCATTTTGAATGTTTGAGCATCCTGTGAGACTGAGGAGGTTCATTGATCAAAATAAAGCATCCACTAACAGTGATGTGGTGATCTGATGATGAGAGGATGGCTGAACCTTTACCATAGACCTAATATATGCACATTACCTAAACTAGAGGTGGCCGAATTATGAAGATAGTATCCACAGACTGTGATCCAAGGGGAAGGATTGGGAATGTTCAGAATCATGAGTGTGATGTATGGACTATGGAACTGCCAGATACTTCCTCAGATTAATGGGAGGTTGACTTTCAGTGATTTTATCCTCTAGTGCCTCATTTCAAGATGCAGTTCATTCATCTGTTTTGTTTTTACTATAAGACCTATAGATTTAGAGGTGATAAAGGGTAAATACTTCTACTACTTTTAGTTTATGTACGTAATGGTATGTGGATAGCTGTCCTTCTGTTCCATCTCATGCAATGACACAAGGGTAACTAAGCGAAAATCTCATTGTTTCATTCTACAGTTTACAGGCCTGTAGCCAGACTTTTCAAAGGGGGGGTGGGGTCTTTTCTGCTGAATTTGGACGTGCATAGCAGCCAGCTGGTCAAAAGTCTACTGCATGCCTGCTGTGGGGGTCTGGGTGTATGCATCAGCAACTTTGAGAAGCAACACAAAACTTCTGAACAACAGCATGACTTTTTGCGCTGATATTAAAAAACAGACCATGAGAAAGTGAACCTTTAGGCAGGTGAGAGAATCATCTGACCCTCTCAATCCCCTCCCCCTCCCTCGCCCTGCTTGAAGGCCTGGTTTATTATGCTGGAGAGAGATGCCTGCTTGTGGTGGCACTGATATAACCAAGTCACTCAAGTACCTGTTTATACCATTGTCCCTCACCTACTTCCTTATCCCTAAAAAGGAGGAGGATGAGCATCAGAAGATAAGCTTAAGCCTGTAGTCCACAAGGTTCACATTCCAGATGAACCTAGGGTTACTACTACTATCACCACAGTTTGTCGCACGGTTATGCACTTAGTCTCTTTAACCCACCGCGTGCCAGTGCCGTTTAAAACTGTCTGACATAATTCCGCGGCCAGTCCCAGTGCCGTTTTAAAACAGTCTAAAATAAAAAACTTCACTGTGACCGCATTTTTCAAGATTCGCTGGTAAAATCAGGCAGGCATGTAAGGTAACTGTTCCTCTACCATCCCCCAGGCTGTCAAGGCCAGACACTCACTCGCTCCCCCCCTCACGCTCGCTCTGCCTCACTCTGCCTGTGTGCCTCACCCAGTGCTGTACATAGAGAAAGCATTTTGTTAATATTTTCATGTAAGTGTAAGTTGCAAATATTTTCTTGTAAGTGTAAGGACTATGTAGTGAAGTCAAGTTGTAAATACCTTCTTGTAAGTGGCAAGACTGTACGTAATGAAATCAGGTTGTACCCATCTTCAAGTAAATGTAGGATAATGCATTCACAGTGAGAAAGACACACAAATTGTGATAGATGCTGAAGTAATAAGTAATCAGAAAAGTGTACTGAACATTGCTATACCATCTCAGCATAAATACCTGAGTGTACCTTACATAGAAAACGGCTTTCTCTCACGTATGTGGTGAGCTTGAGAGAGCGGCTATACCTGTACACGAGTATGCAGGACTCAATAAAACTCATTTCCGAGCCTCGGTGAGCATTTTAATGACAAAATTCGTTGGTTCCACATCAAAATCTATCATTTTAGCCCCCCCCCAAAAAAGGTCGAAAAATGGCCGGCACTTGGGTGACCCATAGGACTAAAAATAGCTGGCACGCGGCGGGTTAAATATGGAAATGTTTGGTGGATCATTTGGTCTGAGGTGTAGCAGACAACTTCATAGACTTGAATGACTGAATGGATGTGTGGCCGATTTCACCGGGCTTTGTTTATACAGTACAGTAATTCTGCTTTTGTGTTATTTTCCTGTACACTTCTCACTCCATACATGTATTAGTGGGAAATAGGATGATGATGATGATGATGATGAAGTCTTTGTCTATTCTCAGGTGGCTGCGTGGGGCAACAGGAATCGCACATGAGGAGGTGGACACAACGAATCCACAGACCACACACGTCATTGCAGTTATGACAGCTCAGGAGTTAGCCGCCTTTGAAAGAAATTTTGGAAGACAGCTTAAGAAATAAGAGTGCCATAAGATGAAATTTATGTGGGAAGCATAATGTGGATAATAGCAAAATTGATGTTTATAAATTATTATTTTTTTTCTTATATCTTAATATGTAGTTTCTTCTTCAGGTTACATTTGCTTCATTAAAATGAAAAGTGAAAAGTGACACAATGATGATTTATCTTCATCGTCATTTCTGATGCTGTGTTTCATCCAATAAATCCTCTCACCAAGCGATGGCTGTGACATCAACCTCGAGGCTTCTCACACTCAGTTATATTTTCCTTTGCTGACTCCCAACAATTTACTCCTCCGTTCTTATCGCCTGCATAATACACAGTCTTCATTTTCTGGTAGTGCCCTCAGTCTTATTTTTCAACTCTTTCATTTGCAGTCTGTGCTTCTTTGACATACTGTCTATATGCTTTCTTTGAATGTGAGAAACAAATAAAGCAGTATCTTTAATCAAATTTCAGTTGTAAAGTTCATACCAGGGTCCCCTCGCAGAAATGTACTCAAGGAACATTGACCTGTTTTTCCAGAAATTTCATTTGAAGTCTGCAGTTAGTGATCAGTGATACAACAGTTACCTTTTTGCATTTTTTATTAAGAACGTGTGGAGATTGTCTGAACTACTTTTTATAAATGTGTTCTTTCTCTCTCTCTCTGTCTCTGTACTGTACTGTACTCATTTTGGTTATAAAGGTAAAAATAGTTCATGACTCTGTCACACATAGAAAAGAAGCTGCAGGACAAGACAGTACATACAAAGACAATTATAGACTTTCATATGAATGTTGTACCTTACACTTCATTACTGTACCCCAGCCTGATTGTAGGAGTATCAGCGACAAGGAATTGAAGTGCATCCTGTTTTATTGCAGTGCATGAAGGTTAGGTAAAATGAAACTTATCATCATCATCCTGACCTTTTATCAGCCTAGGGGTGTGGTGAGGTAGGGTCCAGAAAGCAAAGAGACAACATGATAGAGGAAAACTGTCAACAGCAAGTCTTGTGAAATGGACCATTCACTTACACACCATTAAAGCTTAGAGAATTCTGACTGAAATGAAAATTATATCCAGACAATTCATTGAATAATTTATTAACAGTTCTTAGTTCAGCAAATCACAATACTGTAATTTCTGATTATTAACAGCTTTATGCTATATCAGAGTTAGATTTTCGAGCAACTGCTTTCTGAGACATCCTTGGTTTTATATTTTGCATATAGGAGAATTTTCCCAGACTCCTCTAGAAGGTCTGTCTTTACCATTAATGCCCACTATCAAAGAACAGCACTGATTAATATTTGCAACATCAAGATGGTTTTGTTCAACTTATGAGAGTATTATGGTAGTGAAGGTGTGAGTGAAATTTGCAAAATCTGTCTTAGGATGAATTACATTGTTTATAATGAAAACTACTGTATATACTGTACTGATAATGTAGTGTGTGTGTAGGGTATGAGTTGGAGAAAGGGCAGTCTGACAGTGGAGGACAGGGTGACATGGAGGCGGTTCATTTGTGGCCACTATATGGAAGTGAGGTGTCTGGCTATAGATAGATGATGGGTTAATGACCACCCCCCCTCTCCCAACATATAAGGTACCCATGCCATATCAGGCAAAGTTCTAGAAAAACAAGATGTAGGAATTATATTGGAAGTTTGCCAGAATGTAAGCAACGTAAATTTAGAAACTAGTTAAGATACCTGAGTGCTTAAAGCCTGAGTTTCTGGGAATGTTGTAAGCGTGAGTACTGTGGAAATATGTATTATTAGTGAGAGGTTTTACTAGTTTAAAGGTACCATGTATATTAACAGTACATATATGGATGGTGTTCAAGAGGGACACCTTTATATGGCTATCCAATGACCCTCAACTCCTTTTGGTGGCCTGTAGGAGCAGGGCAGCTTCAGCCTGCAGTCCACTGGGTAGACATCCACATGAGCTTACAGCAACAACAACAACAACAGCATTTATGGATAAGTGTGATAAAGACATGTTATGAACTGTACATAGTGAAGGATAATAAATGGTGATGCAAGTGGGTCAGTTTTGTATAATTTAACCTGAAGTTGTATAGAAACATTTTGTGGCACTTAATTGGTGCTGTGTATGTATAGTATTTGTACTTACTGGTTTTAATTTTCTTCTTGCACTAGATGTTGAACTAGTAAGACAGGGTGAATCTGGCAAAGTGGTCATGAGATCCTATAATCCTGCTATACATAGTAACAACATGTCCCATATTACCCCCTCTGAAGTGCAGGACCTCAAAGTAGATTACCAACCTACAGTGGCTTGATCAGTTGCATACTAATCTCCCTGTTTATGTGTTTCAGGCCTAGGATTCAAAACCAAGTTGTGGTGTATATTTAAAATGAGTGCCGGTAGTATGCCCTTTCATATCCTTGTGGATATTCGCATTGTCTCAGTTCTACCGATGACATATACAGACTCTGACACATATTAAAACAGCCATCACAGTACTTGAGCTTCATATGCATTGCTCGTATTACAGACACCCTTCGCCAGTTGTATTTCACCAGCATGAGGATGGATAAACTCTGGCTATGAGTCTTACTCCAAGAAGGTCTGGTCCAACAGTGGACATGATATGGACTGATACAGATATAAACCATCCTGCTGCTTTGATCAATTTATACAACAGAAAAACCTAAAGTCACCTCACAGGGATCAAAAGTGCAAGGCCATCATTGTAACTGTGTCATTTCTAACCATGAAACCACTAGGCACCATAATTTATATACAGCATAATGGAAATTAATTCTCAACAATTAAACCCCTTTATGGTTAACTTCTGTCAAGATGAACAAGTATTGTGAGCCAGACATTTCCCTAGTGAGTAAACTTAGTCCAAAACAAGGGTTCAAGCATGGTTCCAAAGCCTTATCCAAGTTGGTGTTCTCTCTTCTGTTGCTTATTGAAAAAAACTTGGTGCAAGCTTTTTAAGTAGTGAAAAGTTAATTGATATGCAAGTAAATGCTAAATTCTGGAACTGTTTTATGAATTTGTGGTGGACACCTTGTTATGACAGTCACCCTTCGCCCACAAATTAGTACAGAACACCATAACGGGGATTTACTATATATACCATATATGTTGTTATGCCCATAAGAGTGAGGTAGTTGTTATGTTTTGCTTTGTGTGTGTGTGTGTGTGTGTGAACAAAATAGTTTTGATCAGATTTTAACAAAACTTAGTGAAAGAGTTGAGGGTCAGCCAAGGGGTTGCTCTCTCTCTCTTAGTGAAAGAGCTGAGGATTCGTTACTGAGAACAAGAAGTCAAAGGTCAACAGCAGAGGGCAAAGTCAAAGCGTAACCCTCTGTGTCCTTCAAACAAAATAACCAAAACAGTTTTAACCCTTTACCGGGCACTCATAGAAACACTTAGAAATTCAATTCTCTTACCATAGATCATGAAAGTAGAGACCATTCTAAGATATTTTTATAGATGAACATTTTTCAAAAATTTTCATCTTAAGTTTTGAAAATGAGGTTGATGAAGTGATCAAATATGGTAACCCGCCTGGTTTTGGTAAAACAATGATTTTGATGAAGTGATCACATATGTCTCCATGCCTGTCTTTGGTAAAAAAAATATATGATTGTGCAATATTGAAAATGTAAATAGATGGCTGAAAAATACACATAATGAAAGCTGTAACATTGTATTATATAAAAATACAAAAGTTATTATTGTACGTCAAACATAATAAGGACCCTGAGCATTTACACATCTACATTACACAGCCCAAGTTACCTCCCCTGTCCCTACAGTGTCTGGTCTGCCGAACTATGCCACAGCCTCATGGTAGTCCATGAAGCAGTTCCTCACAGCATTGAGGCATAGGTGGACCTTACAGACCTGGCAAACGAAGTTTGAGCGAATTATGTGTTCCTTCCGGCTGCAGTGCTTGCAGGTCTGCCGGGTCTGGTAGAGGGGAATATGAACAGGGACTTATCGAAGCGCACCGCGGCATCTGGAGTTGGGGAGCGCTGACCTCTGATGAGCCTTGGGAGTTCGAAGGTGCTGGTGCTGCCTCCAGGGGACACCTCTGTCAAGCTCCTTGACTGCCGTTGCATTACAGACTTCAGGCTGCTAAGAGACTTGAATATTTCCAACCGGAAGCCCTTCAGGGAGAGGCCCCTCGTCTCCCCAAGAGCCCTGCAATCACACCTGTAGCATAGCCAGGCGTTGCACACACACAGGTCCAGGCAGTATGCGAACAGTCTCATGTACGACCTTTTTGACTTTAGGGGGGTACGATAGAGGTGGACAAGCATGTCACTTCTGTCGATGCCCCCCATGTTTGCATTGTACGACTTGATGACACTGGGGCAGTCCACCTCTTCCTTCTTCTTGGTCTCCTTCGAGTACCGCAGACACTTTGTGACAGGGTTTACCCCTATGCCAGTGGACATGATAGTGGCTATTGTTGTCCTTCCACCGAACAGCCAGGATACCGTCATCGCTGGTCGTGTGACAGTATGCTCCCCAAAGTACAGCTTTCCTCTTCATCTCCGGAATGGATTTCAGTGGAGGTATGCCAATACGGGCCTCCCTGGCTGTGCCTGTGTACCTGCAGTTTCGGGCTAGGAGGTACCGCACAAGTTCCAGGCTGGTGAAGTAGTTGTCGGCGAATATTGCGGTGGTGCAGGTGGTCATGGTGCTGGCAAGGACTGTGACTACCTGGCTTGTGTCTGTCAATGTCTTCTGCTCTGGGCTGAGGGGAATGCCGTGGGATTGCAGTGTCACTTCCATTGATCCCTGATAAAGTATCATGTCGTGGATGAACCCATCCTCTGACGCTCGAGAGAACAGCTTGAACCCCCACTCATCTGGTTTCAGCTGGATGTACTGCCTCAGATTCCCAGCAGTCTTTCCCTTATAGCCCACCATGACCTCATCAATGGACTGCTTCGGAGTTTCAGGCTCCTTCCGGAAGGCTTCGGTGATGGCGGTGAAGAGGGGGCGTACCTTGAAGAACCTGTCTACAGTGCCGTGGAGCTGGGAGTTGTCGTTGAAGTGGATGGTTCGTCGAAGAAGTCAAAATCGTTTCAAGGACATAATGTCAGCCACTTGTGGTACTCTTGTGCCTATGGCCCAATAATCATCCAGGAAGGGACACTGCAGAATCCCCATGTAGAGCAGAATGGCCACAAAGTTGGTGATCTCGTGTTCGTTGGTGGAGAAGGTTGTCGTAACATCTTGTTGAGTGGCATACAAGTTAGTTTGATAGGTGATGTGTTTGATGAGCTGGGGGCTGAAGAACCTGTGAAAATACTGCTGGGGACTCTCTACATATGAAGGTGCCTCGTGGTTGTAAGTGGGCAGTGGGGGATTGTTGATGTCCTCCTCCTTCCAGGTTGTGGGCCTCTTTTGAAGGGCACTCTTGGGCCTGCGTTTGGGCTTGCCTGTGCTCTTGCCCTTGCCTTTCCTTTTGTCCTCCTCTTCCTTCTCCTCCTCCTCTTCTTCTTCCTCCTCCTCCTCCTGAAACAGTGGCCTGGTACACCTCCTCTTCGCGGCGGGCTCATTGCTGGGGCCTGGGGTATCCGGGTCGTGTGGCTCTGGCACATAGTCAGGGTCTTTGTCGTCGTTGTCGTCCAATGCTTCATCCTCACTGAAGTTGGGGTCTAGCGGAATCAGTGTCTTCTGCTGGGTATTTTTCCTGCCACAGAACGTGCCACAACCGAGCTGGAAAGAAAGAGAATAACAGTAGGAACTTATTTATGAACTCATAAAATGGCATGAATTCCAACCAAAATTGGCCATAGGTTCCCTATGAAGGATGAATTCCAGCAAAAATTGGCAACAGGTTCCCCATGAAGAATGAACTCCAACAAAACCTGGGCATAGGTTCACCATGAAATTGGAAATTATTGATGTAACACTATTCATATCTCAAAAACTCCAGTATATGCCTCACAATAACAAATAAATATGTTGAGATCGCAAAAGAATGTAATATCACTTTTTTTTCACTATGCAACTATGAAAAAGTAATACAAATTTGGTCATTACCCAAGGTGTGGCCACGTGGCATGCTGATTTTTGTGACTATTATCTACGTAATTGTTGACATAGACCTTTAAATGTTAAAAGTACAATGTAAACAATAACAAAACAATTACAATCCTTATTGGGCGAGGTGATTATATACAATCAACTGGCAAAATCAATATTTATAGATTAACGGGCGAAGTGTCTATATATAATCAAATGGCAAATTCAATATCTATAGCTTACAGGGTGCATATCCAAAAATGATCACTCACTTTTTCACTGATGAATTTCACTAAGTTATGCATGTTCCAAGTGATTGACACCTATATATATATATATATATATATATATATATATATATATATATATATATATATATATATATATATATGAGGTTAAAGTACAACTATTCAACTGTATAATATCAGGGAATCATCAACTTACCGACATTATGTAAAGAGAGAGAGAGAGAGAGAGAGAGAGAGAGAGCCGTGGGCGTGAGGACCACAATCGCAAAGCACCTTCCTCCTAGAGAGTCTGGCCAGCAACTGATGTTTGAGTCTCTATTGTGCCAATCACAGAGGCGGAGGAGACCGTGACGTCACCCTCGGTGGTATCCTGAAACCTCGTGATTGGCTGAAGCTCAATGACGTAGTGGTGCACACACACCGATACACGTGGGGGCGCCATTTTGGACGCCCACTTTAGTGCTCATCAATGTTACGTCGCCCGGTAAAGGGTTCTGATATGGGCCAAACTTCGTAAAAGAGTTGGGGATTAGTGTTATAGCTTGCTGAACTTTGAAGAAAATAGACGTTGCATGTCATATTGTGGGGGTTTCAAAATTTGATGTCCAATCCAGCCAGCCAAGAGTGGAATCACCCTCGATTTCATGATGTTGATGTAATACTCTTGATATTACGAGAGGTCTCCATTCAAGATGTCCATCTTTATTTAAGGTTTGAAAATGCTCGAGCCCTCGAACCCTTTCCTCAGGGAGACATTGGGTTCTAAAGAGCTAATTCTCTCTTACTACAATAACACCCCCCCCCTTAAAGACTATCTCTATCTATCTATTGCCAGACGCCTCAATCCCGTTTGGGGTGGCCACAAACAAATCGCCTCCAAGTCGCCCTGTCCCCCGCCATTTCACTCCCCTGCTCCCAACTCACACCCCCCTCTCTCATATACCTCTCCACCCCATCTCTCCATCTAACCCTTAAAGACATTTTGGGTTTACCCGTGAATATTTCCGTTTTTTATCGCCTCGTAGCAAATGTACCCTAAGCGAAAGTGTAGAAATTTTTATTAGTGCTTTAATTGAGCAAAAAATTGCCTAAAGAATAAGCATTACTTAAAAATAAAATTTATTATATTTTTTTTTTATATAGGGAGATTGATACACGCTGCAGTGAAATATGGCGAAAGAACCATCAGCTTGCTTTGGAGAGGAAGCGTACGAAAATGATGAAATATGTATTTACATTATCAAAATTTGTTGCAAATTTAAGTATTTATTCTAACTCTTCTCACATTTTTTAGTTAATTATTACAATTCTCTGTTTATAATCTTATTCAGTCATAAAAGAGTGTTTTTTAAGTGACAAAACAATGTAGTTGGGGTCAGACGCAGCAAGTATCAACAAAGATGGTGTCGCTAGCAGAGTAAGATTTGCATTTTCTTTATTTTTGTCTCGTATTTGGCACTTTTGATGAATAGTTCTGATAAGGCAACCCAATTATGATGTGTAGCTACGATAGCAATAAGTTTCAGCACCTAAAGTTCAATACTATAAAACATTGTGGGCGGATTATGGACTTTATTAAAATCCCTCGAACTTGTGCACTTGGGGAGAGCTTGTGTTTGCCATATATTTACAGTTTCATGGCACGAATGACAAAAGTTTAACGTAAAATAGGGCAAATAATAAGTTCCTCCATCTACCTGTATATAATCAGTAGTTATCACTCTAAACCCTGTATGTGTACTAAAACTACCGGTAAGATATGAATGGAGAGAGCACATAACCTCATTTAACAAGTGGTAAATATTTAGCAGACTGCACAGCTAGAATTAAGTAGTTTGAAGTGTTTGCTGTTTATATCTCATCGTTTGTTGACACTTTCCTTCTGTGACACTTCCATCACAGATTTCCTCCTCCCCGTTTCCCCATGAAGTCATTAATTCCTCCCAGTAAATGTCATAGAAAAAAATAATGTCAGCAAATGGTGAGGTATAACCAGACAGATAAATGTACAGTTTCCTTGAGACAGTAGAAGGACCTTACCAATTCAGTTCATATTCATCCAGTTTGTTTTCTGTATTTTTCTGACTTTTCAGGGTGGTAAATTACCCTTTCCTGCTAAAGAATTTCCCTTTATATTTCATCAAGTTCCTTAAGCCATACCTGTGGTGGTTTGTTCCTGGCGTAATGGAAGAATCTTACGAAATATATTCAAAGGTGGATTTAGTTTCCCGACTTCCCAGCTAGATGCTAGGTTAGGTTAGGATAGATTGAATTATTAGATACAGTTGTGCTAGGTTAGGTTAGATTTAAACACTTTGGTTAGGACAGTCCCTTCTGCCATTACGCTGATGAATCAAATGAGTTGACACAATGGAACATACCCAAAAACAGCTGGGAAGCAGATTTTGCGTGAAATGTGTATTTACCACCCCAGAAATAATCAGAAAATTATAACAGACTGCCAGGAAGAAGGAGAACTGATTTGAGGCAAAGAAAGCATATGTTTACCTAGAAAACACTTCAGAACGGCTTGTACTCTGGTTGAAGTGGCTGCTAAATATAATCCAAACTATATCGAATGATGACACCATGAATATTAAAAGGGATTTGAAGATCGGGGATAATGTGGGGTTCAATAGGTAAAGGAGTTGAGCATAAATTTCCTCTATGGCCATAATACTTAATAGCATTTTAATATCATGATTTTGTGTGCTAATGTAAGGTTCAAAGTATGCCTGAGTTGAGTCCAAAGATGCTTAGGTTTTGTCTGTGGCTTTCACTGTCGGGAGTTTGGATGGTTAGTTATGGTGTATGTTAGCCTGTTTAAGCAAGCCATCTAAAAAAGACCGAGGATGAGGTGGAGGGATGGAGTTGATAGGTACAGTATATGAGGGAGGGGGGAGTGAGCTGGGGGGAGGGCAGTCAAATGGTGGGTGACAGAGCAACTTGGAGGCGTTTTGTCTGCGGCCACCCTTTGCAGGGTTAGGGTGTTGGGCTATAGATAGATAGATAGATCTGAAGGATACCAAGGTTTAACCGAAGGTCCTGTGAATTATAGGATACCAGAGTAGGCTGCTGTGGAAAACTTGGCTCATCATATTTCCAAATTTGCCGAAACTGCAGAACTCCCATGCATAGAATTTACAATTTTTTTTATTCTATTTTTTTTTATAACTACAGTATAACCTAATAATCATAGTGATTTTAAAAGTTGGTGTGTAATTCTGAAGATATTAAATATGC
The DNA here is from genome assembly GCF_032717465.1 of Coenobita brevimanus. Lineage (NCBI taxonomy): Eukaryota > Metazoa > Arthropoda > Malacostraca > Decapoda > Coenobitidae > Coenobita > Coenobita brevimanus. Next base: position 1,635,435 of record NC_137022.1, read on the forward strand.
ATTCTCATCATTTTTTCATGCAAATCACAGCAGCCAGTCATGTCAGGCTTTCAGGTTGATTTGGGTCTATGATCAATGCATCACCAGGCTTTTTTTCCCTGCTGACCTAACCTAATAGGACTTACCCTAACCTAACCTAGCTTATTTTAACCTAACCTGACTAACCAAAACAGTCTGAGGACAAATGGATTTAGGGTCAAAATTAACTTACTATAATCTGTAGGAGAGGGGGAGAGAAGGAGGGAAAGGCCAAGGATGAGGTGGAGGGATGGAGTGGAGAGGTATATGAGAGAGGGGGATGTGAATTGGGAGCAGGGCAGCGAAATGGCGGGGGACAGGGTGACGTGGAGGCGATTTGTTTGTGGCCACCCCATATAAGGGATTAAGGCGTCTGGCAGTAGATAGATAATCTGTAGGATGCCACCATAACTGCAAGCAAGCTTAGCTTAGTGCTGTTAGTAAGATATGATAAGTGTTATTTAAGTGGAATTCAAGTGTATAAATGAGTTGTACAATATTAAAGTTAATCCCTGTCATAAGATTTTGATCTCTTGTTAATGGCAGCTCTCTTGCAGTTTGTTCCCAAAATTTTAGGACTTTTTTTTTTTTTTTTCCCCTAAATTCAAATTCATAATCAGTAAGTTGGCCCATGATACCCTTTTTTTCCTCCCATTGTGACTATCATCCACTCACTTGATGTAGCTGCCTACTTCCTTCACCATTATCATTCTTTTTCAGAGTCTGCCCTTCTCTCTTCCTATTTATCCCATCTTTCATGTCACCTTTTATTACTTTTCTTTCCTTTTCTGGTGGTTTTACATTGAGTGACAAGTCTAATGGTGTCCTGTAAGCCAGGAAACCATTTGCAGTGCTGGGTGGTAAGTTGGTAACCATATAACCAACCCACTCATGTTCCCTACTTGTCATCAAGTGGGTTGGCGGAGGGTTAGTGCCCCTCCCCATAAAACAACTAACACAAAGTCAAATGGCCACCCCTTACGGGATTATGGCGTCTGGCTATAGATAGATAGATAGCCTAGATAGATTTCATTACCCACTTCAGACTCTGCCCTTTTGAGGAGGACTTAAGCCTTATGGGAAGTGGAAAGGGGGGGGTGGCAGACACCAGTCACTCTTGTAATCATGATTAAAGTCACACGGGAAACAGTAGTGGATGATGGTTGCTACCATGTTTTACAAGTATTGGATAGCTATGGTTTGTTGTGTATGGAAGCTGTTTGCTTATAAAGTAGTTGGATTAGATTAGAGTGAGTTTGGTTGTTACTACATCCAAGATTTGGAAGACTATAACCCCGGCCACACTAATACATTGTAAGTTAGTTTACCTCACCTGAGTTGTTGTTTTATAACCAATGTAAATTGTATCTTACCTGAGGCTTGCAGTAAGTCCCTGTGCAGACCTTCATTGTGCCTTATATGAGGTATACCGCTCAGCAAGGGTTGATAATGGATGAAAGCTTGTGTACGGTATGATATATTTCACATGGCACTCCGTTGACGTTTCTTCTTCACGTGTGCATTTTTGCAATCCCTACCAGCATCCTACCACCAGTGAGTGGAGCAATTTGGGACCGTGAGAGTGATGATCGGCGGCGGCGACAACTGGCACAGCAGCAACAACAGCAGGCTCTGGTTACAGCATCACGAGCAGCCCCACCATATGGCCACAGGAAGGGATGGCTGCCACGGTCACAGGAGGTTAGTGCACAGATATACAGTACGATCAATCTTTATACGATCAGTTCTCCCTGAACGTAATCCAGTTGTATAGCCAGGTTGACCTGTAGTCGGATTTGTAAATTACAACATCGTATTGAAGGGGTTAATTTCAGTATTTGGGGGATGATATTTTCACAAAAGAAGAAAACATACTATGAATGGATGAGAAATAGGGGCATGGAAGAAGTTGAGAGGCGGAAGAGAGAGTTATATGTAGAAAGAATGAGGTGAAAAGATCAGTGAGAGAGAGTAAGAAGAGAGCGGATGAGGAATTTGGAAGGAATTTGAGTGTAAAGTGGAGGGACTGTAAGAAAATGTTCTGGAAAGAGGTGAAAAGAGTAAGACAGGGTGGAAGTGAAGTTAGCAGGGGAATGAAAGATAAAAATGGTAGATTACTAGTGGAGAAGGGAGAAAAAGTGAGCAGATGGAGAGAACATTTTAAGGAATTGTTGAACATAGAGGATGGAAGTAATGCGAGCATAAGTGGCTGGGGAATGGCTGGGAGAAGGAGGGAGGTGGGAAGACAGGAAGAAATCAGTAGGATAGAAGTTGTGGAAGCAATGAAGAAAGTTAAATCGGGGAAAGCCCCAGGAATTGATGGAGTGTGTGGTGAAATGCTGAAGCATGGGGGAGAGATAGTAGTAGAATGGATGTGGAAGATGTGCAGATTGGCCTGGGAGGAAGGTAGAGTCCCGGAGGATTGGAAGTCAGGTATAATTATTCCCTTGTACCCCTGGGGGTAGGGGGGTTTCAAGAATACTCCCCCAGTATCCCTGCTTGTCGTACGAGGCGACTAAAAGGGTTGGTGGTGGGTTAGTGCCCCACCCCGTAAAAAGAACTAACTAAAAAAGCAAATAAAGCGCCTCGGACCCGGACGGACCATACGTTGACGACTAAGGAACGGACAAAGGACATTCTGAGAGTAGGAACGTGGAATGTGAGAGGAGTGAATGATGAAGTGAAAGAGAGAGAGATTGTCCAGGTGCTTGAGGATGCAAAAGTGGATATATGTGGATTGACTGAAACTAAATGGAAAGGTGAAAGGATGAGAGAATGGGAATACGGTGTAGGTATTATGTGCGGGAGTCAGTGAGAATGAGAGGGCAAGAGAGGGAGTATGTCTGATGATAAGCAAGAAGTGGAAGGAGAACATAAGAGAGTATGGAACAGTGGATGCAAGGATTGTATGGGTGAGGATGAAAGTAGGTATACAAGCATGGGCGATTGTATGTGTGTATGCTCCAACAGAGGATCGAGTGGCAAGAGTGAAAGATGAGTTTTGGGCGAGAGTAGAAGCATGTATGGACAAGTTTGAGAGGAGCGAGAGAGTGCTGTTGATTGGAGACATGAATGGCAAAGTCGGGAATGTACGAGTGGATGGAGTGGTTGGTCAGTGGGGTGTGCCAGCGGAAGTAGATGGGAATGGTAGTGCTTTGGTGGACATCTGTGCTGGTAAGGGGTTGGCAATAGCCAACACCTACTTTTGTCATAAGATGATCCACCGGTATACATGGAGAGTAATGAGGAGGATGGATGGTGAACTTGTTGAACGAAAGGCAATGATAGACTACGTGTGTGTGGATGAGCGAATGAGAAGACAAGTGTTGGATGCAAGGGTGTGGAGAGGGTGGGGGAATGGAGTCTCGGACCATCACTTAGTGATGGCCAAGGTAGAGCTGCAAAGAAAGTGGTTGAGGAGGCGAAGGGGAAGACAGGAGGAAGCAGCTCCTGTGAGAAGAGTGGAGAAATTGCAAGATAGTGAGAAGAGGACAGAGTATAAGAGCATAGTGGAAGAAAGATTGGGAAGGTATGAGCTAGAGCAGATGGAAGGGGTGGAAGACGTATGTAAGATATTCACGGAAGAGATAAGCGCAGCGTGTGAGGCGGTTTGTGGAGTGAGGAGGAGATGCAAGGGTGTGCAAGGGACAGCATGGTGGAATGATGAGGTGAAACGAGCTGTGGAACAAAAGAAGAAGGCATATGGTGAATGGTTGGCGAGTAGAGGTAGGGGAGAAGATGAGAGAGAGAAGAGAGAGGTATATGTGAGCAGGAGAAGGGAGGTTAAGAGACTGGTGAAGGAGAGTAAGAAGAAAGTGGATGAAGAGTTTGGGAGGAATCTGAGTGTGAAATGGAGGGAGAGTAAGAAATTGTTTTGGAAGGAGGTAAAGAAAGTAAGGCAGTGTGAAAGGGGAAATAGTAGGGGAGTGAAAGATAGGAATAATAGATTGTTGGTGGAGAAGAGAGAGAAATTGAGGAGATGGAAGGAGCACTTTGAGGATTTGTTGAATGTAGAGAGTGAGAGCAGTGTGAGTATAAGTGGTTGGGGAATGGCTGGGAGAAAAAAGAGATGAGAGGAGGGAGGAAGAGATCAGTAGGTCGGAAGTAGTGGAAGCGATGAAGAAGATTAAGCTGGGAAAGGCCCCAGGAATTGGTGGAGTGTGTGGTGAAATGCTTAGGTATGGGGGTGAGATTGTTGTGGAGTGGATATGGAAGTTGTGTAGATTGGCTTGGGAAGAGGGAAGGGTTCCAGAGGACTGAAATCAGGTATAATTGTTCCTCTGTACAAAGGAAAAGGGAGAGAGAAGTATGTGGTAACTATAGGGGTATTTGCCTTCTTAGTGTGACTGGTAAAATATATGGTAGAATACTCATTGATAGGGTTAGGCATATGACAGAGGAGCTAGTTGGAGAAGAACAAGGGGGATTTAGGAAGGGAAAAGGGTGTGTAGATCAGATATTTGTTCTAAGATGTTTAGTGGAGAAGTATCTAGAGAAGGGAAGGAAAGTGTACGCTGCCTTCATGGACTTGGAGAAAGCTTATGACAGAATAGATAGGAAAGGTATGTGGAAAGTATTAAGAATATATGGAGTGGAGGGGAAATTGTTGAGTGCTGTGAAGAGTATGTACGAGGGAGCTAGGGCTACGGTGCGAGTGGATGGTGAGCTGAGTGAGTTCTTTGATCTCAATGTGGGACTGAAACAGGGGTGTGTAATGTCTCCTTGGCTGTTTAATATATATATGGATGGGGTCATAAAGGAGGTACAAGGTAGGGCAGTGGATGAATGAGGGTGAGATTTGGAAGCTTCCGGTGTTGCTGTTTGCTGATGATACAGTATTGTTGAGTGAAGATGAATGGGAGTTGCAAGGTTTGGTGAATGAATTTGGGACAGTGTGTAGGAGGAGGAAGCTGAAAGTTAATGTAAACAAAAGTAAAGTTATGGTGTTTGAGAGGAATGAAGTCACAGAGTGTGCAGTGAGGTTGGATGGTGAGGATATGGAGAATGTGAGTGCATTCAAGTACTTGGGTAGTGTGATGAGTAAGGATGGAACTTTGGGGGATGAAGTACGTGAAAGGGTACAGCAGGGAAGGAAGGTTGTTGGCACACTGAAAGCAGTGATGAGAAATAGGGAGGTGAGTATGGAAGTTAAGAAGTCACTGCATGATGGTATTGTGATCCCTACCCTGACTTATGGAAGCGAGGCGTGGACCTTGCAAGAGGGGAACAAGTCAAGAGTGAGAGCAGTGGAAATGAGTTACTTGAGAGGAGCATGTGGAGTGACATGGAGGGACAGGTTGACGAATGAAGAAGTGAAGGAACGTTGTGGGGTAGATGTGGATGTGGTTGAAAAGATTAGGAGAAATACACTGAGGTGGTTTGGACATGTGGAGAGGTTGGAGAATGAAAGACTGACTAAGAGGGTGTATGTAGGTGAGGTGGAGGGAGGGAGTGGGAGGGGTAGACCGAGGATGAGGTGGAGGGATGGAGTTGAGAGGTATATGAGGGAGGGGGGGGTGAGTTGGGGGGAGGGGAGTCAAATGGTGGGTGACAGAGTGACTTGGAGGCGTTTTGTCTGCGGCCACCCTTTGCGGGATTAGGGCGTCGGGCTATAGATAGATAGATAGATAGATAGACAAAGGAAAAGGGGAAAAAGAAGTGTGTGGTAATCATAGGGGCATTTGTCTTCTTAGTATAACAGGAAAAGTGTATGGTAGGATACTTATTGACAGAGTTAGAGAAAGAACAGAGAAATTAGTTGGAAAAGAACAGGAAGGCTTTAGGAAAGGAAGAGATTGTGTAGATCAGATATTCATTCTTAGATCTTTAGTGGAAAAGTTTCTAGAGAAGGGAAAGAAGTTGTATGCGGCTTTCATGGATTTGGAGAAAGCATATGACAGGGTGTATAGGCAAGGATTGTGGAAAGTGTTAAGAATATATGGAGTAGATGGGAAGTTGTTGAATGCTGTGAAGAGTATGAATGATGGTGCGAAGGCTGCAGTGCATGTGGATGGTGAACTAAGTGAATTTTTCTCTTTGAAAGTTGGGTTGAAACAGGGATGTGTCATGTCTTCATGGTTGTTCAATCTGTACATAGATAGGGTAATAAAAGAGGTACAAGGTTGGGTAATGGATGTTGGAGTGGCCCTTGTGAGAGAGGATAGTGTTTGGAAACTCCCTGTACTGTTGTTTGCAGATGATACTATGTTGTTGAGTGAAGACGAAGGGGAGCTGCAAGGCTTGGTGGATGAGTTTGGGAGTGTGTGTAAGAAACGGAATCTAAAGGTGAATGTAGGGAAGAGTAAAGTGATGGTCTTTGAGAGAGGTGAAGTCAGTGAATGTACAGCGAGGTTGGATGGTGAGGAAATGGAAAATGTGAGTACGTTTAAGTACTTGGGTAGTGTGATGAGTAAGGATGGAGGTTTGGAGGGTGAAGTGCTTGAAAGGGTACAGCAGGGAAGAAAGGTTGCTGGTTCTTTGAAAGCAGTGATAAGAAACAGGGAAGTGAGCATGGAAGTGAAAAAGTTACTACATGACAGTATTGTGATACCAACTCTAACGTATGTAAGTGAAGCTTGGACGTTGTTGGAAGGACACAAGTCAAGAGTGAGAGCAGTGGAAATGAGTTATTTAAGAGGAGCCTGTGGAGTCACATGGAGAGACAGGCTGACGAATGAGGATATAAAGGGAGCATTGTGGTGTGGATGTGGATGTGATAGGAAGCGTTATGAGGAACATATTGAGGTGGTTTGGCCATGTGGAGAGGATGGAGGTTGAAAGACTGACAAATAGAGTGTATGTGAGTGAGGTGGAGGGGGGAAGAGGGAGGGGGAGGCCGAAAATAAGATGGAGGGATGGGGTGGAGAGGTATATGAGGGAGGAGGGTGTGAGTTGGGAGCAGGGCAGTGAAATGGCGGGGGACAGGGCGACTTGGAGGCGATTTGTTTGTGGCCACCCCAAACGGGATTGAGGCGTCTGGCAATAGGTTGGTAGATAGATATTTTCATAATGTAATAGTCTGATGTTTCTGTTTCAGGACTTTGGGGATGGTGGAGCATTCCCTGAGTGCCACATTGCCCAGTACCCTTTGGGGATGGGCAAGAGTGGTGCCGGTGAGGGTGGAGGGGGTGGAGGGTCAACGTCCAAAGCCCTGGCGGTGCAGCTGGACGAGAAGGGCAAGGTGAAGTACGACGTGCTGGCCAGACAGGGACATGCTAAGGATAAGGTGAGAACAACACCCAGTTTCATGTATCCCTAGATTACCTTCTGTACTTCCAGTCTCTTCTAGTATTTGAGCTATACTTTATCCAAAATAACTTGCCAAGGCAATGGTGTTTTACACTGGGAAGAATACCAACATAGATGATGCAGTTTAAATATTTTCTTCTCCCAGAACGAGAAATAAAAGTTAAGCAAGTGCTGCTGCTCCTGTGTACTAGGCATCGTACAAGGCAGGAATAGGTGCCTGAAATCCTGCCTCCTTATACTGACATAAAGTGGCCTGGCCAACCAACACCATTTGGTGTTTCCTAGAAAATATTAGGCCACTGTGGCAAAAACTGAAAATGTACAGTAATAATTGACACCTCTTACATCAAAATATAGTTTATATTTATCCCCTAACGGTTTGGCATCTCTCCATGTAGCTTTAATGACCATCATAAATGTAATGGCATGGATTTGGCAAGGTTCCAGAATATTGAAACCAATGACTATGATTCATTATCAGGAGTGGGGACTGAAGATGTATTTCATCTTTCTAAGTATTATTTTTTTCATTTGTTTCCACCAACCCTCAATTGGATTGAGGTTTACAGTTTCCAGATCACTGCAATGTCTCAACATTCTTTTCCATATAGGCCTATGAGTTTTTAACTTTTTTTTTTTTTTTTTCCCCATTATGGCAAAGGCCCCTTCACGCTTTAAAATTTTACATGCAACAGTCTAAGATGCAAGCAGTAAATAGTCAGACACCTTTAGGCAATGTTCACTGTTAATTGCTTAGTTTCTAAGTAAGTATGCACTCCACCTCAGCCAGCATCACCATTGAATCACACCCATACTATGACACTGTTGAACAGAATGGTTGATGGCACTGACAGTAGACTGCAAGTCATAACAGTTGGCACCCCAATGACCATTCCATCTTTCCTCGCATTCCTGGGATACATTTAAAAGGAAGACTCATCAGACAATATCAGTTTACACCACTGTTCTTTTGTATAATGACTATATCTTGACAGAATCGATGAGTAGGCATTGTAAGAAGTTTTGCACCAGTATTTTTAAAGAGGAAGCTGAATGTTGGAATAGACAGAAATGAAGGTGTAGAGACTTATCATTAGAGCATCAGTGAAAGAGAGCTGAAAAGAGCGTACAATGCTGTGAGGGAGATTAGCCTAAGAGATATTAGCAGAGTGATGCTAATGGAGAGGGAAGAATAAGCAGGTTGTGGGATGAGGCCTGTTTGGAGACCTGGATAGTAATATAAATAAATTAAAGGATGTTGTCACGAATAAAATTAAAGCAATATACCGTGTATGATCATCGAATTGAAAAAAATGGCAAAATATCATTGGAATGCAGGTGTTAATGTTGGAAATATGAATGTGAGATTGGTACGGTAATGTTTATGGTATGTTTTCGGTCTTCATCACATCTGAGAACAACACTGTCAGACTCCCGTGACTTGACATTTAGCTGAAATCTTTTGACATTAGCTAGAATGAAATACTGTACTGAGAATTCTATCTATCTATTGCCAGACGCCTTAATCCCATACGGGTTGGCCACAAACAAATTGCCTGCATGTCGACCTGTCCCCTGCCATTTCACTGCCCTGCTCCCAGCTCACACCGCCCGCTCTCATATACCTCTCCACTCCATCCCTCCATCTCATCCTTGGTCTCCCCTTTCCACTCCCCCACTCCACCTCACTCACATACACTCTCCTCGTCAGTCTCTCACTATACTGTACTGTACTGAGAATGAATGTGAGAAATACTGTACTGAGAATTAGTGTGAGAAATAGAGATATAGTGATGATGATTACAGTAGATGAGATGGAGGGATGGAGTGGAGAGGTATATGAGAGAGGGGGGTATGAGCTGGGAGCAGGACAGTGAAATGGCGGGGGACAGGGCGACATGGAGGCGATTTGTTTGTGGCCACCCCTTATGGGATTAAGGCGTCTGGCAATAGATAGATAGATAGATAGGTAGATTACAGTGGATGTTGCATATGTGGATTGTATACTTGAATCTGGTTGAAGGGGTTTGTGTGGGAACACGGATTATGAGAATAATGATGATGATGAGTTTCCTCTTTCTACATGGCTCGTATTAATGAGGGAAATAAAGAGCACAGGATTTCCTCATATAAGTCAGGAAGGATGGAGAGTGAGAGACTGACGAGGAGAGTGTATGTAAGTGAGTTGGAGGGGGAGAGAGGGAGGGGGAGGCCAAGGATGAGTTGGAGGAATGGAGTGAAGAGGCATATGAGAGAGGGGTGTGTGAGCTGGGGGGAGGGCAGTGAAATGACAGGGGACAGGATGATATGGAGGCGATTTGTTTGTGGCACCCCTTATGGGATTGAGATGTCTGGCAATAGATAGATAGACCTAATGTTTTAAATATCACAGGTTCTTCCATAAAGCTGGTACTGTACTTTAACCTGGAGAAACTGATTGATTAGCAAGGTACAGTAGATCATTAACAGGCAATTTTTCTGTACATTAAATTGCTATGGATTTAATCACTAAAAAGAACATTAAAAGGTCAACTTAGAGTCTAAAGTCACCCGTAGGCAGAAGGATGAGGAAAGATTGAAGGAAAGAAAAACAGAAGAGAATGGAAGGAAAGAAGGATGGAGGAGATGAAAGGGCAGACACCCGAAAGCATTACTACATCGAGTGAGTGAATGGTGAGCGCCTCCACCTACCACATTCAACAAGGACTAACTGTGTGAAAATGATGCTGTTGATGTTTAATGTGTTTTTTGTCTCTGCAGATTGTGTACTCAAAATTGACGGACCTGCTGCCGTCGGCCATCACTTCCGAGGATGACCCAGAGCTGCAGCGGCCCTCAGCAGAGGAAATTGAGGACACCACAGAAAAGACACGCCAGGCCCTTGAGAAGCTTACACAGGTACAAAATTGTATCATTAAAAGAAAAAATGTATATATCAGTGTCTTTCATGTAACCCTCAGTGAGTTATATGGACCCCAGACTTACCTTATTTCCTTGATGATAAAATAAATTGTTTGGGGGGGTTTAATAGCCTGACTTCACTGTCACTGTATGAATTTGTTATCAAACGTGTGATGTAATTATTAATTTACTCAAGAAGATATTTACAAGAATACACTTCAGAAGTACCGGTACCCAATATTTAACCCCTGCCATGCTGCAGACCTCATATGAAACACAATGAAGGTCTTTATGAGCCATTCTGCAAGCCTCATACAAGGTACTGTTTACATTGGTTAGAAAACAGTAACTGATGAGAGGTAAACTAGCTACCTAACAGAGAATCAGTGCATCAGGGGTTAAGAATACAAACACTTCCATGACTGTATAATAAACTTTCAGGGTAAGATATCATCGGCAATGCCAGTACGGTGTGCAGAGAAGCAGGCGCCGGCACAGTACATCCGGTACACTCCATCACAGCAGGGAGTCTCATTCAACTCAGGGGCAACACAACGCGTCATCAGAATGGTGGAGCAGCCTAAGGACCCCATGGAACCACCCAAGTTTAAGTAAGTGTGGAAGATTAAGTTCAGGTAACGTGGATGGGCTACAGTGATCCCTTGGTTGTTGCATGTAACTGGTACCGTGCCTAGTGCATGATAATGAAATTGCACAATAACGAAAGCATAGAGCGTATGGGATGTATCCTAATTAATACTGGGCACCCCGCTTGTAAATCCAGATTTTCCCATTTACAACAGTTTAGCCTCACTGAATACAGTATATACATACTGCTATGGTAAGTCTGAGAAACATACATAGGCATGGTTAGGTTAATAGAAAATGATGAAAAAGGGATATTAAGGAGGAAACTTGTACCATAGACGGACTTGAGATGGGCTTGAGGTAAGGGGGTCTGAGGCTAGGGGGTGGAGAGTTAATTGTCTCCAACCACCGGGGATTAATGCTTTGAGTAGGGCCTCATCTTTGAATCTCTCAGAGACATTAGAAACTACAGATTTTGCACCATCGGTGTTAGCAGAAACCAGCTCAGGTGCGCGATAACAAAGTTTTGTAACCAAAAAATGTGCGATAATGGCAGGAGTGCAGATTTTCATGTAGCAGTGATAACGAAAATCTCCGTAACCAAGTGTGATAACCAAGGGATAACTGTACAGTAATCCCTCTGCTTTCCGGACATCCCCACTTACCGGACATAATTGTCCCAGGATCCAATATTCCCAAAATGGTCCGGGGGGGGGGGGAATCCCGCCCGTAATTTGAACTTGGCGCAAGCGACAGCTTTGTTGTGGTGCGTCATTCCTCCGACATCTGTTAGAGCGCCTCTGCATCCTCCCCACTTTCCGCCTGTCTCTTGTCCTTAATAAACGCTCATCATCATGGCTGCCCACGTGCTCGCTTTTGTGGTGGTGCCTTACCTGCTGCAGGCACTCCTGCTGCTCTCGTGCCTCTCCTTCGTGTGTGTGATGATGGCCCCGCCGCCTGAAAAGAGGAAGAGAGTGGTGTTGACTCTGGAGAAGAAACGGGAAATATTGGAGAAAGTAGATGCGGGATGGTCTTCGTCATGCATCCTCTGTGAGTTCAACCTGGCCCGGTCTACTTTGTTTGATATTAAGAGATCCCGAGACAAACTCATGCAGTACACGGCTGACTTCTCCTCGAAAAGCAAACGCAACGTGGAGAGGAAGATGATGGTTACTCCCAAGTTTGCTGAAGTTGACCGCTCCACTTTCATTTGGTATCGACAGCAACGTGCTGCTGGTGTGATGGTACGTGGTATGGAGCTGAAGGCTGCTGCTGAGAAGTTCGCAAGGCTTCACGACGCCCTAGACTTCAAGGCATCCGGGGGTTGGCTCTTCGCGTTTAAGTTACGGCATGGCCTTACCAACTGTAAGTCTCATGGCGAAGCTTTGGACGCTAACGAGGATGGAGTAAAGGAGTTTCAGCACAAGGTGAAGGGCTTGATCAACAGGGAGGGCCTCATTCTCGGTCAAGTCTACAACGCTGACGAAACTGGTTTATTCTATCGCTCTTTGCCTACGAACACTCTAGCCAAGGAGACGGAGAAGCATGTACCTGGCCGCAAGCTCTCCAAGCAACAGCTGTCAGCTTTGTGTTGTGCCAGTGCTAACGGCGTGCACCGGCTTAAGCCCGTTATTGTTGGCTGTGCAAAGCAGCCTCGGTGTCTTCGTGGGGTGATGGATGTCCTTCCTGTCGTCTGGTACCATTCCATGAAGTCATGGTTCACAGCCCAGATCTTCAAAGACTGGTTCCACCGCCATTTCGTCAAGGAGTTCATACATTACCAGACGGAGAAACTGGGAATCCCACGCGACCAGGTAAAGGCCCTCCTTCTCGACAATGCACCTGCCCACCCATGCAACAAGGACTTGGTGGCTGAGAATGACCGCATTAGGTGCATGTTTCTGCCACCTAATACTACTGCTCTCATCCAGCCAATGGACCAAGGAGTGATCGTGACAACGAACCGCCTATACCGACGGAAGTTCCTGGACGAGGTGATGGTTGTTCTCGAGGACGAGGACGAGCACAGGGAGGGACGGGACACGCGAGGCCAGCGGACTTTGAAAAACATTCGCCGCTACAACAAGTCTGCCATTTACAACTGGGCCAGTGCATGGAAGGAAATCCTTATCAAGACTCTAGAAAATGGTTGGTCTCATCTGCTTCTCGGAACGGATGTGGAGTACGATTTCCTAGGTTTCGACGTGGATGACTTCCATGCACGTTTACGTGCGCACGGCAACAATGTTGATGTGGACGAAGTGCATGAGTGGTTGGATGACGACGAGGGCGATCCTGGGTATCAGACCCTGTCTGATATCGAGATCGCATCTTCAGTTGCAGGTGTCAGTACCCAGCTTGAAGATTCCGACGAGGATGGCGACGATGATGCGGACTCCTCTCAGCATGACACAACTTCAGCCATCCCCAAGTTGAGCACACTCCGGGAACACCTAGAGTTTGTTCTGGACTGCCTGGAACACCCGGACTGCGACAGGGAGATGGGGCTCTTGGGACTTGTGGAGGAAGTGCATGCTTTCAGGCAGCGCATCATAAATCATCAGAATCGTCGTTTCTTGCGTCAATCAACGATTGACAGCTTTTTCAGGCCCGTGATCCCTGCTGTGCCCGGCTCTGGCTCCACTCCGTTGCCTCCCCAAGACAGGCCCTCATGCTCCGAGCCACAGCCCAGCACATCAGCCACGGTGGAGTCACCGCTCGAAGTGAGTTTGCGTTTATCTTCCGAGTCATCTGCAGTGGGTATGCCATCACCACGACCCAGCGACGCACCCCTAGGTCACCTCCCAGCGATACTCTCAGACTCTGACAGTAATTAAACGGCAAGAACTTCTCCACTAGACCACGCGGGAATTTAGCGTTGTGCAGTTAAAGAAAAACAGTGCATACAGTATTGTTAAGAAATTAGAAATTTGAGTGAAAAGACAAAATTTTTGGACTATATTTAGTGTAAATAAACTTGTGATTTGTTTTGAAATTGGTTTTATGAGTGGAAAGACTTAAAGTGCAGAGTGCAACACTTATTAAGTTACAATGGAGCATAAGTAAGACAAGAGTGCGCAGTGTGAAGAGAATGGACTTCTGAGTGCGAATGACTAAGTTAAGTGCAAGACTTCATGAACAGTGTACTGCAAGTGCTTCAGGAAATCCTTCTTACTGTCAGAGTCTGAGAGGAGGCGGTTATTCATCGAGATGACTAGGGACTTGCTGTAAGTAGGCAGAATGTTTCATACTGTACTGTACTGTATTTTCCATACTATACTTAACTCAAACATCTCATTTCACTCTTTTATGTCCCTTATTGGTGTAAATATGTAGTGTCTTAGGTGCTATGCATGTGCAGTAGGAAGGTGTTTTTCTGAGTTAGGCTAGGTTAGGGTCCATAACTACCAGTCCAGGAGCCAGGGACTTGTAAGTACCCAGAATGTTTAATATTGTATAAACCTTCCTCAAAAACCTCATTTTATGCTTCTTTTGCATTTTTTTCAGTCTTTTATGTCCCTCATTGGTGTGATTTGGGTCTTAAATAGGTGCTATGCATGTCCAGAGGGAGTTGTATAGGTGTTTTTCTGAGTTAGGGTCCATAAGTACAAGTCCAGGAGGCTGGGGCCCACTATCCGGACAGGACCACTTTCCGGACATGCCTTTGGCTCCATTATGTCAGATATTGGAGGGATTACTGTATTTTTAATTTGTTTTTGTGTAGACAGTCAAATACAACAACTGGAATGCTAAATGGGAGTGAATAAGGTTGCTTCCTCCTCCATTCAGGTGCCACCTCACCGGAGTTGATAACGAGCATGTAGGTTGTTGTTGTTGACCAACCCCAGTCTATCTGGCTGAATATACCCATCAACCTCAGGCAAACAGTCACCCCTCCCATGCAGTGAACTTATGTTCCCTTGCAGTGGACAGTGCATATAGCCTGTTAGTGTTATTGCAGTGCAGGCATGGAACACTTCTTTCCAGTTAGATGTATACTGTGTCCACTTTAAGCTGACTTAATTTTCCATCTTAAATGCTGAGCTGTACTTCTGTTTATGGTGCTTATTGCAAAAAGTGCTGTGGAAAGGATGTTAAGCTGTAGTTTATATTATTCAGTCATTGAGCGATGTGAAGTAAGCTGCTAAGGGACATCAAGATCTGCCAGTTGAAAGTGGACAAAATATGCTTATTATTGTTCTGCATTTGAACAAATATAAGACAGTACCCATATTCTTTTGAAAATTTTATTAATCATGATCTAACTCCAGGATTAACAAGAAAGTGCCCCGAGGACCCCCATCACCGCCAGCCCCAGTCATGCACTCACCCACACGCAAGGTTGGTTAATGTGTTATCTTTGTTTTCGGTCTAACTCTCTCATGATTGGGTCAGCTCTAATAGTTTTTTCCATTTAAGATTAGACAATTTCCAATTTATTCTGCTGAGAGTAAGTCATAAGAGCCTGAGTGTTAAAGTGTCATGAATAATCTGCTGAGCCTGATAGTGTCTTACATGCAATATCTCCATCAGCTATTCTCTCACTTGGTTCTTTATTATATTTTGCAGAGGTTAAGTTGAATAAAGGCAGAATTATAACTCTTGCATTTTGGAGATTGAGAATGCTAAGTGTTACATTTCGTAATAAATATTGTGCTATGATTTGTTTAGATGTGTTAAACATACAAATGATATGGTGATTATGACAGTAAGTAATGGCTATGAAGTGGATGGTAGTTATAATGGTGATGGTTAATGATCATGATGACAAGGTTATTAGTGTCACATTAATCATCATCATCCGGACTTCCTTTCCCACCCTAGGGCAGGGTGAGGATTAGCAATGTCCAGACAGCCCAAATTTGCCCAATCCAATGGGCCACGCTTCCATTCACTCACAATTCAAGCCCCTGGAATCCTGGCTGTATCGGATACACCAAAAACATTCACCACATTCTGTAGCTTCACATAAACATATCTGATAGACTTTTAACTCTTGCATTACACATTTGTAAATGTTCAGTGCTTAATTAAATTTAGTAATAGATACTGTGCCATGATTTGTTTAGATGTGTTAAACATTTGATTGATGATGATGATTATCATAATAAATAATGGTTGTCTGTGGTAGGTGGGGGCGCTAACCATCCACTCACTCAATTTAGTGCCGCTCTTGGGTGTCTGCCCTGTCCTCTCCTCCATCCTTCTTTCCTTCCATCTTCTTCTGTCTTTCTTTCCTTCATTCTTTCCTCATCCTTCTGCCTACAGATGACTTTACACTCCCTCTTTTGTCTTTCATTCCTCCATTCTTTCCTCTTCCTTCTGCCTATGGGTGACTCTACACTGAGTGTCAAGCCAAATGGTTTCCTGTACACCAGGAAACCATTTACAATGCTGGGTGGTAACCATATAACCAAATTTTGGCGCCTGGTGGTTTAGTGGGTAATTATTGTGCTCCAGTCGGATTGAGCTGGTGAAGGTTTATATCCAAGGGGTGGTTGGGGTTGATTGCTCGTGTAATGCCACTCAGGCAGAGTGAGGCTGGTCACTCTCATCTTAAATGTCGGGACCAACTGCCTAACCCCGGGCTGCTACGCTCCTCATGGGGCAATGTAGGATTGGATGATGGATGGATGGAATAATGGTTATGAAATAGATGATGGTAATGATGATGATTAATGATCATGATGACAGGGCCATTAATGTCATTTTACATTGGTTGCAATCAGTGACAGTAGTGATTATAATGATGGTAATGGATGATAATGGTGATGATGATGATAGTTACTAATGATGATGATAAATAATGATGGTTATTGTTGTTGCATAACCCTGGTTTGTCTGATAGAGCAGATCCATTGACCACAGGTAAGATTCTGCTTCTGTCCAACTGATACATAATAGTACATACAGTGTTGGGATCTCACGACCCCTGGTGGTAGACGGCTGCTCACCAGGGTTGAACCAGGCCCCGTCCCATGGCTAGGCACAGGAAAATATGAGGTAGTTTGGCTCCTGGGTGGGTGCCACAACTGCCCCACCCAGGTCGCACAACACCACCATGTATAGGCTCATCATCTGTACCTGAATAATGATGGTGATGATAGTGAGTGATAGAGAATTCATATCATCATCATCATCATCATCATCATCTGGACTTCCTTTCCCACCGTAGGACAGGTTGAGGAGTAGCAGTGTGCAGACAGCCCAAATTTGCCCAGTCCCATGGGCCACATTTCCATTCACTCATCATTCAAGCCCCCAGAATCCTGTCTTTATCGGATACACCAGAAACGTTCACTACGTTTTGTAGCTTCACATAAACGGATAGAGAATTACAGTGATAAAAATGAATGATGATATGTTGCTTTACACAGGTAACAGTGAAGGAGCAGCAGGAGTGGAGGATCCCGCCGTGTGTCAGCAACTGGAAGAACGCCAAGGGCTACACCATCCCCCTGGACAAGAGATTGGCGGCAGATGGTCGAGGACTCCAGTCTGTTCACATCAATGAAAAGTTCGCTAAGTTGGCCGAGGCACTTTACATCGCCGATAGGAAAGCCAGGGAACAGGTGAGCACAGTGGTCTCAGGGATCAGTATATACTTTCTATCTTCAACTGAATTGTTGTAGTTTAGGGAGACTTCACTATGATGGGGGCCAGCAACAGTATGCATAAAGTTCCTCTGCTATGCATCACTGACAGTATAGCCAGAGAAAAGGTGGGCACATCTGGCTAACACATCAAGCAATCAAGCAACATATTAACACTGTCAGTGATGTTTTACAGAATATCACATATTTTAAACTGTAACACCATAACCCATAGCATCCACAGTTCTCAGTATTGTTTGCACACGTGCACATATCTGGTACACTTTCTTTAACTTCTGTGATTCATTTCCACTTTTCTTGTATTGTTATATACGTCTCTGCATCACAAACACTCTTCTCTAATTTCTTCCCTGCCTTAACTAACACAGTACTAACTTTCTTCCCTGCCTTACTGACACAGTATTAAATTTCTTCAGTTACTCCCCATTAATATATTTTTTTTTTACTATTGAACTGTTAATGAATTAGCCCATTTCTTCACTTAAGCTTACTTGTAATGCATTTTAAATTTTTGGATGTTCTCCCCCCATCCCTTGAATTATGAACCAGAAGCATGTTTCACTTTGTTATTTTAGTTAAGACAGCATTTTGCCAGCACACATCCAAAGCATTAGGTGAGGACTACTCCCTTACTCCAGCCATGCTGAACTCGCAATTGCCCTCACCCATCCAGTTTGAGAAGCATGTGGTTTAGAAAGAGAAGATGTGTGTGGAGGACCTACTCTTTTCCCAAGCCTCGCTTCCAAAATCCTCCTAAGCCACTCTTTCACTGTTCTCCCATGTAGGTAGATGCACTCCCAGCTGAGAAGTGTGTGACCAGAAGAAAACCCACTCATAGGAGCTGCTTTTTCCCACTTACTCTCATTTTCCTCCATAGCCTGACTCCCACTTTGCTCGCATGTAGGTTGAGATGCGTGCCCAGCTTGAGAAGCGAATGGCCCAGAAGGAGAAGACACGTAAGGAGGAGCTTCTGAAGGGCCTGGCCAAGAAGGCGAGGGAGGAGCATGCCGGTCTACGCACCACCGCCGCAGCCCCAACCTCAGACGACGCTGAAAGGGACCGAGACAAGCTCAGGCAGGACCGCTCCAGGTGAGACTCATGTTTTTAAAGATTTTGCATTACTTTTATCGATGGTGAGTGAGAGACTGTGCATTACTTTTATTGATGGAGAGTGAGAGATTGACTAGGAGAGTGTACGTGAGTCAAGTAGAGGGGGAAACGGTGACTTTGGATGAGTTGGAGGCATTGCGTCAGTGTTTCTCAACCTGAGGGGCATGAACAGTTTCAGAGAGAGCTTGAGGACTCAGCAAAATAGAGTGCACTCAAGAAGTGTGTGTGTGTGTGTGTGTGTGTGTGCATGTGTGTGTGTGTGTGTGTGTGTGTGTGTGTGTATGTGTGTATTTAGTGTTCATATTCTGCCTGCCCCATGCTTCAGCCTTCAAAGCACACTTTTCTTTGTTTTTGTTTTTTTTTTTTTTCTGGTCTGTGTGTGTGTGTGTGTTTCTGATCTGGTCATTTCGAGAGAAAATTAAGAAATAACAATAGTAATTTGAGAATAAGGTTTTAGAGGCAAATGATGGCAGAAAAATACACTGAGGTGGTTTGGACATGTGGAGAGAATGGAGAATGAAAGGCTGAATAAGAGGGTGTATGTAGGTGAAGTGGAGGGAGGGTGAGATGGAGGGAGAGAGTTGAGAGGTATATGAGGGAGGGGGGAGTGAATTGGGGGGAGGGCAGTCAAATGTTGGGTGACAGAACGACTTGGAGGTGTTTTGTCTGCGGCCACCCTTTGCAGGATTAGGGCATCAGGCTACAGATACTTACTGTAGATAGATAGATGATGGCAGGACATGGGAGAGGGGGGGATATGTGCATCAAGGCTAGGGGTGGTGAGACCCGAAAAGGTTGAGAACAGATGGACTGGGTAGAGAGGTACATGAATGAGAGTGACGTGGGGGAGAAAGGGCCATCTGATTGTGAATGACAGGGTGATGTATTAGCGGTTTGTTCTTGGCCACCCCCTCTGTCTTGTTTGATGGAATGACTTGAATGTGTGGATGAGTGTCTGGCTCATTTCATTGGGCATGCTGTTCATAATTCTCTCCATTTATGCATTCATTTTTCTTGTTTTCTAAACCCTGCCTCTCCCCAACTTTAGGTGGGAAAATGGTCATGATGATGGTGGTTGTGGTGATGAGGATATTGATGATGATGATGATGATAAGGAGGATGAGGAGTTTTCCTATCTATCTATCTATCTATAGCCCGACACCCTAATTCTGCAAAGGGTGGCCGCAGACAAAACGCCTCCAAGTTGCTCTGTCACCCACCATTTGACTGCCCTCCCCTCATCTCACTTCCCCCTTCCTCATGTTATATATTACTAATGTGATATTTCTGTTCATCCCTCAGAGACCGTAAACGTGAGACAGCCATAGCCAACTCCTCTGCTGACAAACGTGGGAAGCTGGCGGCCCGTGAACGTGATGTGACGGAGCAGATTGCATTAGGTCTGCCACAGAATGCTGGTGCCGGAGGAGGCGAGGCGCAGTTTGACCAGCGGCTGTTCAATCAGTCTCGAGGAATGGACACTGGCTTTGGTGATGATGAGGCCTACAATGTATATGATGCTCCCTGGCGCAACACTGACAATCTGGGCTCCGGAATTTATCGTCCCACACGTGCCGCCGAGAATGAGTACGGTGCCGGCATCGAGGAGATCATGGCCGCTAATCGTTTTGTCCCAGACCGAGGCTTCTCTGGAACGGATGCCGGTGCCAGCAGGTCAGGTCCAGTGGAGTTCCAGAGGCCGGGTGCAGTGGAGGAGAAGGACGAGGATGATCTGTTCGGTGTAATTGGGTTGCTGTCTGAGGCCAAAAAAGCCAGCAAGCGAACTGCAGACACAGAAGAGCGTGGCAGCAGCAGAGACGACCGTGACAAGAGAAGGAAAAGAGACTGATGGGGAGGAGGTGTTGGTGTGGCTGAACTCCTGCCCTCACCACCACTGCCACTCACCACAACAGCCACAGTAACATATTTGCCATCCCTCGTATGTTTGTGGTGGGGCAGTTTTCAGTGGCAGTATGTGTGTTGTATGTTTGTCTGTGCCACCAAAGCTGCAAATATTGTGGTGTCAGATAGTGGTAACCCAGCTGCATACAATGTCAAGAAAGTTGGTGAAATGCTGAAATCAGTGCTCACATACAGCCATGTTTTCACCTTGTACTTGCACGTGGTAATAGGACAGCATTATAAGATGATTTACCATTGCGTGGTGTGAAGTAACAGCAGCAACACCATCCTTGTTATCGTACACTTGTTTAATGAGGTGGTTATTTTTTGTTGTATTATTGGTACCTCCAGCTATTGTTATGCACTTTTAGGGATTGTGAAGCCATCAGTGACATCCATATGGTATCAGACGTCTCTTCAAAATCTTTCTCCTGTGTATGCTGAGTATAACTGCCTAGAAATAGCAGGAATAAAAAGAAAATGTATGACTGGATTGAAGGGGTTAAACAGAACTCATATTATATCTGTTTTGTTTTATTTAATTTAATATGAGATTGCCTGGTGTTCCCTTTCATTCTGAGACAGTTTTGATTTTGTTCTTGCTACTACCAGATGATGTTATTCAGCTCAGGAGAAGTAGAGGGATTAGTGAAAGCCATTATTATCCTTATCACACCAAGGAATTTTCTGATACAGTGAATAAAACCCCCTGGAGGTAGTATTATTAAACTGTAACATCACCAAGTTGAATAGGTTGTTGGTTGATAATAGTACTGTAATGTACTGTTTAGTAATAATGCACGTTTGCCTTTCTCGGTTGTGAGAAATGCCGGTAATTTTTATGGTTCTCTAGGAAGTGTTTCCTAGACACACGTATATATAATAATGCCAGCCACAGTTTATTTGTTATGTTAAATATGTACAATACAGAGTGTAAGACTGGATTTTTTTTTTTTTTTTTTTTTTTTTTTTTCTGTCGTGGCTAATTTTAAGGAACTACCAGTTGTGAAAACTTTTGGTTTCTTCTTCATCTCTAAATATTAACACCAGAAATATGTTGGACAGGTGTGGCAAACTTTTCATAATTGGCCATAACTGAAAATTTTAAATATAATCAGCAGCTAATTCTGAAACTATAAGACAATGTGCATGAAGCAAAAATGTTTTGTTGGTACTGATCAGTGGCAGCCATTGTCATTTTTTTTTTTCTTTTTTCTTTTTTTTTAATACTGACCTATGGCAAAGTCAGTGCCACATGTTTTGATTATGGATACTGACCTGTGAACATTGTCAGTGCCACTTTTTCCTTAGTGTGGTGTGTGTTCAACCACAGTAAATTTATGACCACAATGTTGGACCAGTTGTACGTGTGCTTCATTCTCAGTTTACACCTTCAGCTGATACTGATAGGTTAGTTTTGTTATATCAGGAGCAATGTTGTATCAGGAGTTCCACAGGACATCTTGCTAAGCACCACCATGAGAGAAATGAGAGTAATTACCTGTACACTTTTATCATCCACTGAGTCTACTGGTACTTTATCAGTCAGCAGTGTTAAATGTCACTAAATGTTGTTATGGGAGTGACAGACCTGTTTCTAAAATAGGCTACTGCATTGGTGTTCTGAGGCATTGGTCCCAAGTTAGTCACATAGGCTTGGGTAATCAGTCAGGCCAGTAACGTGGAGTTACTGTAAATTTGAAGTTGTGTGACTGCATTTTACTTGTTCGTTTAAGTTTGTCACTTTGCAGGTTCTGTTGCCTGATGTCCATTCTTTATATTGTATGGTGTGAGGGCGACAGATGCTCCTGGGGCCACTTGAGAGAGGGAGGCAGGAGTGTTTATTATGTTCGCCAGACATTTTCACACATCATGTAGGACCGGTGTTTGTTTTAGTGATTTAATAATTGTAAATAGCCAAGCATGATCTAACAGGAAGTAAGTAAAAGCTCTCATGGGACCGACCCTATATCACACCCTTCCTGAATGGGAGGAAAAAGGTCAGAGTGATGATCGGGTAATTGATGGAACTCACAGTATATGTATCTGAACTACCAGTATATGTAATCTAGGCTCATCATACCATAAGGAATAAAAAATCTCACTGTTTGTATCAGCAAGTCATCACTGCACTTCCGCAGAATCCCACTGTGTTCATGAAGCATATTATGGGCTGTGTCTTGGTATCACAGTGCCATGAAGTGTTTAAATGGAAGAATAATACTTTACCCACACATGGAAATTGTTTACTGGGAAGATACAACACTTTCTGGCCAACTAACTTTAACTCCTTTAATCCTTTGACATTTTTTTAGTTTCCTCTTGTTTTCTTCAAATGGTTTTATTCAGCTTTGAAAAACCTCATAGTAAAGCAGTTCATGAAGGCTGCTGTCAGTCCGTTCAGTTTGAAGAAATGTCTTATGAGCTGAATAAAGTTGTCTGATGATAACCATTAATATTTCCATAGATTGAAGGTGTCAAGAGGGTCCAAGTCAGGCTGAAATGGCAGAATCTTCACAGTAAACAACACTTTTGTATGTGGGTATAAGTCTTCTATTCTTGGCTGTGTTAATGTGGTTTCATAGCATTATCATTCAGTCTCTTGGCTGTCATGTATTTGAAGAATATATTTTGTTCAAGTTAACATTAAGAGGGCTCTCCCTCCATGGCAGGGGATTTTGTGTGCGGCATGTGTTCAGAGTGTAATGCTGGACAGTAAAGGAAGATGTTCATAGGCTCATTATGTACAGAAATGACAGTGATTAGATGGATACTAGTGTGTCCTAGAATGCAAAGCCTGGGAGGGCTAGCATTGCGAATGTGGAGGTGAGAGGAAGGACAGACCTGGAATGTCTTGGTGTTGTGATGAGAAGGGATAGATTGAGGTGGTTTGACCATGTTAAGAGGATCAAAGACGACAGTTGGGTGTGGAAGGTCAGAAGCGTGAACATCAAGGGTAGAGTTGCAAGAGGCAGACCTCAGGGGCAAGGGACCAAATGGGGAGGCTGCCAGAGATTAAGCAGCGTGGAGAGCCGCCATTAGCCTGGGTGACTAAGGCCAATGTGTGCAAGCATGTTGGAATCCTTATAAATGATACAAACAATACCAATTCCAGACTTTTATGTTTTCAGGAAGGTTAATTGAGACAGTTTGAACCCTTCAGCCTCAGTAATATCTCTCAGCTCAGATCATCTTGTAACCAGAGTAAACAACATAATTCGTCCATGAAAGGCATTGGGTTCATTTCAGCTGTTATATGTGAAACTGTCTCAAAGTCAGCCATTATTTGTAAAATGTTTCGCCCTCCTAATTTATATGTTTTGATTTACACAGTCCAGAAGAAATTAGACAGGTAGAAGTGTATGTACTGTTATTATTATTTTAGGTATAAAGTGTATGGTAATTATTTTGAGGTAACATACCTAATGATAAGCTTTGCTCAGTGTTTAGTATTTTTTAGGTAACTCCTTCATCCAGTGGTGTATTTTTAAGTTCATACTCGCTATCCCCAGATGACTGTTCAGCTTAGGAGAGACTAAACAGAAGGAGTTGGACATTGATTCTTCTCCACCGTCTTTACTACCACATTTTGGCGCCTGGTGGTTTAGTGGGTAATTACGTTGCTCCAATTGGATTGAGCCTGTGTAGGTTTATATCCAAGGAGTGGTTGATGTTTATTGCTCATGTAATGCCACTCAAGGATAAGTAAGGCTGGTCACTCTGTTCTTAATTGTCAGGACCAACTTGCCTAGCCCTGGGCTCATGTGCTCCTCATGGGGCAACGTAGGATTGGATGATGGATGAATGAATGAATAAATTGCTGCTGGTGGTCTGTTATAAGCTGAATAAAAACTAATTAGTGGTGGCAAGAATGAATAAGAAAATACCTCATTGGACTGAAGGGGTTATGGGGTTGGTTGCCGAAACATTGACACCTTTGGTTATTAGTGAAAATATCCTTAGAGCCTAAAATTTATGATTAAGAAAATATTGATAGAACTAAAACTTTTCACCATCAACTGTTTACAAGCAGAGTGTAACAGGAAATAGTACTGTTTTGTATGTATTGTACTGTACAGTGTCCTGCTTTTAGGAACACGTTCATTTGTACAGAATTGTTTATGTACAAATAAAATACGTAGACATAACTTGCCATACTGTATCTTCTGGACCTACGTCATATCTGTAAGTTCTGGGAGTGTGGCAGGTGTGTAACCAACACTGACGTTTGAGTGAAAATCCTGTCGGTTATCAAGGATTGAATGGAGGCCCATACACACTGAAGTTCTTTGCATTCGTTATTAAGGCACCCTCATCTACTTACTAAATGTCATACTACCTTCAGTTCAGTCTAATACAGTAATAATAGATATACACTATACAGCTACATCGTTTACTCTAACGTTAGGTGATTTTGCTTGCCACAGTAAACATCCCATTGTCTAAGGGCTAACAAGACATGGCCTGTACAGACGAGGGAGAAAGCCTAAAGTTTATGTGAAGGAGACACAAAACAATGTAGGGAGTGTAAGTAGGCAGAGTGTAGGTGAGTGTGACGGGCAGGAGGAATGGAGGTCAAGGCTGATGGAAAGAGGAAGGAAGGTGGCCAAGGCTGATGGGAGAAGGAAGGAAGGTGGCCAAGAATGATGGAAGAAGGAAGGAAGGTGGCCAAGAATGATGGAAGAAGGAAGGAAGGAAAGTGGCCAAGACCGATGGAAGGAAGAAGGAAAGAGGGAAGAAAGGAATGTGTCCAAGGCTGATGGAGGGATAGGTCATAGGCAGGCATGAGTGAACAGCTAAATATTCTTAAATTCTGAACAGTACTAGTATTTTTTCCTGCTAACGCCAAGGTGTATTTTTCAGTTGAGTCATTGGAGCCTAAGAATGTTAATACCGATACTACTGATTTTTGCAGCTTCTAGACAATTTTAGTATTTTTTTCCTGCTAACCTTCATCGATTGTGTTTAGCTGAGGGTGTCATAGGAGCCTGACTATTAAGGAAGGAATTTAATTTGTCAGGCAGGAGGGAAGGCCGATTGATCAGGAAGGCACTTAACCTCTTTAGTATGATTATGGCCTCTTTATTTGGTTCTTGCTACTGCTAGACGATTTTTTCACTGGCAATCGTTGGCCTCTTCACTACGCAAAGTTTCCCCTATGTTTAATTATCTCCAGGTAGAGACAATAAAACCATTACAATATGCCACCTGATTGAAATAACGTGAGAAGGAAGGCAGTGAATGATTTGCAGGACTAAGAAATAAATTTGTTTTTTGATATATAAGCAGGAGGGAAAAGGTGTTGCTTGTTAGGGTGCAAGGAGTTACGGTAAAATGAAAAAGGCAAGGCAAGTAAAGGATACATGGCTAAGAAGGAATTAAGGAAAACTGGCTTTGACTGGAGAAAAGAAGAAAGTGGTGGAAGACAGTATACCGCAATTTGAATAAAGAAGAAGAAGAAAGAGACTGGAGACAGTGGTCTACGAACGTGCAGAGGCGGAAGATAGAAGTGATTATTATTAGTTTTCTGTTCTTGTCATATAAGGTTTGAACAAAATGGCACTTGAAAGGGAACAGATCTAGTGGCGGTAACATACACTTCAGACACCCACAACAATGCCACTGGTATGTGAGAAGGAGGCTAGTATATAAACATGAGGGCAGCATAGAATTGCCTTAGGAAATAGGTTTCATGCTTATAATACAGATAATTTCTCGCTGCATTAGATCAAATGTGATTGTTTGGGGTTCATTCTTCCACTCCACGTCAATGACGATCATTTTAATTATTGGAAACGGCAGTAATATGACCATCGAGGTATTAGATAAACTAACATAGGCAGCTAAGCAGTTGTTTAAGCTGTTTCAGCGCCATTTCTCCCTCCTCAATGGACAAGCGATTCAGAGAGAAACATGGTGCATCTACAGGTTCATCCACAAGGACGCAGTTGCATATATATACAAGTTAGTCCACCACCCACTGTCTCCTTTATATCTCTCATGTCACACCTCATAATTATCCAGGTTACTCTTCCCCTCAACAGCGCCAACGTTCTATCGGCGCTTAACTCCACGCCCACAGTACGTCCCTCTACATCTTCATGACTCAAAGGGGCGGTGTTGGGTGCGTGGCTGTGTGGATGTGATGTCAGGTATGGGTAACACGGTAACTCAGTTGAGGAAAGGGTAACTGATGTCAGGTGCAGTGCGAGAGAGATGAGAAGGGATGTTTGCATTTTATTTAAAGTTACGTGCAGATGAACTTAACCATTCTCGATCTCTAATTCCGGCCGTCCACAAAGGAGGGGAATAGCGTCACCAAAACCGTTTGAAATAAATTCATCATGTATCAGTGTGTCTCTTCTCTATTTACGTCAGTGATGTGGGTACGTATTTCATTCATACACCTCAGTTTCCTTGCAGTCAGAGTGTGCCTTCTTTCACAGGTGATGCCACAGGGTCACAACTTGGGGTTAACTCAGCGTGTCTCCGGGCTCCCTGCATACCTTCCTCCTCACCAATATCCCAACTATGTCAGCTCTTTTCTTACATATCTTCCATCCCTCCCCTTGTTAATCCATTCTCCTAACCTACTTGGAGTTACATATGTATTTTACCTGCTCTTAGTGCCATGTTTTCCACGTTTAATTCCAAGTATAAAACTGATTCCATGCATACCACCTCCTCACCATTATCACAACTATGTCAGCTCTTTTCCTACATATTTTCCATCGCTCCCTTTGATCCTCCATTCTCCCAGCCTACCTGCAGTTACACGTATATTTTATCTGCTCTCATCACCATGTTTTCCACGTTTAATTGCAAGTATAAAGCTGATTCCCTGGCATAATTTTACGAAAGAGAAAACTACTCCCCTTCATTGCTCGCAGCCTGGGAAAATGTTTTTAAAAATTCGGTCACTCCTTCGACAAATAAATTAAGCAGAGACAATCGATCTCTTCTACGCCAGTCACCGCCATCAGGAGCTTGACATCAGCAGAGGGAGACGTCCTGAGTACAAAGATAGCCAGGTGGCAATCATATGCCACGACCACCACACTGCCGTACCACTACACATCCACACCACCACACTGCAACAGCACCACGCTACCACACTATCACACCACAGCACCACCACACTACCATACTACAGCAGCATCACATTATCAAACTAAAACACTGCCACACTACCACACCACCACATGTGAAGGTCTGCATGTCATCGTCAGTAGATCTACCCATGAGTAAAGCAGAGATCGTTCAGATACTGTGTATTTCCGACTGACTCATTCTTTTTTTATTGTGTACCTTCCCTGACATATTTCCATTCACCCCTTATCCCCATATTCATCGTCTTGTCACACACACACACACACACACACACACACACACACACACACACACACACACACACACACACACACCTTTATCTCCAATGTGCTCTAGAAATAATGTATCTTATGGGGTATCTGAGAGTGTATTAATTACTCTTGTCCTTCAGGCCTTTTAGATCTTCAGTCTCTCGCTTGGCCTTCAGGAAGACGAAGTAAGAATATAGCTTTCTAATACAGGGTTACTTCTTCTATATATTTAACGCCAAGGACCAAAATGAATTATGGGTCATGTTTGTTTAAGTTATAACATTATTTTTGAGTTATCTCCTCCCATATACGTACAATGAATCACTCGAGTTTGTCATGTGCAGTGTGCGTCTCAGTTGGCCGATCGTTATTCCAATTTAAAATCCTTCAGGTCGTCTAAGTTTCCAAATCACAACACAGCTGCTTCGACAGACCTTTGTGTTATGCGTGCAAGCTGTCCGTTATTGTTTTATTTTTTTTAAAGAGACAATAAATAGAGGAAGGAAAAACAAAGGAAAATAAAAATGAGAGGCCATGATTCCTGCGAGGCGGTCTCCGTGGTGCTGCCTGGCCGGTTACTTCGTGGGTCGTCCATCCTGCAGCATCCCTACCAAGGCCTGGTGGACATGATACCCATGGCATACACAGTGCCACTTACTTTCATTCCGCAATGTCTTCAGCATCTCGTCTGTTCGGTGCCCCATGACACCAGCTACTTGTGGAGCTGGTTTACTGGCTCCTGGTCACTCCTGGATGTCTGGGAGATCATCTCATGGCTAGATAGGCTGAGGCTGAAGTGTCTACAACTCAGCTAAATGCCCTAAAGGCATAGAAACGTCTCCCAAGTTTTCTAATGAAATGTCTGCATTTTGTACTAACCGGTATGTACAGTAGGCCTACGTTAGTTCTCAGCATATGGCGACATCCCCGGATGACAGTCCTTGCGACGTGATGCACTGACAAGAGCGACGTTTGTATGCTTATTGTGCCCACACCGGGTGACGCGAGGAACGCCCTACCTCAGCCACAGGGACAAAGACACCAGCGTCTCCACACCTCTTATTTTGAGAAAACCACACACACGCACGCACTCTCTCTCTCTCTCTCTCTCTCTCTCTCTCTCTCTCTCTCTCTCTGTACGTGGTGCAGCAGCAAACACATTTTTTTTTTAAGCCAGAAAAAAGAACCAAAAGCTGGAAACCTGAAAAAAAAATTCTTTCTAGAAACAAAAAATGAAAAAAAAGCCAGCTTCAAGATTCATTCATTTCAGGATGGCAGGACACACTGTGTTAGAAGACTGGAGGTCGTAGGCAGACGGAAATACAAGTGCATACGAAGGAGGGTAATTTCAGAGTTGGCTTGCTGCATACATGAAGGACTGGGAGTATGGGTTGATTCTAGCACTACTGAGTTAGACAGAAAGGGATGAGAGTGTGTAGTTAGCTGGATGTTGCGTGCCCGCCATAATGGGGGAAGTAATGCAGGCAGACAGACCAGAAAAAGCAGTTGCCTTTGAAACAGTATTAGTAGAAGGATGAAGATACAACAGTGTGGCGGAGAGAGAGAGAGAGAGAGAGAGAGAGAGAAAGAGAGAGAGAGAGAGAGAGAGAGAGAGAGAGAGAGAGAGAGAGAGGTTGCAGGAAGTCAGTAAGAGGAAGGAGTTTAGAAGAGCTGTGTGTGGTGAGCCCCTTATGCACGAGAACTGTACTCCACACAGGGCCGAATAGCACCTCTGTCGAGCCGAAAGCTGTGCAGGAGGAAAGAAAGAATGGAATCGACTCAGCTTACGGCGATCTTAATTCAGGGATGGTACAGCGTGACGGAAAATGAAACGTGGGACAGTGCGGGTTCTTTATATCTATCTATCTATTGCCAGACACATTAATCCCGTAAGGCCACAAACAAATCGCCTCCGTGTCGCCCTATCCCCCGCCATTTCATTGCCCTGCTTCCAGCTCACACTTACTTCTCTCACATACCTCTCCACTCCATCCCTCCATCTCATCCTTGGCCTCCCCCTCCCTCTCCCCCCCTCCACCTCACTCACATACACTCTCCTCGTCAGTCCCTCACTCTCCATCCTCTTCACATGGCCAAACCACCTTACTGTGTGTACGGGTTCTGAGGCTGGAGCTGTACATTTACCTACGTACACAAACACACGTAAAACAGTCAGAAGATATGTACAAAGAAGAATTGGAGTTCTTGCCTATTTTTTGCGTCCAGTCTAAACGGTGGTGTCATATTTCTGATGTTAATTGTCCAAAATCTAAACTGCGGCCGTTGGGAGCGAGAAATAGGCACTAAATTGACGTGTACTGTGGGGAAAATAAGGATACTGCCAAGTAAACCTTTATACATGGCGTGTGCGACCTGAAGGCGTGTGTGTGTGTGTGTAGTGTGTGTGTGTGTGTGTGTGTAGTGTGTGTGTGTGTGTGTGTGTGTGTGTGTGTGTGTGTGTGTGTGTGTGTGTGTGTGTGTGTTCTTACCTAATTGTATCTTTACAGGAATGAGTCAAGCTCGTACTGTCCCGTGTCTTAAACCATATTTATCGTACATATCCTTAAATTTGTGAATTGTTTTGGCACACACTATTTCATTCGGTAGTGCATTCCATTGAACAATTGCTCTGTTTGGGAAACTGAATTTCCTTACGTCTTTATCACCTCTCTTCTTATGCAGTTTTTGCAGTGTCCTCTTGCTGATGCTTCCCCATATGTTAAGTAATCATTTATGTCTATTTTCTCCTTCCCTGATATGCACTTATATAGCATTATCATGTCACCTCTTTTCCTTCTCACCTGCAGTGTTGGTAGGTTCAGTTTATTTAGTCTTTCTTCGTAGCTTAGGTTCCTTAAGCTTGGTATCCATCTTGTAGCGGCCCTTTGAACTTTTTCAATCTTGTCTATGTGTTTTTTGAGATGAGGACTCCAGACTACTGATGCATATTCCAGGGTTGCTCTAATGAATGCTGTTATTATCCTTCTTAGCATGTCTTCATTTATGTATGTGAATGCTATTCTCATATTTGCAAGCAGTGTATACATGTTCCGTACCTTCTCGCTGATGTGGTCAGCCGGAGATAGTCTGTTATTGATAATCACACCTAGGTCCTTCTCTCTTTCTGATGTGTGTAGGGTTTTATTTCCTAACTTATAATCCCAATCAGGTCTTTTTCCACTTTAATCAAACTTGATTACATGACACTTGTCCACATTGAATTCCATTTGCCATGTACTACTCCAT
The DNA here is from genome assembly GCF_032717465.1 of Coenobita brevimanus. Lineage (NCBI taxonomy): Eukaryota > Metazoa > Arthropoda > Malacostraca > Decapoda > Coenobitidae > Coenobita > Coenobita brevimanus. Next base: position 1,666,423 of record NC_137022.1, read on the forward strand.
TCATGAAGTTTTTTAATTCTTCTTGTAGCTCTTTACAAGAGTCTGTGTTAGTAATTCTCCTTTGTATTTTTGCATCATCTGCAAACATATTCAGATAGCTCTCATTTCCAGTGTTACTGTTTATATCATTTATATACACTAAAAACATGATTGGTGCCAGCACTGAACCCTGTGGTACTCCACTAGTCACTTCTTTCCATGATGAGTAGTTTCCTCTTAGTACTGTTCTATCTATCTATCTATCTATTGCCAGACGCCTCAATCCCGTTTGGGGTGGCCACAAACAAATCGCCTCCAAGTCGCCCTGTCCCCCGCCATTTCACTCCCCTGCTCCCAACTCACACCCCCCTCTCTCATATACCTCTCCACCCCATCTCTCCATCTCATCCTCGGCCTCCCCCTCCCTCTTTCCCCCTTCACCTGTTCTCATTTCCCTTTTTATGAGAAAGTCTTGCATCCAACAAAACAGTTTGCCTCGAATTCCTCCTTGATGGTACAGTTTCCATCAATGTCTTTGGTGTGGTACTGTGTCAAAAGCTTTCTTGAAATCTAAATAGATACTGTCCACCCATCCTTCCCTTTCCTGTATTGTGTTTGTTACTCTGTCATAGTAGCTCAACAGATTAGTAACACATGATTTTCCTTTTCTGAAACCAAATTGTCTTTCTGTTATCATACTGTGTTCTTCTAGATGATTTACCCAAGCTTTTCTTATAAGCTTTTCTAATACCTTGCTTACAACACTGGTCAGTGATACTGGTCGGTAGTTGAGTGGATTTTGTCTATTTCCTTTCTTGAATAAGGGGACAATATTTGCTTTCTTCCAAATATCAGGTAGTTTACCTTGACTCAAGGATTTCTTGAAAATTAAAAATAATGGTTTACTTAACTCCTTTGCACATTCTTGTAACACCCAACATGAAATTTTATCAGGACCACTTGCTTTTCCTCTGTCTAATCTACTTAACTCCTCCTGTATTACTTTTTCTGCTATTTGTATATCTGGTAGTATGTGTGGACGTGCATGTTCCACATAGTCCCACTCAAAAATTTTTTCTTCTGTAAAAACTAATTGGAAATTCTTATTTAGTGCTTCACAAATATCTTTCTCTTGTGTATAAGTGATTCCCTCATCCGTAATTGATTGTATTATATCTTTTACTTTGGTTTTGCTTCTGATGTAGCTGTAAAACAGCTTTGGTTGATCACTACTTTTATTTATTATATCCTCCTCAAACTGTTTTTGGGCATCCCTCCTTATTCTCGTATAATCGTTTCTTGCCTGTTTGTAATTATTAAACCCCCTTTCACTATTGTGTCTTCTGTATCTATTCCACAACAAATCTCTTCTTTCTTTTGATTTTTTACATTCTGTATTGAACCATTTCTGTATTTTCTTATCTGCTTCTTTGTGCTGTGGGATGTACTTCTGGACTCCTATTTCATAAAATTCACAGAATTTTTTATATACAGCATTTAAATCTTGTCCTCTAAGCTCTTTTTCCCAGTCAACTTCTAAGAAATACTTCTTTAGGTCTTGATAATTTCCCTTTTTATAGTTCAGGCTCTTTTTGTAACTGTCATTGCTGTTTACTATGTCATATGCTATCCTGAAGTTGTAATTTAGTACTGCATGATCGCTTTTGCCGAGTGGAGGGTGATATATTAAACTGTCAATATCATTTTCTTGCCTAGTAAATATTAGATCTAGCACTGAAGGTACATCGAGTCCTCTTTTTCTGGTGGTTTCCCTCACATGTTGCGTGTGTGTGTGTGTGTGTGTGTGTGTGTGTGTGTGTGTGTGTGTGTGTGTGTGTGTGTGTGTGTGTGTGTGAGGAACGGTGCTTGTATTTCTGGGTCTCTCGGTTCAGGGAGCAATGGAGGCGAATTGAAGGGCGACTTTCCTTTGCTGGTGGGAACGGACTCCAGGGCAGGGGGTCAAGGTTGAGGTTCCAGTGCCACAATAGAGCATAGGTGAGGGCGTTCAAGTTCTGCTGAGTTTCCACGACGAGGGGCACAACAATCAGGGATAACCGATGGAGCAAGAGGCTGACTGACTGGACACTAAGAGACTGTAAGCGTAGCAGAAAAAGGCTAGACAGGAGATGGAGAGATGAGATAGAGAAATTTGCAGGGGAAACGTGGCAAAGATTGTCTCAGTCAAGGAATTCGTGGAAAAGATTGGGGGAGGCCCTTTTTCCAGCAGTGGTCTTGTAATGGCTGATGATGATGATGATGGTGAATTCATTACATAGTTCCGTGATAGGATGGCCTTTTTCCTTGTTGCCTGCTCCTGTTCTGCTGCTGGATAGTGATGATAAAAACCTGGATGAAGTGCTGGGGTTGGGTGAATTATAGTTGTCGAAGCAAGGACTGAATTAAGGATATATATATAGAGTTTACATGGAAGGAACAGCAGTATGGCGATTGGTAGAGCAGGGTTCGCTAACGTCGTCTATGGAGAGTGAGATTTTAAGGGCAATTTCCTGTATAAAAAAAAGCAGCTGACCGAGTATTAATTTTCAGCCTTGCACTTATTTTTGATTGCGGTTTCATTGACTCTTCTTGCGTCGTAACTGTAACCAACGAAGCGCGGAAATTTGAATAAAATGGGAGGGATTTCTGTGCTTTCGTGGCATAGATTTTAAGAGCAATTTCTTGTTAAAAAAATATAAAAAAGAAGCTGACCGAGCATTAATTTCCAGCCTTGCATTTATTTTTGACTGCGGTTTCATTGACTCTTCTTGCGTCATAACTTCACCAACGATGCGCGGAAATTTGAATAAAAAGGGAGGGATTTCTGTGCTTTTGTGGCGTTTGGAGATCATGAATATCCAGCCTGCAGCCATCTTTGACCAGAGAAGAGGTCCTGAATCTTGTAAAAAATCGTTGAGGTGGGTGAGACAGATTGGGGTGCAGATGATTATTGTAGGATTGGTGAAAGGCGTGGTGAAGGTTTTGTAATCTTTTGTACCCTCTTAACTTCGTCTCTCTCTTATTCCTTCTTCCCTCCTCTTTCCCTTTGCGTCTTCTTTTTTCCTCCTTCCTTCCTCTTTCTCTCCCTTGTCGTCTCCCTTATTCCTCCTTCTCTCCTCTTCTTCTCCTTTTTCGTCTGCTTTCTTCCTCCTTCCCTGCTCTTTCCCTTTTCGTCTTCCGTCTTTCACTTTCTCCCATTTTCTCCATCCATTTTATCACTTTCTCACCATCTCTTCATTTCCTTCTTTCCTCCACACCCTCTTTCCTTCTCTCCCCTCTGCTCTCTCGCTTTCGTCTCTCCCTATTCTCTCCGTTACCTCCTCCTCTCTTCTCTTTCACCTTTCATTTTTCTTCCCTCTTCCTTTCTTTTTCCTTCTCCCCTATCCTGCCTCCTCCCTTCCCTTCACACCCCTCGCTTCCCTTCCCCTCTCTTGCCCTACCCTCTCCCCTCTCTTCCTCTCTCTTCTCCTCTCCTCTCCCTCTCTTCCTTCCCCTCCCATCTCCCCCTCTCTCTCTTCTCCTCCCCTTCCCTCTGTTCCTCTATTTTTTCCTCTCCTCTCTCTTCCTCTCTCTTCTCCTTTCCCTTCACTTCCTCCCTCTTCTCCTCTCCTCCCCTCCCCTTTCCCCTCCCCTCTCCTCACCTCTTCTCCTCTCTCCTTCTCCTCTTATCTCTTTCTCCTCCCCTTTCTGTCTCTCTCCCTCCCTCCCTGTCTTTTTTTCCTCCACTCTCTTCCTCATCTTTTACCAATCCTTTCCCTCCTTCTTCCTTCCTTTTTTCCTCTCATCCTCATCCCCTTCACCTTTCTCTCTCTCTCTCTCTCTCTCTCTCTCTCTCTCTCTCTCTCTCTCTCTCTGTCTGTCTGTCTCTCTCTCTCTCTCTCTCTCTCTCTCTCTCTCTCTCTCTCCCCGCCTTTCCCTTCCCTTCCATCTCTTTCCCCTCCATTCTTTCTTCTCCCCCCCTTCTGCTCCTTCCTCCGATCCCTCCTTCCTTCTCTCTTCCTGTTTCTCTTCCTCCCTACTTCTCTCTCTCTCTCTCTCTCTCTCTCTCCTTCTCTTTCTCTCTCTCTCTCTCTCTCTCTCTCTCTCTCTCTCTCTCTCTCTCTCTCTCTCTCTCTCATGCATTCTCCTCCCTTCCCCTCCTTCACTTTTACACCCTTTTCCCCCTCCCTCCCTCCCCCTATCCTCTCCTCGCTGCTCCCCCCTCTCCCTCCCTTTTCCTCCTCTCCCTTCCTCCCCCTTTCCTCTCCTCCTTGCTCCCTCCTTCTCCCTCCCTTTTCTCTTCCATTCCTTCCCTTTCCCTCCCTTCTTTACGTTCTTACCTCCTGTCGGTAGTGGTGTGGTAGTGTGGTGGTGGTGGTGTGGTAATGTGGTGCTGTGGTAGTGTGGTGCTGTGGTGTGGTGGTAGGGTAGTGTGGTGCTGTGGTGTGGTGGTGTGGTAGGGTGGTGCTGTGGTGTGGTGATGTGGTAGAGTAGCGTGGTGGTGTGGTAGGGTAGCGTGGTGCTGTGGTATGGTGATGTGGTAGGGTAGTGTGGTGACGTGGTGGGGTGGTAGGGTAGTGTGGTAATGTGGTGTTGCCGTAGTGTGGTTGGTGTGCTAAAGTGGTGATAGTGTGGTGATAGTGTGGTGGTAGTGCGGTGGTGTGATGGTAGTGTGGTGGTGTGGTTTTGTGGTGGTGGTAATGTGGTGATAGTGTGGTGGTAGTGTGGTGGTGCGATGGTAATGTGGTGATAGTGTGAAGGTAGTGTGGTTTTGCGGTGCTGGTAGTGTGGTGGCAGTGCGGTGGTGTGATGGTAGTGTGGTGGTGGTAGTATGGTGAAGTGTGGTGGTAGTGCGGTGGTGTGATGATAGTGTGGTGGTGGCAATGTGGTGATAGTGTGGTGGTAGTGCGGTGGTTGTGTACAGTAGTAGTAGTGTGATGGTATTTCGGTTGCTGTTGTTTGTGGCCGAGCAGACACATCAACCACAGGCAAGCAACCCCCCTGCAGGTCCGTCTCGTCAGTTAACCAATGCTCCCTTTCGGTTGACGAGGAGAGGGAGTTTGTCTCCTGGTGGACGCCGCATTTGCATCTCTCCATGCAGTTGTTATTTAATTATATGGTTACCACCCAGCGTTGTAAATGATATCCTTGGTTACAGGGAAGCCATTAGATTTGCCACTCAGTGTAGAGTCACCTGAAGTGGAAAGAAGAATAATAAAAAGTAATAAAGAATGGAGAATGAAAGACTGACTAAGAGGGTGTATGTAGGTGAGGTGGAGGGAGGGAGAGGGATGGGAAGACCGAGGATGAGGTGGAGGGATGGAGTTGAGAGGTATATGAGGGAGGTGGGAGTGAGTTGGGGGGAGGGCAGTCAAAAGGTGGGTGACGGAGTGACTTGGAGGCGTTTTGTCTGCGGCCACCCTTTGCGGGATTAGGGCGTCTGGCTATGGGTAGATAGAAAGATAGAATAAAGAGTAATAAAAAGTGACAGGAGGGACTGGGAGAAGAAGGAAGAGAGGAGGACAGCCACAGAGAATGATAAGGGTGAAGGAAGAAGTAGGCACCACTACATCAAGTGAGTGGATGGTGGTTAAAAAAGAAGCGTGCTTGTATGATATCGGTAGTGTGGTAGTGTAGTGATAGTATTGTGGTAGTATAGTGTGGTACGAATGTGTGGTACTAGTGTGGTGGTAGTATGGTTATGAGGTAGTGAAGTGTGGTAGTGTGATGGTAGTGTGGTGAAAATGTGGTAATGTGGTGGTAATGTGGTGGCAGTGGTAGTTTGGTAGTGTGGTGGTAATGTGGTGGTAGTGTGGTGGTACTGTGGTGGTGTGGTGGTACTGTGGTAGTATGGTGGTAATGTGGTGGCAGTGTGGTGATAGTGTGGAGGTAGTGTGGTGGTTGCGTGGCGGTATTGTGGTGGTAGTGTGGTGGTAATGTGGTGGTACTGTGGTGGCAGTGTGGTGTGGTGGTAGTGCGGTGGTGTGGTGGTACTGTGGTAGTATGGTGGTAATGTGGTGGCAATGTGGTGATAGTGTGGAGGTAGTGTGGTGGTTGCGTGGCGGTATTGTGGTGGTAGTGTGGTGGTAATGTGGTGGTACTGTGGTGGCAGTGTGGTGTGGTGGTACTGTGGTGGCAGTGTGGTGTGGTGGTAGTGCGGTGGTGTGGTGGTACTGTGGTAGTATGGTGGTAATGTGGTGGCAGTGTGGTGATAGTGTGGAGGTAGTGTGGTGGTTGCGTGGCGGTATTGTGGTGGTAGTGTGGTGGTAATGTGGTGGTACTGTGGTGGCAGTGTGGTGTGGTGGTAGTGCGGTGGTGTGGTGGTACTGTGGTAGTATGGTGGTAATGTGGTGGCAGTGTGGTGATAGTGTGGAGGTAGTGTGGTGGTTGCGTGGCGGTATTGTGGTGGTAGTGTGGTGGTAATGTGGTGGTACTGTGGTGGCAGTGTGGTGTGGTGGTAGTGCGGTGGTGTGGTGGTACTGTGGTAGTATGGTGGTAATGTGGTGGCAGTGTGGTGATAGTGTGGAGGTAGTGTGGTGGTTGCGTGGTGGTAGTGTGGTGGTAGTGCGGTGGTGTGGGGGTAATGTGGTGGTGTGGTGGTAATGTGGTAGTGTGGAGGTAATGTGGAGTTAGTGTGATATGTGGTGGTGGTGTGGTGGTAGTGTGGTAGGAATGTGGTAGTATGGTGGTAGAGTGGTGGTAGTGTGGTGGTAACGTGGTTGTGTGGTGGTAGATTAGTGGGCCTGTGGTGGTAGTGTGATAATGTAGTGGTGTGGTGTAGTGTGGCAGTATGTTAGTACTATAGTGTCGTATTGTGGAGGTAGCGTGGTAATGTGGTGGTGGTAGTGTGATAGTAAGATGGTAGTGTGGTGGTATTGTGGTGATGGTGTGGTAGTGGGTGTGGTAGCGTGGTGACAGTATGGCAGTATGGTGTGCAGTGGTACTGTGGTGCTGTGGTAGTGTGGTGGTGTGTTACTGTAGTTTTACGGGTAGTGTGGTGTGGTAGTGTAGGGGTAGTGTGGTAGTGTGGCACTGTGGTAGTGGTATAACAGTATGGTAGTAGTGTGGTGGTACGGTGATGTGGTACTGTGGTAGTGTAGTGTAAGTGTGGTACTAGGTTAGTTTGGTGGTGTGGTGCTGCTGTGATAGGTTTGCGATAGTGTGGTACCAGTGTGGTGGTAGTGTGGTAGTGTGGTGTGACAGTACAACAAACAACAACAATTTTGGACTCCTCCCCTCACTCCTTGCCCCTCATGACGTCACAGCTGACCTAGTTCCTTCCAACTCTCCCCTTCTTCCCTCCCCTCTTACTAACACAGTAAAGATTTAGTTGGACAGTTAGCGGGATTTATTGCTTTTAAATTTGTTCGTATGTTGTGGTATTTTGTGGTAAGTGGCGTGAGTTAGGGAGTGTCTGTTTGGGTGTGAGGGAGGCTGGGGAGCATCAAGAGTGGGGAGTGTTGTCATGGCGACGTTTTAGTGGGGCTCCGGTGCTAAAAATGGGCCCCCGCCGCCGACTACACATGCTTGTTGAACATCCGTACTTGTTTGTGTTCGTGTAACTTTCTTATGCAACATCTACATCACAGGTACATGTTTAGGAGGCTGGTGTTTAGCTAAGCATTCCTTTTTTGGATACTGCGTGCATTATTTACGTACGTCAATTATTATAAAATGTAAAGAGCACCAGTGTAATCTATGATAGCAAAAATGGACCTCTACAAACGGATTCCGCCTCTTTTATTCTTTGTATTTTACCGAAACGACTAAGTAATCGTATGTGGATACCGGTATTTAAAATAATCTGGCTAAAATTGAAAGTAGGAGTGAGAGAGTACGAGATATCGAGCGTGGTATGTGGTGTGCGGGATGGGTTCTCGGGAATCACGAGCCTCATCCCGCGCACGCTCAACTTGTTGGAACGTAGCCTCACATATCCTTGTATTTACCTCCTCCTACCTCCCTCAGACCCTTAGGAAAGTGCCTGGGTTTAAATTACATCACATATAACTGAATGCATCAAGAACTTCGGCCTAGAACGAAGAGAAAATTGCCATTTCTTGGTGTGGGCGTGGAGGGCGAGGGAAAGACGGAGGGTCAGTGTGTGCCTAGCTGTCGTGGGGTGTGGGTGTGTGTGTGGTGTGCGCGGCAGCCGGCCCCGCCACCAGGGCCATGTGACACAATTCAGGCTTCACGATTATCTTCACCGCCATCATCACCTCCACAATCAGCAACCGTGGCCCGAGTAGCGGTAGACACAGCAGGTGAGTTGGAGATGCGGTATCACAACATCTCAAATTCTAATGGCTCTTCTTCTCGAAATGTCCTGCATCTCAGTAGTCGCAATCTGTCACGCTGGAAAATTCGTTATAGTGATGTTAAAAGATGATTACGTGAACTGAGAAAAATTGACTATTATAATATGGTTCGTTACGTGTATGATGCGAGAAAATTATTTACATCCGCCATCATTTCGCAAAATTGTAAATATTATGCTATAGATACTAATACACAACCCGCATGGCACACACACACACACACACACACACACACACACACACACACACACACACGAGTATTATTTATCACAATTATAAACGAGTGTGTGAAAAAATCTGAGGTTACTGAATAAAAGAAGTGATAATCTTGCTAAGTTGAGGCAGCAGGTTATATATCGTTATCGCAAAGACCAGACGGACACCAGACGATTTTATTCAGCTTACGGGGTGAATGAAAGCTTATTTAACCCCTCCCGGTCGAATAACCACCACAGTACCACACCACAACACCATAGTACCATTATACCACCACAGTACCACTTCCTTACACCACCACAGTACCACACCACGACACCACCACAATACCACACCACAGTACCACACTACTGCACCACCACAGCACCACACCACGACACCACCACAATACCACACCACTGCACCACCACAGTACCACACCATTACACCACCACCGTACCACACCACTACATCACGGTACCACATCACTACACCACAGTACCACACCACTACTCCACCACAGTACCACACCACTACAGCACCACAATACCACTCCATTACACCACCACAGAACCACTACACCATCACCACAGCACCACACCGCTACACCACCATCACCACCACAGTACCACACCACCACAGTACCACACCACACCACCACCACACCACTACACCACCACCACAATACCACACCATTACACCACCACAATACCAGTTCAATGTCATCGGATTGAAAGGATTAACCGTTTTTTTGCACAGAACGTATCTTCGAACGTTAGAACGAAAAGGAGAGGCAGACCGAGGATGAGGGTAGGTTGGGATGGGGGTGTGGGCGTCTGAGTGGGTGTAGATAGTGCGTTCCCTGAATACTGTCAAACCATGTCACATAAGATAATGGGTTCCTTCACGTGGTGGCACCGATGTAAGTGGACGGCTGCCTGGTTCTGTTTTGTATCTTAGCGTCCTGTCACCCAAGAGGAGGATGGTGAAGAACAGGAAGGTAACAACAATAACAATAATAATAATAATGATAACAATAACTAATAATAACAACAACAATAATAATAATAATGATAATAATAATAATAACAACAAGAATAGGCCTAATAATAATAATAATAATGATAATAATAATAATAATAATGTCAGAAAAGCGAGTTAGTAGGGAGTGAAGAAGTGCAGATTGCGTGATTGATACATAAACACGATCGAATGAATTTGAAAATATAACCTCTCTCTCTCTCTCTCTCTCTCTCTCTCTCTCTCTCTCTCTCTCTGTGGTGTTGTGGTGGTGCTTCTGGCCTGTTATGGTGAGGTTGTGCTGTGTTATTGTGTTGTGTTGTTGATGTTATTGTGGTATTGTGTTGTGGGGTTGTGTTCTTGATGTGTTATTGTGTTATTGTGCTGTGAGATTGTCTTCTTGATGTTATAGTTATTGTGTTATGGGGTTGTGTTACTGATTTGTTGTTATTGTGTTGTGGGGTTGTGTTATTGATGTTATTGTGGTATTGTGTTGTGGGGTTGTGTTACTGATGTTATTGTGGTATTGTGTTGTGGGGTTGTTACTGATGTGTTGTTATTGTGTTGTGGGGTTGTTATTGATGTGTTGTTATTGTGTTATTGTGTTGTGGGGTTGTTATTGATGTTATTGTGTTATTGTGTTGTGGGGTTGTGTTATTGATGTTATTGTGTTATGGGGTTGTGTTACTGATGTGTTGTTATTGTGTTGTGTTGTAGGGTTTGTGTTGTTATATTACTGTGTTGTGGGATTATTGTTGTGTTCTGTTACTGAGGGGGTTTGTTTTAAGTACTGTGGTGGTGTAGTGGTGTGGTACTGTGGTGGTGTAGTGGTGCGGTACCGTGGTGGTGGTGTAGTGGTGTGCTACTGTGGTGGTGTGGTACTGAGGAGGCGTGTGCTGTGGTGGTAGAGTTTTGTGTGTGGTACTGTGGTGGTGTAGTGATGTGGTACTATGGTGGTGTAGTGGTGTGGGAATGTGGTGTTGTGGTGCTGTGGTACTGTTGTGGTTTTGCTGTGGTGGTGTGGTGTGGTGTGGTGCTCTAGTGTTGTGCTTTGGTATTGTTGTGGTGTTACTGTGGTGGTGTGGTGTGGTACTGTGGTGTTGCGATGCTCTGGCGGCTATTGTGATGTAATGTCGTGGTGTTACTGTGGTGGTGTGGTGTGGTACTATGGTATTGTGGTGCTTTGGTACTATTGTGGTGTTACTGTGGTGTGGTATTGTGGTGTTGTGATGCTTTGGTACTAATGTGGTGTGGTACTGTTGTGGTGTTTCTGTGGTGTTGTGATGTGGTGTTGTGGTGCTTTGGTACAATTGTAGTGTGGTACTGTTGTGGTGTTTCTGTGGTGTTGTGATGTGGTGTTGTGGTGCTTTGGTACTATTGTAGTGTGGTACTGTTGTGGTGTTTTTGTGGTGGTGTGATGTGGTGTTGTGGTGCTTTGGTACTATTGTAGTGTGGTACTGTCGTGGTGTTTCTGTGGTAGTGTGGCACTGTGGTGGTTTACTGTGGTGGTATGGTAGTTTGCTGTGGTGGTGTACTATAATGTGGCGGTGTAGTACTGTGGTGATGTACTCTAGTGTTGTGGTAGTGTGGTGGTATGGTGCTGTAATGTTGTGGTGCTGTAGTATTATGGTGGTAGCGTGTGGTAGTGTGGTGTGGTGCTGTGGTACTGTAGTGATATGGAGGTACAGTATGTAATGTGTTTGGTTGTGTGGTACTGTGGTGATGTGACACTGTAGTGGTGCGATGGTGTGGTACTGCGGTGGTGTGGTACTTATGTGGCTTGGTATTGTGGTTGTGTGATGCCGTACTGTGGTGGTATGGTACTGTGGTGGTGAGGTAGGCGTACAAACTATGGTGGGTGTTCTGTTGTGGTGTGGTACAATGATGGTGTGGTACTGTGGTAGGATGGCACGCTGCTGATGTACTGTTGTGGTGTGGTACTGTGGTAGTATGGTACGCTGCTGATGTACTGTTGTGGTGTGGTACTGTGGTAGGATGGTACGCTGCTGATGTACTGTTGTGATGTGGTACTGTGGTGCTGTTCTGTGCAGGTGTTGTGATATGGTAGTGTCGTACTGTGGTGTGGTATAGTGATGTGGTGCTGTGGTGGTGTAGTAGCCTCATTGATGCTGTGGTGGTGTAGTAGCCTCATTGATGCTGTGGTGGTGTAGGAGCCTCATTGATGCTGTGGTGGTGTAGTAGCTTCATTGATGCTGTAGTGGTGTAGTAGCCTCATTGATGCTGTAGTGGTGTAGTAGCCTCATTGATGCTGTGGTGGTGTAGTAGCTTCATTGATGCTGTAGTGGTGTAGTAGCCTCATTGATGCTGTAGTGGTGTAGTAGCTTCATTGATGCTGTGGTGGTGTAGTAGCCTCATTGATGCTGTGGTGGTGTAGTAGCCTCATTGATGCTGTGGTGGTGTAGTAGCTTCATTGATGCTGTAGTGGTGTAGTAGCCTCATTGATGCTGTAGTGGTGTAGTAGCTTCATTGATGCTGTGGTGGTGTAGTAGCTTCATTGATGCTGTGGTGGTGTAGTAGCTTCATTGATGCTGTAGTGGTGTAGTAGCTTCATTGATGCTGTGGTGGTGTAGTAGCCTCATTGATGCTGTAGTGGTGTAGTAGCCTCATTGATGCTGTGGTGGTGTAGTAGCCTCATTGATGCTGTGGTGGTGTAGTAGCCTCATTGATGCTGTGGTGGATGTAGGAGTCTCATTGATGCTGTGGTGATGTAGTAGCCTCATTGATGCTATGGTGGTGTAGTAGCCTCATTGATGCTGTGGTGATGTAGTAGCCTCATTGATGCTGTAGTGGTGTAGTAGCCTCATTGATGCTGTGGTGGTGTAGTAGCTTCATTGATGCTGTGGTGGTGTAGTAGCCTCATTGATGCTGTGGTGGTGTAGTAGCCTCATTGATGCTGTGGTGGTGTAGTAGCCTCATTGATGCTGTAGTGGTGTAGTAGCCTCATTGATGCTGTGGTGGTGTAGTAGCCTCATTGATGCTGTGGTGGTGTAGTAGCCTCATTGATGCTGTGGTGGTGTAGTAGCCTCATTGATGCTGTGGTGGTGTAGTAGCCTCATTGATGCTGTGGTGGTGTAGTAGCCTCATTGATGCTGTGGTGGATGTAGGAGCCTCATTGATGCTGTGGTGGGTGTAGTAGCCTCATTGCTGCTGTGGTAGGTGCAGTGATGTGGTAGAGTTATCAATGTTTGCTGATAAAGGAACACTACATCACTGTTTTCTATGGACTGTGTATACAAAACTCATTTACATCACTATCCCTATTGCCCATTTGGCTGTACAATTTTTTTTTTTTAATGCAAGGAAGAAGGAACCAAAGGCCAGTAGCTCGCAAACCGTTCCTTCCAAGAAAAAAAAAAAAAATTACAAATGAGAGCCAAATTCAAGATCCGTTCATTTCGAGATGCCTAGACACACTGCGTTTGAAAGATTGGAGATCATAGGCAGTAGGAAATACAGACAGAGGGAGACAGTTCCAGAGTTGACCATTTAGCAGCTATCTTATCCTACCAATTTTTACGTTCCACCTCTATCAATGACAATTTAACCATTACATATAGGACAGGATGTATGTAAGCGAATCCTCTGTGTGAATGGAGAGTTTACACATTGCATAAACAAAGTGAAGCTCATTGGGTAATACTTGCATCAAACGCTGTCTTATATGTGGATTTTTCTTTTATATACTGTAACTACTTTGCGTGGGTTTTTGTGAAGCGCTAGGTCAACTCTGGAACTGTCTCCCTCTGTCTGTTTTTACATGCTTCCTATGATCTCCAGTCTTTCAAACGCAGTGTGTCCAGGCATCTCGAAATGAACGGATCTTGAATTTGGCTCTCTTTTGTATTGTTTTTTTCTTGGAAGGAACGGTTTGCGGACTCCTGGCCTTTGGTTCCTTCTTCCTTGCATAAAATAAAGATGCATATAACTGCTGGCTGTAATAAGTAACTTTGTAAATTCATCTTCCTAGGCCTAATATTTTTTTCCACGTTAAATATGGATTAGTTGTGTAATCTTAATCTGGGACACCGATCGCAGGAAAAGGGAAACTACAGATACAACCAGCCACCTA
>NC_137022.1:1682500-1700000 GCF_032717465.1 Coenobita brevimanus
ACACACACACACACACACACACACACACACTCTCTCTCTCTCTCTCACACACACACACACACACACACACACACACACACACACTCTCTCTCTCTCTCTCTCTCTCACACACACACACACACACACACACTCTCTCTCTCTCTCTCACACACACACACACACACACACCACTCTCTCTCTCTCTCTCTCTCTCTCTCTCTCTCTCTCTAAGTACATTTTAACCCAGTGTAATGGATTACTTTATTGTTGTTGTTTTTCTTCGTATCTCCAGGCGATTTTCTTCAGCTCAGGGTAAACTCAGGGATCTGGAGGGGTTAGACTGAGCCTTCGTTAATCCCTTCAGTGATAAATAGCCCTCCAGCTGAACAAAATCGTCTGGTAAGAGCAGAAGGAAGTACGTGGACTGAAAGGATTAAGTTTAGATTCGTTTTTGAGTTGTATATACGTATGTATGTAGGCTATATGTAGTGATGTATGTATGTATTCATGTGTGTATGTGTATGTATACATGTATGTATGCACCGTATGTATGTATAATGTATATGTTCCGGTATGTAGAAATGTATGTATGTATTTATATATGTATGTATATGTGTATGTATGTATGTACCGTATGGATGTGTATGTATGTGTCGTATGTACAGGGTCGTGCACATGGGGTGGGTTTGGGGATTTAACCCCCTATTTGGAAAGAATGAAAAATTCGGATGAAAATAATACTAAAAACGCAGCTCATTAAATTAAATAAATCCTGTGAAGAATGTTACGGTAGAAAAATAATAGAAAAAGAGTTAAAGAAGTTTGCAAAATATAATTAAAGACGAACAGCCTAGGAACGTTCACAGATTCCCAAAAGTTGCCAGTCTTCACCTGATAACTTAATCTGAACAATAAATTCCTTTCAGGGCAAATGTTTTGATGATCTGTTGTGCTGTTATTCCTCAGTAAATTACAGAAACATTGTACTGATATATTAATCTTCCATTGGTACATGTAAAACAATTTAGTGTGTTAATAGTTAGGGCAAAGTTGTGATATTCTGAAATACTTCCCATATTTATAATAGAGACACCCTTTCTGAATTGCCCTAACTTCCAAGGTGCTCTGTCCATTGATATCCACATTGCTTTCACTTCCAAGGTTCTGTATGTAAATTACCCTGAGTTTGTACCATTCCATTACTTCCTATGATCTCCAGTCTTAAAAACGCGGTGTGTCCAGGCATCTCGAAATGAACTGGTCTTGAATTTGGCTGTCTTGCATTTTTTTTTTTTTTTTTTATTGGGAGGAACGGTTTCCGGGCTCCTGGCCTTTGGTTCCTTCTTCATTGCATAAAAAAAGTCAGTTAGGCTACAGTACCGAAGTTTACTATATTCCGTTACTTAGTTTAGTGGGTAATTAAGGCCCTCCAGCCGGATTGAGCCCGTGCAGGTTTACATCCAAGGGGTGGTTGGGGTTTATTGCTCACGTAATGCCACTCAGGGATGAGTGAGGCTGGTCACTCTCATCTTAAATGTCAGGACCAACTTACCTAGCCCCGGGCTCCTACGCTTCTTATGGGGCAACACAGGATTAGATGATGAATGAATGAAATGAAGTGAATTAAACTATGTTATGAATTTTTTTTAAGCCCCCCCCCCTTTCAAAAGTCCTGCGCACGGCCCTGTGTATGTATGATTTTTTTTTTTTTTTTTCGGTAAACACGTTGCCAAAACACCTAATCTAATAATGACGGATTTCAACACTTTCTAACCCTTTCCAGACGATTTTATTCAGCTTAGGAATGATCTCAGGCAGTGACGGGTTAGGGAAGGCTGTAACTCGTCTCTCCTCCTCGATCAGTCTCTCCAAAGCTGAGCAGAATTAAACTGAGAAACACGTCATTGGAGTAAACACTAACTTAATCCACCCTATAGACCTAAAGATAACATTCCCGTCGTGCTGGAAGCGAAGTGTAATTTGTCTTTTGCAGCTAAGATATTTAACACATTCAGCAAGATGGCGTATATTTTTCCGTTCTGCCATTAGGCGATTTTTATTTAACTTAGGACTGATCTCTTGTGGCTATCCGTGTCGTTGATGAAGCCTGCATCCACCTCCCACAGCGCAAAAAGTCAGAGTCTGAATTAATTCCGTAGAGATAGTAAGAATAACGTGGTTTAAATATTAGCAACATCCAGAGGGTTATGTAGGATGGTAAACACACACACACACACACACACACACACACACACGCAAAGTTGTGATTGTCCTCATCTTCCCTCGTAAAAGTTTGTAAAGTCTACGGATGTTTCTTGCCCTGTTTCAGTATGTGTTCTTGTAATTTCACCTTTGGCCACATGAAACCTTCTGAAAAGACAAAGTGAGAGAGAGAGAGAGAGAGAGAGAGAGGTGAAGTTCTCGGGGTGAAGGAGTTAAGATGTATGGAGGAAATGGGTGTGAGAAACAAATATTTATAAGAATGTCTGGTGAGTGATGGACGGAATGGCTTGTAGGGTAGGGTAATGGAGAAGTCGTGAACGATCAGCCCTGTCATGGTGGGGGTAACTCTGGCAGCCCATCCCAGCTTAGCCAGACGATTTTATTCAGCTGGGAGTGAGTTTTGGCAGCCTGAATTAATACCGTTACCATAAAGTAATACCAGTTACCATTACCACCGTTACCATGGTTGGGTTGGAACAGTAGATTAACACTAGAATTTGATGATAGTCACGAAGAAGTGCTATGGAAGGATGTAAAGCTGTTAATCTATGTAGACTAATTTGGAGCATTAGGATATGATGATAGTCACGAAGAAGTGCTGTGGAAGGCTGTAGAGCATGAAATAAGCTACAAAAATGACTATAATTGGGACCACTAGGATATGATGATAGTCACGAAGAAGTGCTGTGGAAAGGATACAGAGCTATTAATCTATGTGAAATACGCTGCAAAAATAACTATAATTTGGACCACTAGGATATGATGATAGTCACGAAGAAGTGCTGTGGAAGGATGTAAAGCGTGAAATAAACTATAAAATGACTATAATTGGGACCACTAGGATGTAATGATAGTCACGAAGAAGTGCTGTGGAAAGGATATAGAGCCATTAAGCTATGTAAAATAAGCTGCAAAAATAACAATAATTTGGAGCACTAGGATGTAATGATAGTCACGAAGAAGTGCTGTGGAAGGATGTAAAGCGTGAAATAAGGTACAAAAATGACTATAATTTGGAGCACTAGGGTATGGTGCTAGTCACGAAGAAGTGCTGTGGGAAGGATATGGAGTCAGTAAGCCATATGGGAAGCTGCGAAAAAAATAAAAAGAATGGATCAAGTTAACGTTAGAAATATAAGCGTGAAAGTGCCATCTCCGTTAGTGCTAGTCACGAAGAAGTGCTGTTGGAAGGAAGCTGGTCCCTAGTATTGTCTTATTCTATCTATTGCCAGACGCCTTAATCCCTTATACGGGGTGGCCGCAAACAAATCGGCTCCACGACACCGTCCCCCACCATTTCACTGCCCTGCTCCCAGCTCACCCCCCCTCTCTCATATACCTCTCCACTCCATCCCTCCATCTCATCCTTGGCCTCCCTCTCCCTCTCTCCACCTCCACCTCACTCACATACACTCCTCGTCAGTCTCTCACTCTCCATCCTCTCCACATGGCCAAACCACCTCAGTGTGTTTCTCCTAACGCTTCCTATCACATCCACATCCACACCACAACGCTCCTTCACTTCCTCATTTGTCAGTCTGTCTCTCCATGTAACTCCACCTGCACCTCACTCACATACACTCTCCTCGTCAGTCTCTCACTCTCCATCCTCTCCACATGGCCAAACCACCTCAGTGTGTTTCTCCTAACGCGTCCTATCACATCCACATCCACACCACAACGCTCCTTCACTTCCTCATTTGTCAGTCTGTCTCTCCATGTAACTCCACATGCGCCTCACTCACATACACTCTCCTCGTCAGTCTCTCACTCTCCATCCTCTCCACATGGCCAAACCACCTCAGTGTGTTTCTCCAAACGCTTCCTATCACATCCACATCCACACCACAACGCTCCTTCACTTCCTCATTTGTCAGTCTGTCTCTCCATGTAACTCCACATGCGCCTCACTCACATACACTCTCCTCGTCAGTCTCTCACTCTCCATCCTCTCCACATGGCCAAACCACCTCAGTGTGTTTCTCCTAACGCATCCTATCACATCCACACCACAACGCTCCTTGACTTCCTCATTTGTCAGTCTGTCTCTCCATGTAACTCCACATGCACCTCACTCACATACACTCTCCTCGTCAGTCTCTCACTCTCCATCCTCTCCACATGGCCAGACCACCTCAGTGTGTTTTTCCTAATGCTTTCACCTCAACTCTCGGCCAAGTTAAGGTGAACGCACTGTAGATATTTTTTCCCCAGGAGCGACAAGGAGGAGAAAGTAAATCAATTTCCTTCATCAGTTGCTTATCCTGTAAATGAAAATATAAGTAAGGAGAGTCAGTTATTTGTTTATTTCATTTATTCTTTGGTTGATTTGCTTGTTTTGTGCGTATTAATTGATTTATCTTGCTTGTGGGTTAATTTGAGTTGCTTTGCGTCCGATAACCACCGCTACTCCTGTTCGCTGCATTATTATTATTATTATTATTATTATTATCTTCATTGTCATCATCATTATTATCATTATCATCATCATCATCATCATGGTCATTATCGTCATCATCATCATCATCCTCATTATTATTATTATTATTACTATTATTATTATTATTATTATTATCATCATCATCATCATCCGTCATCACCCGTAGGCTACCCTTGGATGTGGTGAGGTAGTGTGCAGAGAGAGAGAGAGAGAGAGAGAATGGCTGTGTGTGTGTGTGTGTGTGTGTGTGTGTGTGTGTTTGAAACGTATAAAATATCTATTCATGACGAGTAAATGCCACACACACACACACACACACACACACACACACACACACACACACACACACACACACACACACACACAGACAGACAGACACACACACACACACACACACACACACACACACACACACACACACACACACACACACACACACACACACACACACACACACACACCAAGCTGTAAAATCACGTGTTTCCAGTTGCTTCTTAAAACATTCCTGTGTAAGCATTTGGTTCATTTCACCCAGGAGAGAGAGAGAGAGAGAGAGAGAGTTATTTTTCGTGGGCTCTTTTCTCCCATGTCAAATTTTGTCTCATCTTCGTTTCAATATTCCTCAGTCTTTGGAGAGAGAGAGAGAGAGAGAGAGAGAGAGAGAGAGTTATTTTTCGTGTCAAATTTTCTCTCATATTCGTTTCATTATTCCTTAGTCTTTGGAGAGAGAGAGAGAGAGAGAGAGAGAGAGAGAGAGAGAGAGAGTCAGTGACCCTCTTCTCTCTCCATTATCACATTTCCTCCTCGTCCCATCTTCACTTCCTCATTGCCGCAACCCCACAGCCGGAGAAATATATGTGGCAGTGACAGACCTTCCTCGTGACGGCAAATGCTGGTTGTTGTTGGAGCAGAAAAGACACTTGTTTAGTCGACCACACCTGGGCTGGCGAGGGAATGGCCTGTTGACACCCCAGCCCTCGCTCTTCCCTGTCCTTAAACCAGCAATTAGCATCAGATTTTAGTGTCCGACCCCGCCTGACTCCTGGACTGTGATCGTTCCCGCGTGTTTTATTGTCCCAACGTCAAACGATTATATGTAGCAGAGGGAAAGCCCCACCCAGTCCAAGGCCCGTCATTTGGTCGGTTAAGGAAGCTCCCTAACGCCTCTTCCTTAGCGATTTATAAAGCAGTTAGCATCAGTTTTTAGTGTGTGACCTCGCCTGACTCCCGAACTGCGATTGTACCCGTTTATTTTATTGTCCTAATGTCAAACGATTATACTCAGCAGAGGGAAAGCCCCACCCAGTCCAAGGCCCGTCATTTGGTCGGTTAAGGAAGCTCCCTAACGCCTCTTCCTTAGCGATTTATACCCTGTTTTTAGTTTGGTGCCATTATTTCATTCCTTCAGTTCACACCAAACCTAACTCCTTGGACAAGAACCCGAAAACTTATTTATTTATTTATTTTAGTAATATTAAGGCGCTTTATGGGGTCAGAGATAAGACCATACAAATACATTTAGTGAAATATGGCAACCCAAGTCCGTAGAATTTATCAACTTTTACACTGAGAGGAGGGGACAGTCATCTTCATAAGTGCTATTTTTTTTTTTTTTTTAATCATTTTGCATTCCATTAGACACTGGCAACCTGTTAGTCATTCTTGGTAGGCCACACACACACACACACACACACACACACACACACACTTATTCTCTCTCTCTCTCTCTCTCTCTCTCTCTCTCTCTCTCTCTCTCTCTCTCACACACACACACACACACACACACACACACACACACACACATTCTCTCTCTCTCTCACACACACACACACACACACACACACACACACTTATTCTCTCTCTCTCTCTCTCTCTCTCACACACACACACACACACACACACACACACACACACACACACACACACATTCTCTCTCTCTCTCTCTCACACACACACACACACACACACACACACACAGTCTCTCTCTCTCTCTCACACACACACACACACACACACACACACACACACACACACACACACACACTTATTCTCTCTCTCTCTCTCTCTCTCTCTCTCTCTCTCACACACACACACACACACACACACACACACATTCTCTCTCTCTCTCTCTCTCTCTCACACACACACACACACACACACACACACACACACACACACACACACACACACACACACACACACCGCTTTGGCTGCGTGTAACCATCTCTCTCTGTATACACTTTCGACAAACTGAATCTTGTACCCCAGCCCACAGATGTGCCGCACCTTGACACCGTTTTCTTTGCGATTTATTTTCCATATACCTTAACCGCCTCCTGCACCTCCTCCTGTCTCTTTTCATAGCCCTTTCAGACCGGTGACGTGTTTTTATTCTTTCTGCCTCTATCAATCTATCTCTATTGCCAGACGCCTTAATCCCTTATACGGGGTGGCCACAAACAAATCGCCTCCACGTCACCCTGTCCCCTGCCATTTCCCTGCCCTTCTCCCAGTTCACACACCCCTCTCTCATATACCTCTCCACTCCATCCCTCCATGTCATCCTTTGGCCTTCTCCTCCCTCTCTCCCCCTCCACCTCACTCACATACACTCTCCTCGTCAGTCGCTCACTCTCCATCCTCTCTGGATTATTATTATTATTAACAAGAAGACATTAATATAAACTGGGTGGGTTAAGGCCTTCATGAACCCCTTCAGGACGAGAGAGTTTTGCTAAGTTGAGGAATGTTGCTTTGAAGTACTTCCAGTAAACTAAAAACGATATTATTATTATTATTATCATTATTATTATTATTATTATTATTGTTATTATTTCTTCTTCTTCATCTCTTCTTCTTCTTCGTCTTCTTCTTCTTCTTCTTCTTCTTATTATTATTGTTACTATTATTACCGTATATTAATATTATTATCATCATCATTATTATTATTATTATTACTACTGCCACTGCCACTACTACTACTACTACTTCCACTACAACTACTACTGCTACAAAACACCTTAACATTCTCTTGTATGCTACTTATTCTTTTTAATATCGACATATAGGGATGATGGAGGGAAAGGAGATAAGTGAGAGAGAGAGAGAGAGAGAGAGAGAGAGAGAGAGAGAGAGAGAGAAAGAGAGAGTTTATGTAAAGAATGAGATAAAATTCATAAAGATCCGTTTGTTTCGGCCGCCCCTCACAGGATGCGGCATGTGGCAGTTGTTAAGATGGAAGTGGAAAAATGGAACAAAAATTTTCAGACACTGATTTTGCATGGTATTAAAAATGTGTGTGTGTGTGTGTGTGTGTGTGTGTGTGTGTGTACTGGCAGGTATTACATGTAGTTAAGTAGGCTGTGTACGTACTGTCATAGGCCTAAGTGTGTGTATGTGTATGTGTACTGGCAGGTATTACATGTAGATAAGTTGGCTGTGTATGGACTGGTATAGACTTAAATGTGTGTGTGTGTGTATGTGTGTGTGTGTGTGTTAGTATAGCTCTGCGGAATTCCACTCTTATTTCTGTATATATTTTATTATTTAACCAGGCAGCAAAGGGGTAGCTCTTCAATAAAATATCTATCTGTCTATCTAGTGAGCCGCTGTGTTGATTGATGGCCTCTGAGGGGGGTGCCAAGAATGAAATAGGACTAAAGAGGGACGTGTGGATCTTTATTACCAGTTACTCTGCCCTTACTTCTCTTCCTTTATTGCACGTCCTTGTTTTCCTTCCTTTACTGGCCTTCTTCCTTCTTTTTGGGGTGGGAAGGAGGGGCAGGTGAAGAGGATATTATTATTATTATTTTTTTCATACACATCTATATGAAGTTTCTCCTTTACTGGAAATTCATCCCCCCTCCCCCCTCCTCCCCCCCAAAAAGAAATGGTGTGGGACCCTCGTGACTGCCCCCTCCCCCTTCCCGCTGCCTCCCCTCCCTCTTCCTCCCCCTCCTTCCCCCCCCCCCCGGCTATTTGCAGCAGGGGTGGCGGGTGAGTGCAGGTGTGAGGGGGGTGGGGGAAAGGGGGGAGGGGGGCCAGGTAGTCGCCCCCACACGCTGCTTCACTCTTGACACCCAGCCCCCAGCCCCCTACCCAATCCCCTACCCACCCCCCAGACCCCACCCTACCCCGCCCCAGCCACCCCCGCTCATAAAGTTGGAAAAAAATAGATAAAAGAAAGAACAGATTTTTTTTTTTTTTTATTACCATCAGATTTTGTCCCATTATAATCTGATCAATATGGAAGGCTAAGGAAATGAGGCGTCCACCCAGCTGCCATTGCTCAGTAGGTGGTGTGGCTCGTGGAAGATGTGGCCATTATAAGTTTGAATCCATGTGTATATCCACAGGTTAAAAAATTAATTCATCAGAGTCATACATGACGGTATATAAGTAAATAAGTAAACAAGTAGCTAAATGAATAAATAAGCTAGAGGCTTCCCCAAAGTAGGAATCACACCACTCGCGAGCTGATATATATCTATCGCGGCTCGGAATATGACCTTGACCTTGACCTACTTTCACCAACTTCGAACTCGTAGGAGATTTTCCTCCCTACTACACACCTGTAAAAAATTTGTGATGATATCTTGAGCGGTTGCGAAGTTATCGTGCCAACAAACACACAGATACACACAGCCAAACAGAAAACAATACTCGTATGAAATTTTCCTCCCTACTACACACCTGTAAAATTATGTGTTGATATCTTGAGCGGTTGCGAAGTTATCGTGCTAACAGACACAGACACACTCCAACTGAAAACAATACCACCTCCGCTGTCTTGGCTGGTAATAATCAGCCAGCAAATGTCTGAAGTTGCCAGGCCTCACTGAATGTTAGTTTTTGGGAAAGAGTTCACACAGTGGAGTAAAATGTCTTAAATTTTCCAGACTTTTTGAAGTAAAATTAACAGTGATTATTGTAAATGTTCTTTCCCCTGCTGCTATACCGGGTAATGATTTAAATTACTTGATTAAAATTATATGATTTTAGTCGTGGCGTTTCTACCTACGGACACCGCGGCTTCCCCAAATACACTTTTCGGGCCGGTCTGGCTGGTGGACCCAGTTTGTTTCCCTGTTGTACCTAGTCACCCAGCTGTACCTTTGGGGAAGAAGAAGGAAAAGATGGAGATGAAGAAGAAGAAGAAAAGATGAAGAAGAAGAAGGCTGTGAAGAAGAAGAAGGAGATGAAGAAGAAGCAGAAAGAGATGAAAAACAATGCTCAGCCATTTATAGTCGAAAAAAGCATTGCCACCTTATTTCATGTAGCTCAGTGGCAGAAAAAAGACAATACAATGGCTCCACGTCCTTTCCATTGCACTTCTTCGTGACTAGCTTCATATACGGGTGTTAATCTAGCGCTACAACTCAGTGTTCAAGATGCAGGGGTAATTTTAGGGCAGGTTGGAGTGAAGAGAGTATAGGATGTAAATTGCTGTGGACTGCGTTTTTGGGTGAAGAGTGACGGGGGACAGGGCGACATGGAGGCGATTTGTTTGTGGCCACCCCTTACGGGATTAAGGCGTCTGGCAATAGATAGGTAGATAGATAGAGTGTTGTCGATAGGTGGCTCTTCTTGCCCCCCCCTCCCCTCCTCAGTTCCCCGCCCCCTCCCTCCCCTCCTTTCCCCCCCCCCACTCAGCCTCATACCTCACACTCTGGTCTCCCCCTCTTCCCTCCCCCTCTCCCCTCTGTCCTCCTCCCCTCCCTCCTCTGCCCCTCCTTTCTCCCCAACTCTCCCCTCCCCGTTTCCCCCACACCTCCTCCCCTTTCTCACTCTGCCTTCCCCTCACCCAACTTCTCTCCCCTCCCCCCTCTCCACATTCTGTTCCTCCCATTTCCTACTTTTTTCTTCTCTCCCCATCTCTACCCCTCCTTTCTCCCCAGCTCTCCCCCTTCCCTCTCCCCCTCCCTTCTCTCTCCCCCTCCCTTCTCTCTCTCTCTCTCTCTCTCTAGTGAATTACTTTACATCCACACATCTCACATAGATTCTCTCTCTCTCTCTCTCTCCTCTCTTTCTCTCTCTCATCTCCCCACTTCCTGCCTCCCCTCCCCCATTCTTCCCACCCCTCGTCCCCTCCTCGCCTACTCCCCATCCCTCTCCCAATTTCCCCTCCCCCTCTCCCGAATACTCCACATTGGTTCCCCTCCCCAACTCACCAGCTCTCTCCCCAGTTCCTATGCTCCCCTCACCCCTACATCCTCCCCCTTACCTCTCTCTCTCTCTCTCTCTCTCTCTCTCTCTCTCTCTCTCTCTTTTACCTCCCCTCACTCTAACCCTCTCCAAACTCTCCCTATTTTTACTCCCACTCTCTCTCCTTCACCTCCCACTCCCCCTCCTTCACCTCCCTCCCTCTCCCCCTCCTTCACCTCCCTCCCTCTCCCCCTCCTTCACCTCCCTCCCACTCCCTCCCTCTCCCCCACTCCTTCCTTCACTTCCCACACCCTCCCTTCTTCCCCTTCCCACACCCTCCCTCCTTCCCCCTCCCACACCCCCTCCTTCCCCCTCCCACACCCTCCCTCCTTCCCCTTCCTTCACCTCCCTCACCCTTCTTCCTCCCCCATCCCTCACCCTTCCTCCCTTACCTCCTTCACATTCCTTCCTTTCTCCCCCACTTCTTCCTTCACCTCCCCCACCCTCCCTCCTCCCTCTCTTCCTCCCTCCTCTCTCTCTCTCTCTCTCTCTCTCTCTCTCTCTCTCTCTCTCTCTCTCTCCCTCTCCCCCTTCCCCTACCCTTCCTCCCTTACCTTCCTTTCTCCCCCTCTTCCTCCTTCACCTCCCCCACCCTCCCTCCTCCCTGTCTTCCTCACCCTCCTCCCTCTCCCTGCCCCTCCTCCCTCTCCCTCCCCCTCCTCCCTCCCCCTCCCATCCCAATTTAGTTAAGTTTACCTCTCACAGGTGTTAAGATGCTGCCCCCTCCCTCTCCCATCACATTACATCACATCACATAGCGTCCATGCTCTCTCTCTCTCTCTCTCTCTCTCTCTCTCTCTCTCTCTCTCTCTCTCTCTCTCTAAAGATAGGAGATAGCAAGATTTGAAGTGACGCCTCGAGGTGAAGAGGTACAGCATTATTAATATCGTACCAGTGTGATCAGATACCCCGTAACACATTCTCCTAAGCGATTTATTTTTTATATTACACCTCAAAATTTTTACGCTTCTGGTACACTGTTTTCATATTGCAGAGGGGGGGGGAGGGGGAGGCCAAGGATGAGATGGAGGGATGGAGTGGAGAGGTACATGGTGTGAGATGGGAGCAGGGCAGTGAAATGGCCGGGGACAGGGCGACATGGAGGCGATTTGTTTGTGGCCACCCCTTACGTGATTAAGGCGTCTGGCAATAGACAGATAGAAGAAAATGTTAAGGAGACATACTTAAATCGCTAAGGAAGAGGTGTAAAGGAGCTGCCATTACACTTAGAAGTACGTCCCTGGCAATGTCCTTAACGCCGTATTGTTGGTGATTTATTTCCCCTCTATTACCTTCACCCCTGAACTGCGATGTCATATTTTTGGCCTTTTATGCATGGTAGTGTGTGTGTGTGTGTGTGTGTGTGTGTGTGTGTGTGTGTGTGTGTGTGTGTGTGTGTGTGTGGAGAAAGCTCGACATCGTACTGAATGAATTAATATTGTGGTGTGTGTGTGTGTGTGTGTGTGTGTGTGTGTGTGTGTTAGATGCTCGACATCGTACTGAAGGGATTAATCTTTTGGTGTGTGTGTGTGTGTGTGTGTGTGTGTGTGTGTGTGTGTGTGTGTGTGTGTGTGTGTGTGTGTTGATGTCGATACAGGTATAGAGTGAATCCAGGTAATTACCACACATGATAAATATTAATCTGTTATATGCTTAGGTAAGAAAGTAAGATAGAGATAGTAGAGAAAGAACTATCTATCTATCTATTGCTAGACGCGTTAATCCCATACGGGGTGGCCACATACAAATCGCCTCCACGTCGCCCTGTCCCCCGCCGTTTCACTGCCTTGCTCCCAACTCGCACCCCCCTCTCTCATATACCTCTCCACTCCATCCCTTCATCTCATCCTTGGCCTCCCCCTCCCTCTCCCCCCCTCCACCTCACTCACACACTCTCCTCGTCAGTCTCTCACTCTCCATCCTCTCCACATGGCCAAACCACCTCAGTGTGTTTCTCCTAACGCTTCCTATCACATCCACATCCACACCACAACGCTCCTTCACTTCCTCATTTGTCAGTCTGTCTCTCCATGTAACTCCACATGCACCTCACTCACATACACTCTCCTCGTCAGTCTCTCACTCTCCATCCTCTCCACATGGCCAAACCACCTCAGTGTGTTTCTCCTAACGCTTCCTATCACATCCACATCCACACCACAACGCTCCTTCACTTTCTCATTTGTCAGTCTGTCTCTCCATGTAACTCCACATGCACCTCACTCACATGCACTCTCCTTGTCAGTCTCTCACTCTCCATCCTCTCCACATGGCCAAACCACCTCAGTGTGTTTCTCCTAACGCTTCCTATCACATCCACATCCACACCACAACGCTCCTTCACATCCTCATTTGTCAGTCTGTCTCTCCATGTAACTCCACATGCACCTCACTCACATACACTCTCCTCGTCAGTCTCTCACTCTCCATCCTCTCCACATGGCCAAACCACCTCAGTGTGTTAAGGTAAGATGT
This sequence comes from Coenobita brevimanus, assembly GCF_032717465.1. NCBI lineage: Eukaryota > Metazoa > Arthropoda > Malacostraca > Decapoda > Coenobitidae > Coenobita > Coenobita brevimanus. The sequence continues at coordinate 1,695,822 of NC_137022.1, forward strand.
ACTTGTCTGATAGCACTTCCGTAACTATTAATTACCCCCTCCAAGGAGGTTATGTTTTTGCCCGTGTGTGTTTGTCTGTGTGTCTGTCTGTTACCGACTTTACTCAGAAAGTTATAAACCGATTTTGATGGAATTTTGTGGAAGGGTGGGCCATGGACCAAGAAAGAACTGATTACATTTTGAGGCGGATCTGGATGCGGTTGGAGGTATGCGCTGGCTGAGTACTTTCTAGCTTTACATGTAACTACTTCACAGGCAGCATACCCCCGGGCGATATCTGCCATAGTCCTTTCACTGTAACCTGGCCAAGATTTTCGCCCTTTTGGCAGTGTATTTCCCATGCGTCAGTGTCAGAATTAGACAGTGTTATGGCTCGACATCCTTTCCGTAGCACTTATTCGTGACTAGCATTATTTGTGTTGATCTAATCCTACAACTCAGCAATCAAGGTGGAGAGATGGCAGTTTTAGGCAAGGGATGGTACGAAGATTGATAGACAGGGGGATGGAACCAAAACAGATATCATAGTAGATCGTATTTTTGTTAAGTTTCTGGGATGGAACACCTTTCATTCAGTGGCTTATTTTTTTGCAACTTAAACCTTGAACCGTATTTAGTTAAGTTCCTGGGATGTAACACCTTTCGTCCAGTGCTTTATTTTTTGCGGCTGAAACATTAAACCGTATTTCGTTAAGTTTCGGAGATGTAACACCTTTTCTTCAGTGGTTTATTTTTTGCGGTTTAAACACAACCGTATTTCGTTAAGTTTCTGGGATGTAACACCTTTCATTCAGTGGTTTATTTTTTTGTAGCTGAAACATTAAACCGTATTTCGTTAAGTTTCGGAGATTAACACCTTTTCTTCAGCGGTTTATTTTTTGTAACTTAAACCTTGAACCGTATTTCGTTAAGTGTCGGAGATGTAACACCTTTCATTCAGCGGTTTATTTTTTTGTTAAGTTTCGGAGACATAACACCTTTTATTCAGTGGTTTATTTTTTGCAGGTTAAACCTTGAACCTTATTTCGTCAAGTTTCGGAGATGTAACACCTTTCATTCAGTGGTTTATTTTTTGCAGTTTAAACATTGAACCGTATTTCGTTAAGTTCCTTGGATGTAACACCTTTCATTCAGTGGTTTATTTTTTTGCAGGTTAAACCTTGAACCATATTTCGTCAAGCTTCGGAGATGTAACACCTTTCATTCAGTGGTTTATTATTATTATTATTATTATTATTATTATTATTATTATTATTATTAGCTACTACTACTACTACTACTACTACAATTATTATTATTATTATTATTATTATTATTATTATTATTTTACAGCATAAACATTGAACCATATTCTCGTTGGCGTATGAGATTTCCTGAACACCTTTTCTTTAGCGACTCATTCTATTACACGTGAACCCGGTGCCAGGTCTGACAGTGGGTGGGCAGGGCGGGTTTGTTTATCAGGCCCCAACGACCTTACACACAGCAGGGTGGGGTTGGGTGGCGGTGGGGGTAAGGGTGAGAGTGGAGGTGGAGAGTGAGGATGGGGTGGGGGTGATGTGGGATGGAGGTGGGGGTGAGGGTGTGGGGGTACGGGTTTGAGGGTGGGGCTGGGGTGGGGGTTGATTGTGGTGTGGGTGGAGATGTGAGAAGGAGGTGGGGGTGGAGATGTGGGATGGAGGTGGGGGTGAGGGTGTGGGGGTGGGGGAAGAGTGAGAGTGGGGATGAGGGTGTGGGTGGGGTAGGGGTTTAAGGTGGGGTGTGGGGTGGGGGAAGAATGAGAGTGGAAGTGTGGGGGTGAGGTTGGGGGGTTTGAGGTGGGTGTGGTGGGGTGAGGGTGAGGGTGGGAGGTGTGGGGGTGGAGGTTTGAGGTGGGTGGAGGGTGGGGGGGACGAGAGGTTACTGGGGATGGGCCAGGTGGAGGGTGGGAGGCAGGGAGAGGTTAGGGTAATTTTTTCATTCCGAATTTACAAAGCAAAACGGAGGTGGAGTGACAGGCATGCAGGTATTAAGTAGGTGTGATACAGGTGTTAAGTACAGTAGATGTGATACAGGTGTTAAGTACTGTGATACAGGTGTTAAGTATGATACAGGTGTTAAGTACAGTAGGTGTGATACAGGTGTTAAGTAGGTGTGATACAGGTGTTAAGTATGATACAGGTGTTAAGTACAGTAGGAGTGATACAGGTGTTAAGTAGGTGAGATACAGGTGTTAAGCAGGTGAGATACAAGTGTTAAGTAGGTGTGGTACGGGTGTTAAGTATAGGTGTGATACAGGTGTTAAGTAGGTGTGATACAGGTGTTAAGTAGGTGTGATATAGGTGTTAAATAGGTGTGATACAGGTGTTAAGTATAGGTGTGATACAGGTATTAAGTAGGTGTGATACAGGTGTTAAGTAAGTGTGATGCAGGTGTTAATTAAGTGAGATACAGGTGTTAAGTAGGTGTGATACAGATGTTAAGTAGGTGTGATACAGGTGTTAAGTATGGGTGTGATACAGGTGTTAAGTAGGTGTGATGCAGGTGTTAAGTAGGTGTGATGCAGGTGTTAAGTAGGTGTGATGCAGGTGTTAAGTAGGTGTGATGCAGGTGTTAAGTAGGTGTGATACAGGTGTTAAGTAGGTGTGATACAGATGTTAAGTAGGTGTGATACAGGTGTTAAGTATGGGTGTGATACAGGTGTTAAGTAGGTGCGATACAGATGTTAAGTAGGTGTGATACAGGTGTTAAGTAGGTGAGATACAGGTGTTAAGTATATGTGTGATGCAGGTGTTAAGTATATGTGTGATGCAGGTGTTAAGTATATGTGATACAGGTGTTAAGTAGGTGAGATACAGGTGTTAAGTAGGTGCGATACAGATGTTAAGTAGGTGTGATACAGGTGTTAAGTAGGTGAGATACAGGTGTTAAGTATATGTGTGATGCAGGTCTTAAGTATATGTGTGATGCAGGTGTTAAGTGTATGTGCGATACAGGTGTTAAGTATATGTGCGATACAGGTGTTAAGTATATGTGTGATGCAGGTGTTAAGTGTATGTGCGATACAGGTGTTAAGTATATGTGCGATACAGGTGTTAAGTAGGTGTGATACAGGTGTTAAGTAGGTGTGATACAGGTGTTAAGTAGGTGTGATGCAGGTGTTAAGTAGGTGTGATACAGGTGTTAAGGACTAGACTAAGTAGGTGTGATACAGGTGTTAAGGACTAGACTAAGTAGGTGTGATACAGGTGTTAAGGACTAAATCCCTCCCTAGCGCTAAGAAATCCCTCCCTAGCGCTGAGAAATCCCTCCCTAGCGCTGAGAAATCCCTCCCTAGCGCTGAGAAATCCCTCCCTAGCGCTGACAGATAGTCAGGAGGGATTAAATAGACATGTTATTGTAAAGAGATGGAGAGTGAGAGACTGACGAGGAGAGTGTATGTGAGTGAGGTGGAGGGAGGGAGAGGTAGGGGAAGGCCAAGGATGAGATGGAGGGATGGAGTGGAGAGGTATATGAGAGAGGAGGGAGAGAGAGGGGAAGGCCGAGGATGAGATGGAGGGATGGAGTGGAGAGGTATATGAGAGAGGGGTGTGTGAGCTGGGAGCAGGGCAATGAAATGGCGGGGGCAGGGCGACATGGAGGCGATTTGTGTGTGGCCACCCCTTTCGGGATTAAGGCGTCTGTCAATAGATAGGTAGATAGAGATTAGAGACGAGGATATGAGGTGGTACTGGGAGAAAGCGTCTGAAGATAGGAAGTAAATGGGGGGTTAGGGCGTGAGGATATGAGGTGGTAGCCTACTGAGAGAAACCGTCTGAGGATAGGAAGTAAATGGGGGGTTAGAGAGTGTGGATATGGTACTGAGAGAAAGCGTCTGAGGATAGGAAGTAAATGGGGGGTTAGAGAGTGTGGATATGGTACTGAGAGAAAGCGTCTGAGGATAGGAAGTAAATGGGGGGTTAGAGGGTGTGGATATGGTACTGAGAGAAACCGTCTGAGGATAGGAAGTAAATGGGGGGTTAGGGCGTGAGGATATGAGGTGGTACTGAGAGAAACCGTCTGAGGATAGGAAGTAAATGGGGGGGTTAGAGAATGATGATATGAGGTGGTACTGAAGGAAAGCGTCTGAGGATAGGAAGTAAATAAATGGAGGAGTTAGGGCATGAGGATATGGTACTGAGGGAAAGCGTCTGAGGATAG
>NC_137022.1:1707500-1712500 GCF_032717465.1 Coenobita brevimanus
ACACACACACTCAGAGAGAGAGAGAGAGAGAGAGAAGGTAGGGGATTGAAGAGGAAGAGGAAAGGGGAGAGGACAGCAGAGGTGTTTAGTGGAGAGGCGTGAAGAGGGGAAGGGAGGGAAAAGGTGGGGAGGGGAGGGAGGAGAAGGAGGGGTGGGAGGGGAGGGAAGGGAGGGAGGGAAGGGGAGGGGGGCGTGGAAACAGCGGCAGTAACCCTGTGTGTTTGTTTACCTGTGACGTCACGCCTCGCCCGACCGCCATCTTTGTTTATCTATGACGTCACACGGGCCACGGTGGGAGGGGCAGAGGAAATCAGAGAGGGACGGGAACGGCGAGAGAGAGAGAGAGAGAGAACAGACAGACAGAGTTTTGAAGAGGGAGGTTTAAGTAAAGTTGATGAGAGAGAGAGAGAGAGAGAGAGAGAGAGAGAGAGAGAGAGAGAGAGAGAGACCCGATATCTATCTATACATTTAGGATATCCATCTATCATCATATCTATCTATCTACAGCCAGATCCCTCAGTCCTGGAGAGGCTGGACAGAAGCGAATCCTCTCTTTCTCTCTCTCTCTCTCTCTCTCTCTCTCTCTCTCTCTCTCTCTCTCTCTCTCTTCTTTTTCTCCTTTTTCCTCTCACCCTTTCCCGCCATCAGACTGCCCTCTCCCCAACCCTATATTAACCGTCAGAGGTCCGGTGTAATTTGAATTTAAGTGTCTAGAGTTAGGCTTAGTAAAAAAAAAAAAAAAAAAGAAAGAATACAAGAGGAAGAGGAAGGAAGGGGGAAGGAGAGAGAGAGAGAGAGAGGGAGGGAATTAAAGAGGAAGAGGAAAGAAGGGGAAGAAAACGAGGAAGATAGGAAGAAGTAGAGAGAGAGAGAGAGAAAGAAAGAAAGGAGGGGAGATATGGAGAGAAAAATATATAAAATGGAGGAAAAAGGAAAGAAGGAGAGGAAAGGAGAAAAATGGAAGGAGTGGAGGGAAAAATGAAGGAGTGGAGGGAAGAATTAAAGACTGGAGGGAAAAATGAAGGAGTGGAGGGAAAAATGAAGGAGTGGAGGGAAGAATTAAAGACTGGAGGGAAAAATGAAGGAATGGAGGGAAAAATGGAGGAACTGGAGGGAAAAAAGGAGTGGAGGGAAAAATGAAAGACTGGAGGGAAGAATGAAGGACTGGAGAGAAGAATGAAGGACTGGAGGGAAAAGTGAAGGACTGGAGGGAAAAGTGAAGGACTGGAGAGAGAAATGAAGGACTGGAGGGAAAAATGTAGGGACTGGAGAGAAAAGTGAAGGACTGGAGGGAAAATGAAGGACTTAAGGGAAAAATGAAGGACTGGAGAGAAAAATGAAGGACTGGAGGGAAAAATGAAGGACTGGAGAGAAAAATGAAGGACTGGAGGGAAAATGAAATAATAGAGAGAAAAATAACACGTTTTCTGTGATGCTTTTCCTAACTTAGAAGCACATCCTCCTCCTCCTCAGCCATCATCATCATCATCAATCGTGAAGAAAGGAAGGATAATAAGAAACGTACAAGGAAGGAAAATTACAGAAAAACTACAAGGAAGGAAGGACAAGAGAAAAGGACAGGGAAGGAGGAAGGACAAGAGAAAAGGACAGGGAAGGAATGAAGGAAAACAAAGTCAAGGAAGGAATGAAGGAAAATAAGAAAAGGACAGCGAAGGAAAATTAGAAGAAAAGTGCAAGGAAGGAATGAAGGAAAGAAAATTACAAGGAAGGAATGAAGGAAAGGAAAGGACAAGGAAGGAATGAAGAAAAAGGACAAGGGAGGAATGAAGGAAAAGAGAAGGACAAGGAAGAAATGAAGGAACAAATTTCAAGGAAGAAATGAAGGAAAAAAGTACAAGGAAGTAATGAAGGAAAAGAGGTACAGTACAAGGAATGAAGGAAAACCAGGAAAGTACAAAGAAGGAATGAAGGAAAAGAGAAGGAATGGGACAAGGAAGGAATGAAGGAAAGCAAAATTACTAGGAAGGAATGAAGGAAAAAAGGTACAGTTCAAGGAATGAAGGAAAGTAGGAAAAGGACAAGGAAGGAGGGAAAGAAAATGAGTTCACGAGGAAGGAAGGAAGGAAAATGGGAAGAATGTTAAGGAAAGAAGGAAGGCAAAGAAAATATTTAAGTAAAAGAAGGAAGGAAACTTATTTTGAAAAGGAGGAAAGAAAAAAAATACCTCCATACTTGGTCTGAACAACACTAACATTCCATTTTCGTTTTAATATAGGTTGAACTGGGTCTTGGGAGCCTGAGAGTGGCAATACTGGTCCCCTAAACCCACCAATGACAGGAACAACTCTAGTATTCTCATCCAGTCAACGCCAGACGAATTATTTTAACTGAGAGTGATTGATGGGAGGCTGAGAATGGGAGGGAGTCGAAGAAAATGGGATGCTGGTGCGTTTAATATAGTTTCCCTTATTAATTCCATTTTCTTCATTACCAAACTGAAATAGACAAAAAATGGGGAAAGTAGAATGATTATAAGGACTTGTGACCCTGAGGGAGAGAGGGAGGAAGGGAGGGAAGGAGGGAGGAAGAGGAGAGGGGAAGGAAGGGAGGGAAGATAAGAGGGTGAAGGGAGGATGAGGGGAGTGGGAAGGAGGGAGGAAGGGAGGGAAGATATGAGGGTGGAGGGAGGCAGAGGAGAGAGGGAAGGACGGAGGAAGGGAGGGAAGATATGAGAGTGGAGGGAGGATGTGGAGAGAAGGAAGAAGAGTGCCTGGTGGAAGGGATGGAGGGTGATGGAGAGAGAGAGAGAGGGAGGGAAGAAGGGAGGGAAGATATGAGGGAGGAAAAGGAGAGGGGGAAGGAAGGGAGGGAAGATATGAGAGTGGAGGGAGGATGTGGAGAGAAGGAAGGAGGGTGGGTAAGGGAAGGGTTGGAGGGGGAGGGAGAGAGAAGGAGGGAGGGAAGATGTGAGAGAGGAAGAGGAGAGAGGGAGGAAAGATATGAGGGTGGAGGGAGGATGAGGAAAGAGGGAAGGAGAGTGCCTGATGGAAGGGACGAAGAGAGAGAGAGAGAGAGAGAGAGAGAGTGGAGGAATGGAGGGAAGGAAGATATGTGTAGGAGAGGCTTGAGATAGGGCCAGTGAAGGAGGCAGAAGAGAGAGAGAGAGAGACTGGAAGAGAAGAGGAGGAATGGAGGGCATGTGTAGGAGTGGCTGGAGATAGAGCCAGTGAAGGAGGCAGGAGAGTGTTGGGTTGGGGTGTAACAAGAGAGGGAGTGCCGCCCCCCTCCGCCCCCCCTGCTAAAAATACCCCTGTAGACCGCCTAGTGTGTGTGTGTGTGTGTGTGTGTGTGTGTGTATTCTTTCCCTGGTTGCAGAGGAGGGTGTGGAGGCAGGGAGCATTGTGGCTGGGAGTGGGTGTGTGCTGTGGGAGGGAGAGGAGGGTGTGGAGAGAGCATTGTGGCCCTCACTCCCTGGCAGGTAACGTGTCCTTTCTTAAGCTCGACTACTACTACTACTACTACTACTACTACTGCTACTATTACTACTACTACTACTACTACTACTACTACTGGGATCGGATCACTTGCCGATGGCATTTACTCTCTCAATAAATGTTAACAAACCTTGTAAATTAGCAACTATTACATCCAATGAAGACGAAGCTCTGAATACAATAAACTGGAATAAATTAAGGCCTGATGAAATAAATGAAATACGTAGACGAGTTGACGATGACTTGAGTAAGCTTCGTGATCTCCCAGCTCATCTGTGTGTGACGGTGGGCTGTAGAGATGTCTCTCACCTTAATAGTATTGATCTTTTATATAATAGTATTGGTTCTGCTCTTGTAAATGCATCACTGGAGTACACAAGAACGACTGTACAGACAAATAAGTATAAGGTTATTCCCGGATGGAACAGGCGCGTTAAGTGCCTGCATTCGGTGGCCAGAGAGAAATATCTGCGGTGGTTAGCAACAGGTAAGAAAGCAGGGACTGTTGAACATAATGAAATGATAGCTTCTAGGAAGGATTTCAAAAAGGCTTTGAATGACTGTAAGAGGGACGAGCAGAGTGAAGTATGCGAGAGCATTATGGAAAAGTTTAGATATAAAGATAAAAGACAATTTTGGTGTGAAGTGAAGAGAAAACAAGGGAAAATGAAAGCCACGAATATCATTGACGGTAAACAGTGTAACCATGATATTGTAAAAATATTTCATAAGAAATTTTTAGCAGCACAACATGATGATACTGAAGCAAAATTTGATTTCATGAATAACTTTAAACAGAAATGGGAAAATGGACGAAAAATGTTTATTCGAGTGTCGGTAGTGTCGCTGAGGAGGATCATAGCACGTCTGAACCCCGGGGTGGGCCATGACGGGGTCCACTCCTTGTTTTTACGGAATGTCTCAGATGAATTTTTAATTTATTTGTCTCGGTTTTTTAATGCTTGTTTTACTCATTGTTACTTACCACAGCCACTTTTAAAAGGTATAGTAACTCCAATAGTTAAGAATAGTAAGGGTAATTTAACAGACTCTAATAATTATAGACCTGTAATGCAATCATCTTGTATATTAAAAATATTTGAGATGATAATACTGGATGTTTTTAAAAGAAAAAGTTTTTCCATGTTCAAGACAGTTTGGCTTCCAGCGAGGTATGTCTACGACAGACGCTTGTTTCTTGCTTAAAGAGATAATGAATAAGTATAGTAGCAAGAGTGATAATGGCATTATAACTTTTATTGACCTCTCTAAGGCATTTGATTTAGTTAACCATTTCGTTTTGGGGAAGAAAATGTTAAGGCTGAACATTCCAATAGATGTTGTGTACATACTTATGCACTATTTAAGGAACCAGATAGCTAGTATTAAATGGAAGGGGCGCATGGTGTACCTTGTTACGTGGAACACGGGGTTAGACAGGGTGGTGTTCTATCTCCTTTTTATTTAAACTGTATATAGACAATGTTTTATCTGAAATTACAAGCATGAGCCAAGGGTGCATGATTGGTATGAGCAGAATCAATA
>NC_137022.1:1717500-1727500 GCF_032717465.1 Coenobita brevimanus
GTTGTTCACCCGGGAGTTAGATTTGAATTTGATTACTGTGTGTCGCATTGTGGGGAAAGATTGGGACTGCGGAGGTCAGTTTGCTGTTTTAGTGATTCTTGTGCAGTAGATGGGCATTCAAGTCTTCTTCATGAACGAGTCCTATCATTAGTGAGAGAGAGAGAGAGAGAGGTGGAAATCTGTGTGCTGAGAAATAAACAAAGCCTCTCCCAGCTTAGAAATATTAGCTAACAGAGGAAGCGAGAAGCAGAAGAGATGAAATATTAGGGCAGAGAAACACACCAAGCCTCTCTCAGCTTAGGAATATTAGCCAGCAGAAGAGAGTGAGAAGCAGAGGAGGTGAAATATTAGGGCAGAGAAACATCGTAGGCCTCTGTCAACATAGGAATATTAGCCAGCAGAGGAGGTGAAATACGGTACTAGGGCAGAGAAACATACCAAGCCTCTCTCAGCTTAGGAATATTAGCCAGCAGAGGAAAGTAAGAAGTAGAGGAGGTGAAATATTAGGGCAGAGAAACACACCAAGCCTCTCTCATGTTAGGAATATTAGCCAGCAGAGGAAAGTAAGAAGCAGAGGAGGTGAAATATTAGAGCAGAGAAACATACCACGCCTCTCTCAGCTTAGGAATATTAACCAGCAGAGGAGATGTCTGTCACTACTCAGTAACAACTCCCTTATTTTATCTCACTCTTCTCTCCACCCTGTTCTCGTCTCCATCCCTCACATACGAACCACACTTTCATACGCTGTGCAATAGTCCGTTTGCCTTTACCTGGCGTCGTGGGTTGCGTGAAATTGGATAAGCATGTGCGATGAGGTGGGAATGCGTCTCCTTGGTTACTAATTAAAATCGACCCATCAGTTTGACCACACTGGCAGGCAACAGAGCTGAAAGGCGTTAGAAATCTCTCTCTCTCTCTCTCTCTCTCTCTCTCTCTCTCTCTCTCTCTCTCTCTCTCTCACACACACACACACACACACACACACATACCTTCCATGCTCTCTCTCTCTCTCTCTCTCTCTCTCTCTCTCTCTCTCTCTCTCTCTCTTTCACACACACACACACACACATACCTTCCATGCTCTCTCTCTCTCTCTCTCTCTCTCTCTCTCTCTCTCAAAATCACATTCTTCACGAGACCCTTCATATGGCCATCCCTCTGCCTATGATCTCCAGTCTTTCAAACGCAGTGTGTCCAGGCATCTCGAAATGAACGGATCTTGAATTTGGCTCTGTTATTATTATTATTATTTTTTTTTTTGGGGGGGGAGCAATTTGCGGGCTCCTGGCCTTTGGTTCCTTCTTCCTTGCATAAAAAAACAAATCTTTCGTCCGTGATTTTCGTGCTGTATTGTAGCTTATTGTTCCGTTGCCTGGTATTGATTTGAAAATGTTTGATAATATAGCTCCATTCAGTCGTCTCTCACACACGAACCACTCTCATTGAGGTGGTCTGGCCATGTGGAGAGGATGGAGAGTGAGAGACTGACAAGGAGAGTGTATGTGAGTGAGGTGCATGTGGAGTTACATGGAGAGACAGACTGACAAATGAGGAAGTGAAGGAGCGTTGTGGTGTGGATGTGGATGTGATAGGAAGCGTTAGGAGAAACACACTGAGGTGGTTTGGCCATGTGGAGAGGATGGAGAGTGAGAGACTGACGAGGAGAGTGTATGTGAGTGAGGTGCATGTGGAGTTACATGGAGAGACAGACTGCCAAATGAGGAAGTGAAGGAGCGTTGTGGTGTGGATGTGGATGTGATAGGAAGCGTTAGGAGAAACACACTGAGGTGGTTTGGCCATGTGGAGAGGATGGAGAGTGAGAGACTGACGAGGAGAGTGTATGTGAGTGAGGTGCATGTGGAGTTACATGGAGAGACAGACTGCCAAATGAGGAAGTGAAGGAGCGTTGTGGTGTGGATGTGGATGTGATAGGAAGCGTTAGGAGAAACACACTGAGGTGGTTTGGCCATGTGGAGAGGATGGAGAGTGAGAGACTGACGAGGAGAGTGTATGTGAGTGAGGTGGAGGGGGGAAGAGAGAGGGGGAGGCCAAGGATGAGATGGAAGAATGGAGTGGAAAGGTATATGAGGGAGAGGGGGGGGGTGAGCTGTGAGCAGGGCAGTGAAATGGCGGGGGAGGGGGCTGCATGGAGGCGATTTGTATGTGGCCACCCCTTACGGGATTAAGGCGTCTGGCAATAGATAGATAGATAGATAGTTCGCTGCTGTCTTTGATGTCTCTCTCGTTACCACAGGCGTTAAATAGAGCATAGGGGATATTTTTTTGAACTGAAGAGGTTAGATAGAGCCTTCGTTAGCGCCTTCAGTACGAGCGATGTCCGTTAAGTTTAAATCAAATCGTCTGGTTGTAACGGTTAAAAAGAAAATCCGTTGACGCGACGTTCGTATTATTTGACATTGTTTCGGTTCTTTTGAGAGAGAGAGAGAGAGAGAGAGAGAAACCCTTTCAGTACGAGAGATGTCCGTTAAGTTCAAAATCAAATTGGTTGGGACGGTTAAAAAAAATTCGTTGACTCAGTTCGTATATTTGACGTTGTTCCATTTCATTTGTCCTGGAGAGAAAGAGAGATTGGTAGATAGATAGACAGATAGATAGATAGATAGATAGATAGAGAGAGAGAGAGAGAGAGAGAGAGAGCCTTCCTTATCTGTCTGACAATGGTCAAAACTCCAGGAAGAATACACTTGTCCTTCCCTGTCCTTCCATTGTCCTGCCCCTCCTACCGTGTCCTGTCCTTCCCTTCCATTACCCTGCCCTGCCGTACCCTGCCTTGCCCTCTCCTGCCTCGCCCTGCCCTGTCCTGACTCACCCTGCCTTACCTTAGCTTGCCTCACCCCGCCTTGCCTTACCCTAGCCTGCCTCACCCCACCCTGCCTTGCCCTAGCCTGCCTCACCCCACCCTGCCTTACCCTAGCCTGCCTCACCCCACCCTGCCTTACCCTAGCCTGCCCTCTCCTTTACTTCCTTTACTACCTCTATAGGCCTGCTGGTTGGCACACTGTTGTTCATTTGTTCAGGGAGATGGTACAAACTTTACATTGCGTTGTACAAGATGAAGAATTTGTACAACAGTGACCTTATTCTCTCTCTCTCTCTCTCTCTCTCTCTCTCTCGATGAAGAATTTGTACAACAGTTAACATAGATTCTCTCTCTCTCTCTCTCTCTCTCTCTCTCTCTCTCTCTCTCTCTCAAGAATTTGTACAAGTTAACGTGTGTGTGTGTGTGTGTGTGTGTGTGTGTGTGTGTGTGTGTGTGTGTGTGTGTGTGTGTGAGACCCCTTTCACCTTAACTTGGCCCAGATTTTCGTCCTTTTGCAGCTTATTTCACGTACGGTACATAAGTGACAGTGATATGGCTCTTCGTCCTTTGCACAGCACTTCTTCGTGACGAGCATCGCATTCTGGTGCTAATCTCTCTCTAGAACTCAACATTCACGATAGAGAGATGGCGGTTTTAGGCCAAGTTAAAGTAGAGAGGGTATAGAAAGGATGCATAGCCAGTAAATGATGTTCAGTCTGTTTTGGTTGGGATGGATAGATGTTCGATCCGCGACGAATGACTATACTCCTGTCACTCAAACTTGGCCTAAAATTGTCCCCTCTCTCCATCCTGAATGCTTAGTTCTAACAATACTGTAACGCCGGAATGTGATGCTAGTCACGAAGAAGCGCTGTGATGTAAAGCTACGGCACTGTCCTTTTCTGCCACTGAGCTACGTGAAATGTGTTGCAGTGGGACGAAAATCTGGGCCAAGTTTAGGTAAAAGGACTATAGATAAATGGACTTCACGCATTGACAAGCAACAATAAAAGTGTAATAAAAAACAAGGCTATATGGTACCATACTCCAGTCACCTTAACTTGGCCTTGATTTTCGTCCTCTTGAGAGCTTATTTCACGTAGCCCAGCGGCAGGAAAAGACTGTACAGCGGCATTACATCCTTTCCATGGCACTTCTTCGTGACTAGCACCACATTCTAGTGCTTATCTCGTTACAGCCCGGCGTTCAAGGTGCGGGGATGGTAGTTTTAGGCCAAGTTGGAGTGAATAGAGTATGGTTTTAAAGTTGCAGAACACATTTGCTTTAGTTTCTCTCAAAATTATGAATGATGGTCAAAATATCAGTTCTATTTTTGGTCCCACAGCGTCCAAAATCTCACCATATACTTATTTTGACTCCCCAGATTTTAACATCCCTATTTGATGGGTGCATGGATCGTTATAGTGTATGGTTTTGCAGTGTGAATCGCCAGTGGTGGCCAAAAAGAACTGTGTGTGTGTGCGTGTGTGTGTGTGTGTGTGTGTGTGTGTGTGTGTGTGTGTGTGTGTGTGTGTGTGTGTGTGTGTGTGTGTGTGTGTGTGTGTGTGTGTGTGTGTGTGTGTGTGTGTGTGTGTGTGTGTGTTACCGTTCGAGTACTGTGAGTTTTCCCTCTCTTTGTGCTCCATTTGGGTCCACATCAAAAACTTTTCCGATAGCTTTCCTTCTTTCTCTTCCCCCTCCTCTTTTCTGCTTGGGTGGCTCTGGTGCTGTTTCTTCGTCTGACAAAGTTGAACTCTTTGCCCAGACTCTACTTCAGATGATTCCGGTGACGTTTTTCCATCCCCTTCGTCTTCCTCATACTTCCTCATGTCTGACATTAAAATTCCTTCAGAAGATGTAGGTACAGTACTCGCTACCCTCACTAGCCTCGATACTGATGCTGCACAGTCCTTTTTTTTTTTTTTTTTTTTTTTTTTTTTTTTTTTTTAAATGTGCTCGACTCTGGGCATAGGCTTCACAGCCTGCTCCCAAGGCCCAGTAGTCCTCTTACATATACACCTCTACATGTCACCACTTCGGCGCTAACACCCACCGTCCATATTGAATACATGCTAGGGCTGTCTCATACAGGACTGGTGTAGTGGTGTTAGCGGGGGTATTTTTACGACATGTCGGCGGGTCTTCTGGTAGATCAGTAAAGTCTGCTTTACATGAAATTCAAATCCTTAAACTGTTCCCTGCCCCAGCGGGAATTTGAACCTGGGTCCGGTAGGACTGCAGGCCACCTCTCTACCGATTGAGTCTCTCTTGTCATTCTCAAGAGCTGTGTTTCTGTCCTGACACCCAGCTTAGATAAATTCACATCTTTCTAGGCTTGCACTTCTCCCTCGTGCTGGAAGTTTACTCTCATTCAGTTTGTCTCGGGGAACGATGACCCTTCCCATCCTTCTAATTATATTTCTTGTCTTTTTTCATAATGGAAAGATTGACTTAAAAAAAAAATACTGAAGTTCCTCTCATTTCTTGACTCTTTCTGACCTTGTCAGGGACGCTCCGGCCGTGATCGTGAGGTACAGCCCTTTTAGATTCCCCTTCTTCCTTTCTGAGTTTCGGTTAAATCTTTGTTGTTACCGGTGGGTTAAACGTTTGAGGGACCAACGACACAGTTTGGCTATGTCCTTAACATCCACGTTTCTTTGGTGTGTGTCGCTCTTTCAGTGTCTTCATCTCGTTTCCTCTCAGGTCCTTCCATCTCTGTTGTTCTAGACACCCACTGTTCGACGGCTGTGGTTAACGGTGTTCCTCTGGGTTGTGTCTTTTCACCAGCTGGAAAAGGATGAAAATTTGGGCCAGTTTAGAGTGAATGGACTGTACCGCCACTGCCATATACGTCACTGCTACCTCAGTTTATATTATAGTGGACGCAGCATGTCTTTTCACCAGCTGGAAGGGGATAAAAATTTGGGCCAACTTAAAGTGAATGGACTTTATCGCCACTGCCATATACATCACTGCTACCTCAGTTTAAAGTGAAGGCAGCGTGTCACTTTGTTGCCATCAGTACCCCTACTCAGCGGTGATCGTCTGAGCTGCACATCTAGCCTCGTAATCTCAAACGTCTCTTACATCTCGAGTCTCACGGCATCCACAGCAATAGACATAAGATGAGGTTTGGACACGGCTGGCTACTTACCCTCCCTTTTAACTAGGCCAAAATAAGTCTTTGTTTTACTGTCTCTCTCTTTCAACCAACAAGATTCCTCGACATAACCATCCACTCACCGTAAGAAACACGCGGCTCAGTCCTTCACCTCTCTCTGTGTCCTTAGTGTCCTTCCTCCATCTCTCTCAGTGTCCTTCCTCCATCTCTCTCAGTGTCCTTCCTCCATCTCTCTCAGTGTCCTTCCTCCATCTCTCAGTGTCCGTAGTGTCCTATACGTGAGCTGGAGAGAGTAAGCTTTTCAGAGGCGAGGCGTGCTGAGCTGACTTCCTGACTTGCTGACTTTGTACAGAGGCGTCATTGGGTCCTGTCAGAGTTTGGCGAGTGAGAGAGAGAGAGAGAGAGAGAGAGAGAGAGATTATAAGTGTGTGTGTGTGTGTGTTTGTGAGAGAGAGAGAGGGGGAGGGAGGGAGAGTTTATGTGTATGTGTGTGTGTGTGTGTGTGTGTGTGTGTGTGTGTTTGTGAGAGAGAGAGGGGGAGGGAGGGAGAGTTTATGTGTGTGTGTGTGTGTGTGTGTGTGTGTGTGTGTGTGTGTGTGTATTAATGCTACATAGAGACACACACACACCAAGCCATGAATCAGACGTACAGTTGAAACCAAACGTTCTGACTCCCACCTCTGCCTTAATACCTCTTCCTTAGCGATTTATTCTGGTATACGATCGATGCAAAGAAAACGGTAAAGGGATTTAAATACAAGAAAGTGTAAATGTGTTTCATGAAAAATAACTCTCTCTCTCTCTCTCTCTGCTCAGATTCACTTCCTTGTCTCATCATCATCATCATCATCATCATCATCATCATCATCATCATCCACTCTTTCCTCCTCCTTCTTTATTCCCCTCCCTCCTTCCCTCCACTCTTCCAGCCTCCCTCCATATTCTCTCTCTCTCTCTCTCTCCCCCCCCCCTCATTTCCTACCCCCTTTCCCTTCCTTCTTTCCTTCCTCCCACCTCTCCCTCCCCTCCCTTCCACCTCTCCAGTCTCTCTCCCCCTCCCCTTCCCTCCGATCCCTCACTCCCTTTCTTTCTCTCCCCTCCACCCCCTCCCTCCCCTCCCCTCCACCCCTCCTGTCTGACCATCTTCCATCACTCTCCCTCTTTCCTCTCAACTTTCTCCCTCCTTCTCTCCCCCCTCCCCTCATCCCCCCTCCCCTCCCTTCCATTGTCTGTCTCCCTACAAGGTCGCTCTTCTGGCTCGCTCCTCTCTCTCTCTCTCTCTCTCTCCACCACCACCACCACCACCACCACCTGAGTGTGTGTCCCCTGCTCCAGAAGTGCTTACGTGTACTTAAGTGTGCCAGTGGGTGGAGTAGGTGGGAGGGCCGTGTCTAAAAGGAAAGATGTCTGGTGTCTTCTCACTGTCCCTCCTTATTAGCGGTCTGGAGCTGAGTGTTGTCTGTTCACGTAGCTTTGAACACCTGTCAGTACACCTGGTCCAGTGATGTTGTATGACGTGGGACAGATCATCAGAAACACACTGAGGTGGTTTGGCCATGTGGAGAGGATGGAAAGTGAGAGACTGACGAGGAGAGTGTATGTGAGTGAGGTGCATGTGGCGTTACATGGAGAGACAGACTGACAAGTGAGGAAGTGAAGGAGCGTTGTGGTGTGGATGTGGATGTGATAGGAAGCGTTAGGAGAAACACACTGAGGTGGTTTGGCCATGTGGAGAGGATGGAGAGTGAGAGACTGACGAGGAGAGTGTATGTGAGTGAGGTGCATGTGGAGTTACATGGAGAGACAGGCTGATAAATGAGGAAGTGAAGGAGCGTTGTGGTGTGGATGTGGATGTGATAGGAAGCGTTAGGAGAAACACACTGAGGTGGTTTGGCCATGTGGAGAGGATGGAGAGTGAGAGACTGACGAGGAGAGTGTATGTGAGTGAGGTGCATGTGGAGTTACATGGAGAGACAGACTGACAAATGAGGAAGTGAAGGAGCATTGTGGTGTGGATGTGGATGTGATAGGAAGCGTTAGGAGAAACACACTGAGGTGGTCTGGCCATGTGGAGAGGATGGAGAGTGAGAGACTGACGAGGAGAGTGTATGTGAGTGAGGTGCATGTGGAGTTACATGGAGAGACAGACTGACAAATGAGGAAGTGAAGGAGCGTTGTGGTGTGGATGTGGATGTGATAGGAAGCGTTAGGAGAAACACACTGAGGTGGTTTGGCCATGTGGAGAGGATGGAGAGTGAGAGACTGACGAGGAGAGTGTATTTGACAGGTGGAGGGGGGGAGAGGGAGGGGGAGGCCAAGGTTGAGATGGAGAGATGGAGTGGAGAGGTATATGAGAGAGGGGTGTGTGAGCTGGGAGCAGGGCAGTGAAATGACTGGGGACAGGGCGACATGGAGGTGATTTGTTTGTGGTCACCCCTTACGAGATTAAGGCGTCTGGCAATAGATAAATAGATAGATCCACAGATGCCGCTCTAACCCTTGTGTTATTCAACTTTTACGTCTTCTCAGCTCATTAAACTGCTTTTGACTCCACTCTTAACACTGCCACCCTGTCACTCTTCACTCTGATGAACTGTAGTCGAAATAATTACTATCACCACCACCAATACCTACTTTACCACCACCAATATCACCAGTACCACCACCACCACCTCCACCACCACCAATACCACCACCACCACCACCAATACCACCACCACCACCACCACCAATACCACCACCATCATCACCAATACCACCACCTCCACCATCACCAATACCACCTTCACCACCACCAATACCACCACCACCATCACCAATACCACCACCACCACCTCCACCACCACCATCACCAATACCACCACCACCACCATCACCAATACCACCACCTCCACCACCATCACCAATACCACCACCTCCACCACCATCACCAATACCACCACCTCCACCACCACCATCACCAATACCACCACCATCACCAATACCACCACCACCACCATCACCAATACCACCACCACCACCACCACCTCCACCACCACCATCACCAATACCACCACCATCACCAATACCACCACCACCACCACCATCACCAGTACCACCACCACCACCACCATCACCAATACCACCACCACCACCACCACCATCACCACCACCACCATCACCAGTACCACCACCACCACCACCATCACCAATACCACCACCACCACCACCATCACCATCACCAATACCACCACCACCACCACCATCACCATCACCAATTCCACCACCACCACCAATACCACCACCACCACCAATACCACCACCACAGCCACCATCACCAATACCACCACCACCACCACCATCACCAATACCACCACCACCACCACCATCACCAATACCACCACCACCACCATCACCAATACCACCACCACTACCACCATCACCAATACCACCACCACCACCACCACCAATACCACCACCACCACCAGCATCACCAATACCACCACCACCACCACCACCATCACCAATACCACCACCACCACCACCATCACCAATACCACCACCACCACCACCATCACCAATACCACCACCACCACCACCACCAATACCACCACCACTACCACCTTCAATACCTACTTTACCACCACCAGCATCACCAATACCACCACCACCACCACCATCACCAATACCACCACCACTACCACCACCAATACCACCACCACTACCACCACCAATACCACCACCACTACCACCTTCAATACCTACTTTACCACCACCAGCATCACCAATACCACCACCACCACCACCATCACCAATACCACCACCACTACCATCACCAATACCACCACCACTACCACCACCAATACCACCACCACTACCACCTTCAATACCTACTTTACCACCACCAGCATCACCAATACCACCACCATCACCAATATCACCACCACCCAAGCACAGCCACTATCATCACCACATTTTCACTAGTACGACCACCACCATCACTTTCACCACCTCCACTATCACCACCACTTCTGTCATTAACACCACCACCACCACTGCTCTCCACCATCACTACC
>NC_137022.1:1732500-1747500 GCF_032717465.1 Coenobita brevimanus
CCCCACCCCTCCCTCACCCCATCCCTGCCTCACTCCATCCCTGCCTCACCTCACCTTGCCTCATCGCACCCCTGCCGCACCGCACCCCTGCCTCACCGCACCCCTGCCTTACCTCACTCGTGCCTCACCCCACCCCTGCCTTACCTCACTCGTGCCTCACCCCACCCCTGCCTTACCTCTCTCGTGCCTCACCTCATCCCTGCCTTACCCCACCCCTGCCTCACCTCACCCCTGCCTTACCCCACCCCTGCCTCACCCCACTCCTGCCTCACCCCACCCCTGCCTCATCCCACTCCTGCCTCACCCCACCCCTGCCGCACCCCCACCCCTCCCTCACCCACCCCTGCCTCACCTCACCTTGCCTCATCGCACCCCTGCCTCACCTCACCTTGTCTCATCGCACCCCTGCCGCACCCCCACCCCTCCCTCACCCCATCCCTGCCTCACATCATCCCTGCCTCACCTCACCTTGCCTCATCGCACCCCTGCGCACCGCACCCCTGCCTCACCGCACCTTTGCCTTACCTCACTCGTGCCTCACCCCACCCCTGCCTTACCTCACTCGTGCCTCACCCCACCCCTGCCTTACCTCTCTCGTGCCTCACCCCACCCCTGCCTTACCTCTCTCGTGCCTCACCCCACCCCTGACTTACCTCACTCGTGCCTCATCCCATCCCTGCCTTACCTCACTCGTGCTTCACCCCACCCCTGCCTTACCTCACTCGTGCCTCACCCCACCCCTGCCTTACCTCACTCGTGCCTCACTCCACCCCTGCCTTACCTCACTCGTGCCTCACCCCACCCCTGCCTTACCTCACTCGTGCCTCTCCCGAAACACTCCCACCACTCACAGACCAGAGAGAGAGAGAGAGAGAGAAGGAGAGAGAGAGAGAGAGAGAGAGAGAGAGAGAGAGAGAGATTTACTGGGTGTGGTTACCGATTGTAAAAATGTGTACTGCATGTAAGTTTTCTGCCGTGTGTGTGTGTGTACGTTTTCTGCTGTGTGTGTAAGTTTTCTGCCGTGTGTGTATGTGTGTACGTTTTATACTGTGTGTGTAAGTTTTCTGTCGTGTGTGTATGTGTGTGTGTAAGTTTTCTGCCGTGTGTGTATGTGTAAGTTTTCTGCTGTGTGTGTATGTGTGTGTAAGTTTTCTGCCATGTGTGTATGTGTGTGTACGTTTTCTGCCGTGTATGTGTGTGTAAGTTTTCTGCCGTGTGTGTATGTATGTGTACGTTTTCTGCCGTGTATGTGTGTGTAAGTTTTCTGCCTTGTGTGTATGTGTGTGTAAGTTTTCTGCCGTGTGTGTATGTGTGTGTAAGTTTTCTGCTGTGTGTGTAAGTTTTCTGCCGTGTGTGTATGTGTGTGTAAGTTTTCTGCTGTGTGTGTATGTGTGTGTAAGTTTTCTGCCGTGTGTGTATGTGTGTGTAAGTTTTCTGCCGTGTGTGTATGTGTGTGTAAGTTTTCTGCCGTGTGTGTCAATGTAAGTTTTCTGCTGTGTGTGTATGTGTGTACGTTTTCTGTTGTGTGTGTAAGTTTTCTGCCGTGTATGTGTGTGTAAGTTTTCTGCTGTGTGTGTATGTGTGTGTACGTTTTCTGTTGTGTGTATGTGTGTGTAAGTTTTCTGCTGTGTGTATGTGTGTACGTTTTCTGTTGTGTGTATGTGTGTGTAAGTTTTCTGTTGTGTGTGTGTATGTAAGTTTTCTGCTCTGTGTGTATGTGTATGGTGTATGTGTGGGTGTACATGTGTAACCTAAATGTTTACATGTAGCAGGTGTGTGCCGGGCTGGTGTGTGTATGGTGCTGTGTACGTGAAGTGTTTGTGTGTATATTGCTGTGTGGGTGAGGTGTTTGTGTGTATATTGCTGTGTGGGTGAGGTGTTTGTGTGTATATTGCTGTGTGCGTGAGGTGTTTGTGTGTATATTGCTGTGTGCGTGAGGTGTTTGTGTGTATATTGATGTGTGCGTGAGGTGTTTGTGTGTGTGTTAGTGTTGTATGTACGTTTGGTGTGTATACATCCATAGTGGTGTGTGTACGTCTGTGTGCGTTGTGTGTCTGTGTATGTGTTGTGTACCGTATGTATGGCGATGTGGGCTCATGGAAAGCGTGTGTGTGTGTGTACCAGTGATGTGTGTGTGTGTGTATGACTGATTGTGTGTGTTTGTGTGTGTATGACTGATGTGTTTTGTGTGTGTGTGTGTGTGTGTGTGTACGACTTATGGGTGTGTATGTGTATGACTGATGTATAAGTGTGTGTGTGTGTGTGTGTGTGTGCACCCCTCCAGCTCAATATTAGGTAAAGACTCAGCCATGTCATTGATCACGCGTCACCAAAACAACTGTGACGTCACGCCCCTCCCAGCCATCACGCCCTCCTATTGGCCAAGATCAATTCAAATTTTGCATAATCAGCCAATAGGGGACGCGGGATGGGTCGTGACGTCATCTCCTCTCGGCCAATCACGCGCCTCCACACCCCCTGGCCACGCCCCCTCACGCCCCACATCCTTCATGACGTCAGCAGTGTACGTCAGAGGAGGCCTGGCGTATCAGCTGGTGGGGATCTGACGAGGGAGAGTTATTGCTGTGTTGGCGATGGCGGGAAACTATCAGCCGCCAAAACCACGCCAAAATATTCACGCCACATAAACCACGCCACAAACACGTTTAGGCGTGGAATTGCTAAACCACGCCAAATTATTCACGCCACAAGCACTCTTAGGCGTGGAATTGCTAAACCACGCCAAATTATTCACGCCACAAGCACTCTTAGGCGTGGAATTGCTAAACCACGCCAAATTATTCACGCCACAAACACATTTAGGCGTGGAATTGTTCAGACGCGTTGATGCATGAAAGATGGCAGTACCAGATGAAGTTGACAGCAAGTTACTGATTTGCTGACGCGCGGGAAACTGTCAGCACTCACACAGCCTCTCTGATACGACTTTTAGGGCGCGAATGTTAGAGATATTTCACGCCAAGACCATTTAGAGAGAGAGAGAGACGCACAAGAGCAGAATTAGCCAAACGTCGACTTTTTTCAGAAGGGGAGGGGTGGGGGAGGCAATAGATAGCCAGCCATAGGAGAGAGAGAGAGAGAATTTGACTTGAAAAACCGATGGTGTAATGTCACTGAAATAGATAGATAAAAATAGATACTGTAGATAGATAGAGAGAGAGAGAGAGAGATTTGAAAAACCAATGGTGTAATGTTGACACTGAAATAGATAGATAAAAAGACACTGTAGATAGATAAATGGAGAGAGAGAGAGAGAGAGAGAGATTTGACTTGAAAAAACGATGGTGTAATGTTGACACTGAAATAGATGAAAAATGGATACTGTAGGTAGATAGATAAATAGAGAGAGAGAGAGAGCTGAAGAAGGGAGGGGAGAGGAAAAGGGAAAAAGGAAGAGGGAGGCAAGAAATACGAAGAGGGAAGGTGAAGAAGAGAGGAGGAGAGAGAGAGAGAGAGAGAAGAAGTGCTTCTGTGAAGAGGAGGGGAGGAAGAAGAAAGGAGAAGTGGGGAGAGAAGAGAAGAGGGAAGAGGAAGGAATTGGGAGAGGAGAGGAGGTGAAAGGGAAGGGAAGAGGGAGAGGGAAGGAGTAGGAGAGGAGAGAGAGAGAGAGAGAGAGGTGAAGTGAGTGGGTGATCGACCAGTGTTAAGCAAGTCTGTAGAGATAGTGAGCCACTCTACCCACTCCAGCCCACTCACTACCTCATCCTGACTCTCCCCATCACCCCACCTCATTCCCCTCACCCACTGCACCCCACTCACTCTATCACCCTGACTCTCCCCTTCACCCCACCTTATTCTCCTCACCCACTCCACCCCACTCACCAGTATCACCCTCACCCACTCACTCATCCTCTCATCCACACACTCAGCCATACACATTCTGAGAGAGAGAGAGAGAGAGATTCAGTATGACCGTCCAGAGTGACAGTGTGAGAGGGACACAAACAAAGCCCCGCCTCACACTACAATGCTCACACTTCACCTATTTTCGCTCACACTAGATCCACACTGGTTTCTGCAGGGGAAGAGTAACTAGTAACCAGTAACGGGTAACTAGTAATTCCAACGTTACCACCCTCTGAACGCACTACGCCTCCTGAAGTCAGCGTTGGTTTACCGTAGTTAGTCTGTTTTCGTGTTGGTACCTCGTGATGATAGATAGATAGAGAGCTTAGATAGATAGAGTGAGTGAGTGAGTGAGAGATAGTAGGTAAAGAGAGAGATTAGAGAGAGGAGAGATAAAAGAGAGACTGACAATTTGAATGGTTAAATATCATCATCCGTTAAACCGTTCATGACGTGATATAATTCCTGTGATGGATAATACTCTCTCCTGGTGATCTGGTGAGAGAGAGAGAGAGAGAGAGAATTCAGGAAGTTACATCATATTTTAGGCGCACTGGACAATTTATTTTTTTTTTATTCATTTGTTTTTTCTTTCCTCTGTTCTGTTTAAAAAAATGTATATGACTTGCTTTGAAATGTTAGGTCACGGGAGATCAAACGAGGATAGATAGATAGATAGATAGAGAGAGAGAGAGAGAGAGAGAGAGAGAGATGCCAACATACCCTTTTTATTCTAACTTGGCCTAAAATTGCCATCTCTCCATCTTGAATACTGACTGATGCTGGAATATGATGCTAGTCACGAAGAAGTGTTGTGGAATGGATGATCTACGTGAAATAAGTTCCCAAAGGACGAAAATCTAGGCCAGTTTAAGGTGACAGGATTATAGCACACACACACACACACACACACACACACACACACACACACACACACACACACACACACACACACACACACACACACACACACACTCACACAGGTTGAACTTTGACCCGACACAGTAATCTTGACCCCGGACTGGCTGTTCTCAAAATCGAATCCGCTCATCTTTGGGTGACCCTGAACCCTTCCAGTTTCGGATAGGTGTTTAAGTTGACCTTGCATCGTGACCTTGACTTTGACCTAGTGTTCTCAAATACAATAGATTTACTCCTTGGCTGACCCTCAACACTTCCACCAAGTTTGGCCCAAATTAAATCAGAATTTCCCTCTTTCCATCTCACACCCCCTCTCTTATATACCTCCCCACACCTCCTCCTCCTCCTCCTCCTCCTCCTCTTCTTCTTCTTCTTCTTCTTCTCCCTCCTCCTCCCTCCTCCTCCTCTTCTTCTTCTTCTTCTTCTTCTCCCTCCTCCTCCTCCTCCTCCTCACTCAGATACACTCTCCTAGTCACGTTTTCTTTCTCCATCTCATCACAAGGCCAGACCATCTCAAAGTATTTATCTTAACGCTTTCTAGCACACCCACGTCACCTCTTTCTCGGGATTTATCGTAGAAAGAACCTTATTACCTCTCTTGTAAAATCTGCTTCCAAGAGATTGGGTGTGCTAAGCCGACTCCTCTCTTTCTTTACCCCTGCACAATTGTTGATTCTATACAGGTATTTTATCCGCCCCTGTGTGGAGTACAACTCTCATGTGTGGGGAGGCGCCCCACTTACAGCTCTTCTCAATAGGGTGGAGTCAAAGGTTTTTCGTCTCATTAACTCTCCTCCTCTTACTGACTCCCTTCAACCTCTGTCTCTTCGCCGCACTGTTGCATCTTCATCTCTTTTCTATCGCTACTTCAATGGTCACTGCTCCTCTGAATTGTCTGCTTGCATTCCTCCACCTCTACAACGGGCGCGTAGCACCCGTCTGGCAGCAAACTCTCATCCCTTTTCTGTCCAACTCTCTAATGCAAGAGTTAACCGTTACTCCCAGTCCTTCATTTATGTAACAGGTCAACTCTGGAACTGTCTCCCCCTGTCTGTATTTCCCACTGCCTATGATCTCCAATTTACTAAGTTTTAAAAAGGCCCCTCCCCCCCTGGAGAAAGGTTTAACAGGAATCTCTCTCTCTCTCTCTCTCTCTCTCTCTCTCTTTACGGTCTGGGAAGAAACCTGGTGTACTGTTTTTATTCATTCATTCATACCGACACCTTCATTCATTCATTCATTCATTCATTCATTCATCCATCCATCCATTCGGTCATTCATTGATTCATTTTCTTCATTCATTTATTCATTCATTCATATCACTACCACCTTCATTCATTCATTCATTCATTCTTACTAACACCACCTTCATTCATTCATTCATTCATTCTTACTAACACCACCTTCATTCATTCATTCATTCATTCATTCTTACTAACACCACCTTCATTCATTCATTCATTCATTCATTCTTACTAACACCACCTTCATTCATTCATTCATTCTTTCATACCAACACCACCTTCATTCATTCATTCTTACTAACACCACCTTCATTCACTCATTCATTCATTCATACCAACACCACCTTCATTCATTCATTCATACCAACACCACCTTCATTCATTCATTCATACCAACACCACCTTCATTCACTCATTCATTCATTCATACCAACACCACCTTCATTCATTCATTCATACCAACACCACCTTCATTCATTCATTCATTCATTCATACCAACACCACCTTCATTCATTCATTCATTCATACCAACACCACCTTCATTAATTCATACCAACACCACCTTCATTCATTCATTTATACCAACACCACCTTCATTCATTCATTCATACCAACACCACCTTCATTAATTCATACCAACACCACCTTCATTCATTCATTCATACCAACACCACCTTCATTAATTCATTCATTCATTCATACCAACACCACCCTCATTCATTCATTCATTCATACTAACACCACCTTCATTCATTCATTCATTCATTCATACCAACACCACCTTCATTCACTCATTCATTCATTCATACCAACACCACCTTCATTCATTCATTCATACCAACACCACCTTCATTCATTCATTCATTCATTCATACCAACACCACCTTCATTCATTCATTCATTCATACCAACACCACCTTCATTAATTCATACCAACACCACCTTCATTCATTCATTTATACCAACACCACCTTCATTCATTCATTCATACCAACACCACCTTCATTAATTCATACCAACACCACCTTCATTCATTCATTCATACCAACACCACCTTCATTAATTCATTCATTCATTCATACCAACACCACCCTCATTCATTCATTCATTCATACTAACACCACCTTCATTCATTCATACCAACACCACTTTCATTCATTCTTTCATTCATTCATTCATACTAACACCACCTTCATTCATTCATTCATTCATACCAACACCACTTTCATTCATTCAATTCATTCATTCATTCATTCATACTAACACCACCTTCATTCTTTCATTCATTCATACCAACACCACTTTCATTCATTCTTTCATTCATTCATACCAACACCACTTTCATTCATTCTTTCATTGATTCATTCATACCAACACCACCTTCATTCTTTCATTCATTCATTCATACCAACACCACTTTCATTCATTCTTTCATTGATTCATTCATGCCAACACCACCTTCATTCATTCATTGATTCATTCATACCAACATCACTTTCACTCATTCTTTCATTGATTCATTCATACCAACACCACCTTCATTCATTCATTCATTCATTCATTTCTTCATTCATACATTCATTTCTTCATTCATTCATTCATTTCTTCATTCATTCATACATTCATTTTTTTCATTCATTCATTCGTTCATCCATTCGGTCATTCCTTCCTTCATACCAACATCACCTTCATTGATTTACACATTCATTTTCCTCATTCATTCATACCAGCAGTGAGCTACAGAAATTGGGACACGAAAAGACGACAGCACCTGGTAAATATTAAAAGGTTGACGATTTTGAACCCTTCTGCTCAACGAAATGGCGAAAACAACCGGTAATTTTAAAAACTGGACGATGTTGAAACCCCTATGCTCTCATCTCATGCCCAGGTGAAGAAAATAGGGTATGAAATGAAGAAAGTACCCGGTAATTTTAAAAGTAGGATGATTTTTAGCCTTATAGCACTGAGACACAGAAAATGGGACACGAAATGATGAAAACACCCGGGAAATTTAAAAGTTCGGTGATTTTGAACCCTTGTGCGATACGAAATGATGAAAACAACCGGCAATTTTAAAAACTGAACGGTTTTTTAACCCCTATGCTCTCTTTTCATGCCCAGGTCGAGAAAATAGATTATGGAATGAAGAAAGAACCCGGGAAATTGAAAAGTAGGACGGTTTTTAACTCCCGTGCGTTACAAAATGACGAAAACACGCGGGAAATTTGAAAGTAGGATAATTTTTAACTCTCGTGCGTTACGAAATGACGAAAACACGCGGGAAATTTGTAAGTAGAATACTTTTTAACTCCTGTGCGTTACAAAATGACGAAAACACGCGGGAATTTTAAAAGTAGGATCATTTTTAACTCCTGTGCTTTACAAAATGGCGAGAACACGCGGGAAATTTGAAAGTAGGATCATTTTTAATTCCTGTGCGTTACAAAATGGCGAAAACACCCGGGAATTTTAAAGATGGATGATTTATAACCCCCGTCTCTCTTGGGCAGGTCGTGGTGGGGACGAGGATGGCGCTACACTGGGAGAAGCTGTCCCCGGGGGAGTTCCAGCAGCTGCAGGATTTTACCGCTTGTGAGTATACGCCAACTTTGAGTATACGCCAACTTTGAGTATACGCCAACTTTGAGTATACGCTAATTTTGAGTATACGCCAACTTTGAGTATACGCCAACTTTGAGTACACGCCAACTTTGAGTACACGCTAACCTTCACACGTAAGAAGATTCAGGGATGTCGTAACTTACCTTCAATAGCGATTTAGTTTCCACCGCTTGTGAGTATACGCCAACCGTCACACAGTACGGGTTGTTTTTAAATGGTTTCGATAATCCGTAACGTATCTTTATTAGCGAATTAGTTTCCACATTCTGGTGTATGGATTATTATTATTATTTTTTTTCGTGTTTTTCCTTCCCCTGTTATTGTAAAAAAAAAAAAACCGCTAAGTGGCTTGGATGTACCGTAACACTTCTTTATAAGCGATCTAGTCTCCTCATTGCGCCTTAATATCGTGTTTTGTGTTACTGATGCAGATTATGCGTATATTCAAATGACACGCAGGATAAGTAGCAAATTGGATGGATGGATAGATGAAGGAACAAGCGAATTGTGTAATAGAGGTTAATGATGTGGAAGAAGTGAGGTGGACTGGGCGTGTGGAGAGAGAGAGAGAGAGAGAGAGAGAGAGAGAGAGAGAGATGGGTGAGAAGTGTGGAAAATGGAGAGAGAAAAGATGACGGTGGAGGGAAAAAGGA
This sequence comes from Coenobita brevimanus, assembly GCF_032717465.1. Taxonomy (NCBI): domain Eukaryota; kingdom Metazoa; phylum Arthropoda; class Malacostraca; order Decapoda; family Coenobitidae; genus Coenobita; species Coenobita brevimanus. The sequence continues at coordinate 1,741,812 of NC_137022.1, forward strand.
AAAAGAGGAAGGGAGGGAGGAAGGAAGGAAGGGAGGAAGGGAGGGAGGAAGGAAGGAAGGAAGGAAGGGAGAGAGGAAGGAAGGAAGGGAGGGAGGGAGGGAGGAAGGAAGGAAGGAAGGGAGGGAGGGAGGAAGGAAGGGAGGGAGGGAGGAAGGAAGGGAGGGAGGGAGGAAGGAAGGAAGGAAGGGAGGGAGGAAGGAAGGAAGGAAGGAAGGAAGGAAGGGAGGGAGGGAGGAAGAAAAACAAAGGAGGAGTGGAAAGGAGAGAGAGAGAGAGATTAGGAGAGTGTGGGGGTTGGGTGGGTGCGAGGAGGAGGAGAGAAAGAACGAGATGGAGAGACAAGATGAGAGTGTGGGTGAGGGAGGGTGGGTGTGTTGTGGCAGGAGTCGTTACTGAGTAGGGACAGAGAACCTTACTGGATGTGTGTGTGTGTGTGTGTGTGTGTGTGTGTGTGTGTGTGGATAGAGTACCGTACACCACAAGGAGAAAGAAAGATGAAATTGTCCCGGTTGCATTCATTCCATTCATCCATCATTCATTCATTCCATTCATCTGTTATTCATTCATTCATCCATTCATCTATTACTCATTCATTCATTCATCCATTCATCTGTTATTCATTCATTCATTCATTCATCTGTTACTCATTCATTCATTCCATTCATCCATCATTCGTTCATTCATTCCATTCATCCATTATTCAATCATTCCATTCATCCGTTATTCATTCATTCATTCCATTCATCCATCCATCATTCATTTCATTCATTCATTCAATCCATTCATCCTTCTTTCATTCATTCGTTCATTCCATTCATCTGTTATTCATTCATTCATTCCATTCATCCATCATTCATTCATTCATTCCATTCATTATTCATTCATTCATTCCATTCCTCATTCATTCATTCATTCCATTCATCATTCATTCATTCCATTCATTCATCTGTTATTCATTCATTCATTCCATTCATCTGTTATTCATTCATTCATTCCATTCATCTGTTATTCATTCATTCATTCATTCCATTCATCCATCATTCATTCATTCCATTCATCTGTTATTCATTCATTCCATTCATCTGTTATTCATTCATTCCATTCATCTGTCATTCATTCATTCATTCCATTCTTCTGTTATTCATTCATTCATTCATTCAATTCATCCATCACTCGCCAGACTCAGCCTCCCCTGCTCATTCACTCATAGACACATACTCATATCTCCATCTCTCTCTCTCTCTCTCTCTCTCTATCTATCTATCTATCTATCAGTCAATGTCTCTCTCTCTATCTATCTGTCTATCTACTCCCATTCCCCCTTTTTTTAAATGCAAGGAAGAAGGAACCAAAGGCCAGGAGCTTCAGTAACTAATAGCCTAATGAACGAAAAGACTAAGGCTTATAAATCATACCTAAGGCCTTAATTGCGGTCGATCCGGGGCTAAGGAGGACGTAGGAATGTGCTTGGGGAGAGGCTTAGGGGGTGTCTGGGGAGAGGGGCTGGATTTGATGTGTTTGGGGAGTAGCTGGGGAGGACTGTAGGTTTGGGTATACATGGGGAGTGGGGAGCGTTGTATTGGTGTGTGTGTGTGTGTGTGTGTGTATGTGAGAGAGAGAGAGAGAGAAATATGAACAAGTAAGTGAAATATGGCGAGTGAAATCCCAAGACTTTCTTCACGTCCAACGATATCGCTTCCTGTATTTTGTTCTGTAATGTGGTACGTATTTTCCGCAGCGATTTATTTTCTCTTATATTCGTGCGTATTCAGACGATTTTATTCAGCTTAGGAGGGTTTGTGGTGGCAGGAAAAAATATATATATAGATTTCCTTAACCTCTTCGTTACTAGTGCTTTCAAAAATAATAATAATAATAATAAAAATAGAATTGCCCGTAGGTAGTGAAAGAAGACGGAATTGAAGTGGAGATTGTTGTATTATAGTGGTTGTTGAGAGAGAGAGAGAGAGAGAGAGAGAGAGAGAGAGAGAGAGAGAGAGAGAGAGAGAGAGAGAGAGAGAGAGCTTGGATATTAAACTACATCGATCAGAAGAGGGTTGACAGAGGATTACAGTGTACGGTCGTATAGTGACATGTGTATGGTGTGGAGGTATGGTGTCAATATCCTTAACCTGACCCACATATTCGTCCTTTTGCAGCTTATTTCACCTACTTTAATGGTGAAAAAGGACAGTACTACGGCTCTACATCCTTCCCATGTCACTTCTTCGTGATTAGCGTCAGATTTTAATAATAATCCACAGTTGCAACTTAGCAATATGGAGAGATGCCAATTTTAGCTCAGATTAAAGGAAAAACATTATATATATATATATATATATATATATATATATATATATATATATATATATATTTATATTTATATATATAGAATTTTTTGTTGAACTTTCGGGAGACGCGTAATAAAGTGTCAGTGACGGTTATCTTTTATCACCAGTTTGAAAATTGAATCTTAACGTGCATATTAAGTTTATGAAGAGGCAGTGAAATGGCGGGGGGACAGGGATTACGTGGAGGCGATTTGTTTGTGGCCATCCCTTATAAGGGATTAAGGCGTCTGACAATAGATAGATAGATAGAAGATTTAAAAATACGAAATCACATTGAATGGCGTAAAACCAGTGTGTCCAGGCATTTCGAAAATGAATGTATTTTGAATTTGACTTCCATTATTTTCTGTTTTTCTTGGAGAGGGTGACCGTGCGAATTTTTAGCCTTTGTTTCTTCCATCTCAGCATAAAAAAAGTTCCCATATGCACTTCCCACAGTGACTATTTGTAGTACGGTAATTTGTCTAGCCCTGGGCCTCTACGCTGCTGGTGAGAGAGAGAGAGAGAGAATCATTAACTCCTGTAGCCTTGAGTATGGTGTTGTGAGAGTATGGTGACTACGGTGTACGGTGTATGTGTAGTGGAAATATAGTGAATAATGTAAGGGTAGTATATTGTGGCAGTATGGTGACTAGTGAATGAGTATAGTGAGTATGGTGATCAGTGAGTATGGTGACTAGTGAATGAGTATTGTGAGTATGGTGACCAGTGAATGAGTATAGTGAGTATGATGACTAGTGAATGCGTTTAGTGAGTATGGTGACTAGTGAATGGGTATAGTGAGTATGGTGACTAATGAGTATAGTGAGTATGGTGACTAATGAGTATAGTGAATATGATGACCAGTGAAGGAGTATAGTGATTATGATGACCAGTGAAGGAGTATAGTGAATATGGTGACCAGTGAAGGAGTATAGTGAGTATGGTGACTAGTGAATGGGTATAGTGAGTATGGTGACCAATGAAGGAGTATAGTGAGTATGGTGACCAGTGAATGAGTATAGTGAGTATGGTGACTAGTGAAGGAGTATAGTGAATATGGTGACCAGTGAAGGAGTATAGTGAGTATGGTGACCAGTGAAGGAGTATAGTGAGTATGGTGACTAGTGAAGGAGTATAGTGAGTATGGTGACCAGTGAAGGAGTATAGTGAATATGGTGACTAGTGAATGGGTATAGTGAGTATGGTGACTAGTGAATGGGTATAGTGAGTATGGTGACTAGTGAATGAGTATAGTGAGTATGGTGACTAGTGAATGGGTATAGTGAGTATGGTGACTAATGAGTATAGTGAGTATGGTGACCAGTGAAGGAGTATAGTGAGTATGGTGACTAATGAGTATAGTGAGTATGGTGACTAATGAGTATAGTGAGTATGGTGACCAGTGAAGGAGTATAGTGAGTATGGTGACTAATGAGTATAGTGAGTATGGTGACTAGTGAAGGAGTATAGTGAGTATGGTGACTAGTGAATGGGTATAGTGAGTATGGTGACTGGTGAATGGGTATAGTGAGTATGGTGACTGGTGAATGAGTATAGTGAGTATGGTGACCAGTGAAGGAGTATAGTGAGTATGGTGACTGGTGAATGGATATAGTGAGTTTGGTGACTAGTGAATGAGTATAGTGAGTATGGTGACCAGTGAAGGAGTATAGTGAGTATGGTGACTAGTGAAGGAGTATAGTGAGTATGGTGACTAGTGAAGGAGTATAGTGAGTATGGTGACTAGTGGAGTATAGTGAGTATGGTGACCAGTGAGTATGGTGACTAGTGAAGGAGTATAGTGAGTATGGTGACTACTATGGTGCTGGTATAGTGAGGTCAGTAGGGGATAGTGGCGAGGCTGAGTGACCTTTGACCTTAAAATAGTCCTTATGTCATGACCTCTCTCTCTCTCTCTTTGCTTTCCTTCTTTGTTTTTCTTCCTCCCTCCCTTCCTTCCTTCCTTCTCTCTCTCTCTCTCTCTCTCTCTCTCTCTCTCTCTCTCTCACTACCCAGGGGCGTATCCAGGAGTATGGCCTATTAGAACACCCTCCCCCCCTCCTCCTCCTCATCCTCCTTCTCCTCCGTTAAGTCAGTATTTCCGTATGTCATTTTTTTAGGCGATTTAACCCTCGTAGTGAAGGGGTTAAGTAAGGCAAAATTTCGTCCCCTCTCCCCCCATCCCCCCCTGTTTGAAAAATCCCCCCAAACTCAAAAAACAATCGAAAATGCTGAAAAATATATATGAACTGGAAAATGCATCCTCGGTGTGAAGGGGTGAGCGTAACACCTACTGGTAAGCGATTTTTTTTTCGTGACGTCATTTCAAAATTTTGTCAGATTTTTGAGAGGGACTTTCCATGGTGATAATGGTGTTTTTTGTTTTATTATTATTATTATTATTATTACTATTACTATTATTATTGTTATTATTATTATTATTATTATTATTATTATTATTATCATCATCATCATCATTATTATTGTTGTTGTTGTTTTTATTATTATTATTGCTGTTGTTGTTATTATTGTTATTATTATTATTGTTATTATTATTATTATTATTATTATTATTATTATTAATTATTATTATTATTATTATTATTACGTTATTATTATTATTATTATTATTATTATTATTATTACGTTATTATTATTATTATTATTATTATTATTATTATTATTACTCCCCTTCTCAACAATCCGATCTGAGGAAGTTTACCTGATCCACCTCTACTTACCTACCTACCTACCTACATACTTGCCTACCTACGTACCAACTTACCTACCTACCTACCTACCTACTTACCTGCCTACCTACCTACCTACCTACTTACCTACCTACCTACCTACCTACTTACCTGCCTACCTACCTACCTACTTACCTGCCTACCTACCTACTTACCTGCCTACCTACCTGCCTACCTACCTACCTACCTACCTGCCTACCTACCTACCTACTTACCTGCCTACCTACCTACCTACTTACCTGCCTACCTACCTACCTACTTACCTGCCTACCTAAATACCTACTTACCTGCCTACCTACCTACTTACCTGCCTACCTACCTACCTTCCTTCCTTCCTTCCTTCCATCCATCCTTCCTTCCTTCCTTCCATCCTTCCTTCCTTCCTTCCCTCCCTCCCTCCCTCCCTCCCTTCCCTTCCCTTCCCTTCCCTTCCCTTCTTTCCATCCATCCTTCCTTCCTTTCCCTTCCCTTCCCTTCCCTTCCTCTATTTCTTCCTGTCTTCCTCCTTCCTTCCGTCCTTCCTTCTTCCTTCCTTCCCTACTTTCCTCTTTTCACCTCCCCTACCTTCCTTCTCTGTTTCTGTCCTTGTAATTCTCTACCTCCAC
>NC_137022.1:1752500-1852500 GCF_032717465.1 Coenobita brevimanus
CACGGCTGGTGATATGCTGGTGACGTGAACGCTTTGCCAATCTCTCCCTATGTCGACCCTTTGTAGAGACGTCAACTTAGGTGAAATATAAAGGTTGTGAGCGTGGGGAAGTGAAGCTCCTCCCCAAACAGAGAGGGAGAACAAAGACGGTAATTTAACGGGTATAAACTCATACTCCGTTTTTAAATTTCGCGGCACCGTCCGATTGTGTGGATAAAGAAACGGGCGGGAACTTTGAAACTGGTCTGTTTCTCTTTTATGCACTCAAAATACTAGACGAAGTATAGGGTAACATTATATCATTTGAAAGCTTAGAAGGTTAACGATGGTAATATAACAGAACCAGCTAAGGAAGAGGGGGCAGCGTTCGTGACATCATCAGTGACGTCATCATCGGCATTGTACATTTACCACACAGGAACTTTACGTCTGCTCCACCGGCCCTGCAGTGGAGGTGATGTGGGGTGATAAACATGTAGACACAGAATCCTTTAGCAGGAGCAGATTTCGACTAATTTAAGTAGTCATGTGGTGGTAACAGTATATACTTTTCTTACTACTACTACGACTGCAGCTACTTTACTACTACTACTACAACAACTACTACTGTTACTACTACTACTATTGTTGCTACTACTGCTGCTAATACTACTACTACTCTGCTGCTACTACTACTACTGTTACTACTACTACTGTTACTACTATTCTACTACTACTACTGCTACCACTATACTGTTACCGCTACTGTTGTTACTATTACTACTACTGTTGGTATTTTTAGCATTTTTAAATATCCAGCGAACTCTAAAATTATTTATAAAAACTCAAGGTCAAAATATGAAGTACTTTCCCTGTCTACATGCATTCATTTCATTGGCCTTACTATTATTTTTTTTTTATATTAGTTTGGAAAGTGTATACAGTGTGGCGTAGAGGTATTTATGACACCTAAAATTGAGCTCATCTCCTTATATTCATTAATAATTTTAAACATATTTTAAAAAAGTATTACATTGTGAAAATAACCAAACCGTCGTAGAACCGTTTATAGAATTCGAAATTGTTGTGTTACCTTGTGAAGTGAAGGAGCGTTGTGGTGTGGATGTGGATGTGATAGGAAGCGTTAGGAGAAACACACTGAGCTGGTCTGGCCATGTAGAGAGGATGGAGAGTGAGAGACTGATGAGGAGAGTATATGTGAGTGAGGTGGAGGGGGAGAGAGGGAGGGGGAGGCCAAGGATGAGATGGAGGGATGGAGTGGAGAGGTATCATTATGTGAGAAGGGGGTGTGAGCTAGGAGTAGGACAATGAAATGGCGGGGGCAGGGCGACATGGAGGCGATTTGTTTGTGGCCACCCCTTACAGGATTAAGGAGTCTGGCAATAGAAAGATAGACCCTCCGTTATTATTTTACATTCATATCTTTAGACATTTTTTGGATGGTCGGTAATATTATAGTGTTAAAAATGTAGTCTGGCGTAGAACCGTTTGTAGGACTCTAAATTGAAATGAAATTGAGCGCTGCGGGGCGTACGTCACCACCCCTCGACTCCTCCCGCTCAAATGAAAGTCTGGGCGTGATGAATCCAGTGTTGCCACACTTTTGGATGGGAATTATCGTACCGGCTCTTCAAAATTATCGTTTTTTCGGTGGAAATATCGTACACTATTAAGTTCACTTTTACAGTGTTTAACAATCTATTTTAAAACTGTCGCCGATACCTTGGTGTATTTACTGAAAACTTACCCATTACAATAAATCTTCAATAACACCTTAATTTTGTAAGGTACTGACAACATTGATGTATATTTATCACTATTTTGTATCAGACTAATTAGGGCACACCATGAAAATCGCATAATAATATTATAATAATATAATCATATCCTTTATTACAAAAATAATGTTACAAGAAATAGCCTTTGTGTCACTCTAGAAAATCAGTCTGATTAGCAGCAGAATGCAGTCCATAAAACTTAAACAGATAACTCTTAGAAGTGTGCTTCATCTTGCAGATGATAACTCACTAAGACAATAAAAGAAGTATTTTCAGTGATCACCATTACATTAACCCTTAAGATCATTCATCTCTCAAACTGTGCAACAACTGTGCATGATTAGCTATGCGTGCCACAAAATTTACTGCCATGCTAGCTTTCAACCCAAAATTATCGTACAAACTGTACGATAATAGAAAATGGTATCGTACATCGTACCAAAGGCAATATTATCGTACATATACGATAATTATCGTACGTGTGGCACACTGGATGGATTCCTCTGGAGCTGTGACGTCACGCAGCATCAGAGCAGCGGCAAGGCAGCCTGGCATTGGGCCGCGGTGCAGAGGGAGGGGGAAGTGACTTGGGGGGAGGGCAGTCAAATGGTGGGTGACAGAGCGACTTGGAGGCGTTTTGTCTGCGGCCACCCTCTGCGGGATTAGGGCGTCGGGCTATGGATAGATAGACATTTTCTTTATCAAACTGTTTATATACTGTTTTCTCTGGTTTGTCAGTCCCGCAGAGCAATACCATTTTCGGCAACTCGCCCTATACTTTGCACGAGAGTCATCCTGTGTGTGTGTGTGTGTGTGTGTGTGTGTGTGTGTGTGTGTGCTCCCCTTGGTTATTTGATGGATCTGAATGATACTTCCCAGGTGAGTTGGTCTGGTTACTGGGAAGGTATTCATCTATATACAACTTTCCATCCATTTTTTGGGGGGAAGGGAGGGGGGAGTCAGCCCCTTACCAAGTTTAAAATTCTCAGAAACAGTGAACGCAGGGAACTTGTGACTTTGATATCTTAGTACTTGTTGCAATATGGACTCATCATCCTCAATGCGTTATTTGGGGAGCGTGAACCCCCCTTTAATGATTCTTGGGGAGGGGTCAGCCCCCTCTCAAAAATAAAAAGATTAGAAATAGGGAAGAGTGAGTCAATGGATTTGAGTGATTCTTCTCAGATCAGTTCGTCTGGTTCCTTTGTAATGTCTTCCTATCTATCTGTTTATTGCCAGATGCCATAATCCCGTTAGGGGTGGCCATTTGACTCTGAGTTTGTTGTTTTACGGGGAGGGGCACTTACCCTCCACCAATCCACTTGTTGACACGTGGGGAGCACGTATGGTTTGGTTATATGGTTACCACCCAGCGTTGTAAATGGTTTCTTGGCTTACAGGAAACCATTTGGCTTGTCACTCGATGTAAAGCCACCTGTAACGGAAAGAAAAGCAATAAGTAGTGACAGGAAAGACGGGAGAAATAGGAAGAGAGGAGGACAGGCACAGAAAAAGAATGATAAAGGCTAAGGAAGAAGTAGGCAGCACTACATCAAGTGAGTGGATGATGGTCGCCACCACTTCCACTATAATAAAATTTTCAGCCAGTATTTTAGGGGGGTCAGCCCCTCCAAAAGATGCAGTTTAAGCAGCGTTCTTCTTTGAGTCCGTCTCTAGCCCTCGTGTAGTTGATAGGTGTAATTTAAGCAGTCTTCTCTTTCATCTATTTATATCTGTCTATCTAATTCTGTCTACCAATTTATCTATGTAATTCTGTCTACCTGTCTTTATGTAATTCTATCTACCTATCTATCTATCTATGTAATTCTATCTACCTATCTATCTATGTAATTCTATCTACCTATCTATCTATGTAATTCTATCTACCTATCTATCTATCTATGTAATTCTATCTACCTATCTATCTATCTATGTAATTCTATCTACCTATCTTTCTACCTATGTAATTTTATCTACCTATCTATCAGTTTAATTCTATCTATCCATCCATCGTTCTATCTATCTATCCATCCATCTAATTCTTTCTCTCCTTCAGACTCCCCCAAGAAGCTAGAAGATGTACTGAAGGAATTCTCAGGGGCTGGACCTCTCGCCAAGTACAGTCTAGATGGCGTGAGTACATAGCAGTCTTGTGTACACTTGATTTGTACACCATTAGTACATTGTGGCTTTTATGTACGTATGTGTATTTATGTATGTATGTATGTATGTATGTATCTTTCCTTCCATCCTCTTCTGTCTTTCTTTCCTTCCTTCTTTCCTCTTCCTTCTGCCTGTGGGTGACTCTACACTAAGTGACAAGCCAAATGGTTTCCTGTACACCAGGAAACCATTTACTATGTTGGGTGGTAACCTATCTATCTATCTATTGCCAGACGCCTTAATCCCGTAAGAGGTGGCCACAAACAAATCGCCTCCATGTCGCCCGTCCCCCTCCATTTCTTTGCCCTGCTCCAAGCTCATATACCTGTCCACTCCAACCCTCCATCTTATCCTTGGCCTCCCCCTTCCTCTTCCCGCCTCCACCTCACTCACATACACTCTCTTCGTCAGTCTCTCACTCTCTATCATCTCCACATGACCAAACCACCTCAATTTTTGTCCGAAATATATCCACATCAACACCACAACACCACCAGCACGTCACAACACATCCACATCAGCACCACAACACCACCAGCACGTCACAACACATCCACATCAGCACCACAACACACCTGAAGTATGTGTGTGTATTTGTATGTAAGTGTATAATTTGTGTGTATGTATGTGTGTTTAATATGTGTGTACGTATGTGTGAGTATAATCTGTGTATGTATGTGTGAGTATAATCTGTGTATGTTTGTGAGTGTATAGTTTGTGTGTATAATCTACGTGTATGTATGTGTGAGTGTATAATTTATGTGTATGTGTGTGAGTGTATAATCTATGTGTATGTATGTGAGTATAATCTACGTGTGTGTATGTATGAATGTATTTGTATGAGTATACAATCTTTTTGTATGTATGTATGTATGTATGTATAATCCTCTATGTATGTATGTATAATCCGTGTACATGTGTGTACTTCAGGACATCGACTACGAGGGGTTCCGGCAGTTTATGAATCTGTACCTGGAGGTGGAGACACCGGAAGAGCTGTGTCGACACCTGTTCCTCTCCTTCGTCAAGCGGCCCCGCCCCCAGCCCGTCGAGCCAAAGTCCATCAAGGTACGTACAGGCAGCGTCAAAAGTCCATCAAGGTACGTACAGGCAGCGTCAAAAGTCCGTCAAGGTACGTACAGGCAGCGTCAAAAGTCCATAAGGTACGTACAGGCAGCGTCAAAAGTCCGTCAAGGTACGTACAGGCAGCGTCAAAAGTCCATAAGGTACGTCAAGGCAGCGTCAAAAGTCCATCAAGGTACGTCAAATCAGCGTCACAGTCCGTCAAGGCACGTACAGGCAGCGTCAAGGTACGTCAAGGGAGTACGTCAAGGCAGCGTCATAGTCCGTCAAGGTACGTCACGGCAGCGTCAGAAGTACTGGTGACTCTTGTTCTCTCCATGTCCTTTGAAAAGTAGGGTGGTGAGTCCGTAGCAACTGATACTGATGAATTTATTTGGCCTGAGAGAGAGAGAGAGAGAGAGAGAGAGAGAGAGACATCAGGCCGAAAATGAAGTGAGGTTGAAACGGAAAATTTCAAGCAGATAACGTTGTCAGGTATTTTGTGTGTGTGTGTATGTGTGTGTGTGTGTGTGTGTGTGTGTGTGTGTGTGTGTGTGTGTGTGTGTGTAAATGATTAGATAAACGCCAAGTACATGATCATTGCCTCCATGTCAGTTTTCCACAGATCTCTCTCGTGTTTTAAGTGTATGGAAAATAGTGTTAAACCTTATGTAGCCGAGTACGTATTATTTATGATGTTTTTTTAATGTGTAATGAATGTGCTGGTACTTTGAGACACGTTACCATATTAGGAGGCATCGCAATATCTTTTCTTTAGTGGTTTATTTTGCATCTTAAAATTCTTTTGTATGTTTTTAAGATATTTTTTGCACAACTGTAGCGGATATCAGTAATATATAAGACAATAGTTAGGGGTAGAAATTAAATCGCTAAGGAAGAAGTGTTACAAATAAAACAAAAATCGCTAAGGAAGACGTGCTACAAATCAAGCAAATCCACTTCAAATTCGAGGCAGTGTTTGTGAGGTGACTGTTATGGCTGTTGTTTGTGAAGTGACTGTTATGGCTGTTGTTTGTGAGGTGACTGTTATGGCTGTTGTTTGTGAAGTGACTGTTATGGCTGTTGTTTGTGAAGTGACTGTTATGGCTGTTGTTTGTGAAGTGACTGTTATGACCGTTATTTCTGAAGTGACGTATGGTTGTTGTTTTTGAAGTGACCGTTATGGCTGTTGTTCAGGAGATGGCTGTGATGTCCTCGGCCACCGCCTGTGCTCCCATCACCTCCCACAACACCTCGGGCGGCTCCATCAGTAACCTGGCCACCTGCAGCGTGTCTGAGGGCGGGGGCGGGGGCGGGGTGGGCCTGGCGGAGAGGCTACATGGACTCACCGAGAAGTTTTCCTCCCTGGGACACAACCGATCTGACTCGGAAGCATCGTCCAGTCGAACCAGGACAGGTGTGTGTGGTTGTATTACCATTAAAAACCATGCATTCTGTGGGGCTGGTAGTGATGTTGTAGTTGACCTTTTTTTTGGGGGGGAGTGGGGAGATCTAGAAGGCTGGCATTCCAAGACCGTTCGAGGTAGAGTCTTGAAATTTTCAGGAGTGATGTATCTTGGTTGCAGGCTTCTTTTGGCATAAGAAGAAAAAAAAAAAAATCCTAGCGCTAGCGGCTCACCAGAACCCTCTGTTATTTCTTCAGTGAATGCTCACCTGCGCAGCTAAAACTACCGAATCGATTGCGTCACAAGTTTTCCGGTATGTAGTCGTCCACATGTACTGGTGCACCGGGCGTTGATACTGACGAGGAAAGTCAGAATGGCCTCCTCATGCCTGAAAGTGTTAAAACGGAAAGCATTTGGCCGATTTTGACCAAACTCGGTGGAAGTGTAGTGGGTCATGAGTGAACATGATTGAGTGACCTTGATTTCAAGGTCACAGGTCAAAATCCGTAAAAACTTTTGAGTCATACCAAAAATCCCTTAATATTTGGTGTACAATAATTACAAAAGTATTTTCATCAGGAATGTGGAGTTCTTTGAATATTGCTTCAACAACTGCAGAATTTATTTATTGCTGTTGTTGTTATTATTATTATTATTATTATTATTATTATTATTATTGTTGTTGTTATTATTTTTATTATTATTATTAAATGTCGCAATCAGGGGATACGGTAAATACACTGTTCCCTAACGTTTCGCAACCCTCCTACGCGTCACATTCCTTCACATGTCACCCTTTCAGCACCAATACACACCGTCTGCACTAAATACCTGATAGTACTAGGTGGTTCAGGGCTGGTAATTGGCCACATAGTAAACATAGCACCTGTATGTAAGTATAATTAACCACAGGAAAGGTATCTTGTTGATCTATGTCGACAGGTACACTCTACGCCTCTCACTCCTCGCATTATCGTACTCTGCCTCCGCGTCACTTGGTTAGGGAGTATGCGTTTACCTGTGAGTTGATTTCCAGTGCCTTTTGATTTAGCTGGAATAAGGATAGTAACCGTAGAGCAATGTCGGTCTGACTGAGGTCCAGGTCGGGCTAAAACAGTTGTACGTAGTGAACATTTACATATATATTGGTCTTCGAGTTTATGTATGTGGATTTTGCCAAAGGATGAAGTGCTGAAGTGTTACCAAGCCTCTGTGCCACCCAAAATATTCCCTCCCTCCCTCCCTCCTTCCCTCCAGTCTCACTCCCTCTTCCCCTTCTGTCTCACTCCGTCTTTCCCTCCCGGTCACTCCCCCTCTCCCGTCCGTCCCTTCCTACCGCCTCACTCCCTCTCTCCCTCCCTCCCGTCTCACTCCCTCTCTCCCTCCCTCCCGTCTCCTTCCCTCCCTTCTCACTCCCTCTCCCCCTCTCTCCCTCCCTCCCTCTCTCCCGTCTTAATCCCTCTCTCCCTTCCTCCCGTCTCCCTCCCTCTCTCCCTCCCTCCCTCCCGTCTCACTCCCTCTCTCCCTCACTTTCTCCCTCCCTCCCTCCCGTCTCACTCCCTCTCTCCCTCCCGTCTCACTCCTTCTCCCCCTCTCTCCCTTCCCTACCTCCCTCCCTTCCGTCTCACTCCTTCGCTCCCATCCCTTTCTCCCCCCCTCCCTCCCTCCCTCCCTCCCTCCTGTCTCACTCCCTCCCTCCCATCTCTTCGCCAAATATTTCCCTCTGGTGTCATCATTCAAACATATCCTGCCATTACTGACGTGCTTCCTGTCACGCCTCTCATCCTTCTTTCCTCAGTTTTAAGTCCTTTACTGTCAACAGCTGTCAGTGTGATGAAGCACAGACTCGGAATGTGTGTGTGTGTGTGTGTGTGTGTGTGTGTAGTAGGACAGGAGTACTGCATTTGATTCTGTACCTTCGTAAATACTGGGTGACTGGTGAAAAGAGGAAATACACACACACACACACACACACACACACACACATAGTACAATGTGACACACAGCTCTGCAGAGTTTCCCAGCGTTTACGTGTAGGCGTGAGGGCAGTTGCCTTATTGCGTCTGCCTTTCCTTCCTGTCGTGGACCTTTTATTACCCTTTTTTCCTCTGGGGGTGATTCTACAATTAGTGGCAAGTTTGATGGATGAAACCCAGGAAACTATTTACAACGCTGGGTGGCAACCATATAAGCAGATCACGGAGGGAAGTGGAGCCCACTGTGGTGCCCCTGTTATCTGGGAGAGGGGGGAGACACATGCAGCATCCACCCAGGAAGCAAACCTCCACACTTTTCTTCACGGCTCGGTGTGGCGAGACGCTGTCAACCACAAGGGAACATCGGTTCACTGCACAGGACAGCCCAGCAGGGGCGGTTGCTTGCCTGTGGTTGCTGGGTCTGCTCAACCAGGCAAACTGGGTTGATCAGCATCTTTGAGTGTTTTTTCTTTTCTTTTTCAAGACCTTCGTGCATGTTGTTGGGAATATTGGCAGTGTGTAGGGTATTAATTTCCAGAAAATATTCTTCATTTATTATTTTAACTCATTCATGCAATGATTCCAGATTATGAAAATGATTTTATCCACTGAAAATATAAACACATTCCTATATTTACCATAAGGGAAAAGAAAAATACTGACTGGGGAAAAAAAAATCAAATATAAGGGTTATCCATTCAAATGGGTGGAGTGAAGGGCTTTTCATCTCATTAACTCTCCTTTTATGGGCTCCCTTCAATTTTTGTCTCATCGCCGGACTGTTGCATCTTTATCTCTTTCCTGTCGCAGCTTCAATAACCAATGCTTTCCTGAACTATCTGCATACATCCCTCCTTCATTACGCTGGGCGTTTAGCACCCGTCTGGCAGCAAACCCTCACCCATTTTCTGTTCATCTCACTAATGCAAGAGTTAACCGATACTCCCAGTCCTTCATGTATGCAAGAGGTCAACTCTGCAATCATCTTTCTCTGTGTGTATTTCGTTTTGCCTCTGACCTCCAGTCTTTTAAGCACAGTGTCTCCCTTTCCTTCCTGTCTTTGACTTTTTATTACCCTTCTTTCCACTAGAGGTGGCTCTGCTCTTAGTGACAAGTCTGATGGATAAAACCAGGGAAACAGTTTACGTATAAACAGATCAGGGGGTGAAGTGAGGCCTGCTGTGGTGTCCCTGTTATCTGGGTGGAGAGACAAATGCAAGAGGTCATTTTGAAAACAACGTTTAGTTGCTCGTAAAGATAAGAATAAACATTATGCATACAAAGCGACCATACAATACACGCAGCACACGCTCTGCACGCAATACACACTGTACACACTTATCAACACTATAGAAGCCACATACATAACATGCTTTATATGCACGCAGTGTACATGCCATGTATGTGCATTATAAGCATATCCGTGCCAGACATACTACATACATAGTGTGTATTATATACACGCTATACACTGTTTACACCATATGCACAATACACCATACATACCAAACTTACAGTACAATACACACCATACTCCATGCTCACCATACAGTGTATGCATTGTACTGTACATCATACTCTTACACCATACACATGTTGCACACAATAAAGATCATATCAAGCACTAGCCTATACCATCCACTCCCTGAACACCGTGCACCATTTGCGCAGTACAACACATACCCTACGCTATATACACCATACATTGCACAGTACACCATATGCATCATACATACATGCACCCCATTCATAATACATGCACCCCATACATAATACATCATACACCAGATAATATGCAACATACCATGCACACCATATACATCATACACCATACACACTAGCGACCCTATAGATATAAACAGTGTCTCAAATACACACCCTATGCATCATCCGCCATATACACCATACATCTTTTGTATCATACACTCTGTATGCCATTCACCGTATACATCCTGCACTATACACACAATACACCATATGTAGTACACACTACATGCACCAGACACCATATGCACCCACCATACATACCATTCACCATATGCACAATACACTATACACACCATATCCTTATATACCATACCCCATATACACCAGACTTATCCACCATACACAGTACAAAATACACCATACATTAAACACAGTACACTATATATACAGTATTGTAGTCTCCCATACACCAAACACTGAACACCAAACTCAATACACCATACATTATACACTAACTATATTCACTGTACTTCCTACACAATACAGCATACTCCACAAGTTATCATACACCATACACATTATATATGATTAATTCTACACTATCTATCCATTGCCAGACGCCTTTAATCCTGTAAGGGGTGGCCACAAGCAAATCCCCTCTATGTCGTCTTGTCCCCTGCCGTTTCACTACCCAGCTCTCAGCTCACACACCCCTCTCTCATATACCTCTCCACTCCATCCTTCCATCTCATCCTTGGCCTCTCCCTCCCTGTTGACATCACCCCACTCACATACAGTCTCCTCGTCAGTCTCTCACTCTCCATCCTCTCCACATGGCCAAACCACCTCAGTGTGTTTCTCCTAACGCTTCCTATCACATCCACATCCACACCACAACGCTCCTTCACTTCCTCATTTGTCAGTCTGTCTCTCCATGTAACTCCACATGCACATCACTCATATACACTCTCCTCGTCAGTCTCTCACTCTCCATCCTCTCCACATGGCCAAACCAACTCAGTGTGTTTCTCCTAACGCTTCCTATCACATCCACATCCACACCACAACGCTCCTTCACTTCCTTATTTGTCAGTCTGTCTCTCCTTGTAACTCCACATGCACCTCACTCACATACACTCTCCTCGTCAGTCTCTCACTCTTCATTCTCTCCACATGGCCAAACCACCTCAGTGTGTTTCTCCTAACGCTTCCTATCACATCCACATCCACACCACAACGCTCTTTCACTTCCTCATTTGTCAGTCTGTCTCTCCATGTGACTCCACATGCACCTCACTCACATACACTCTCCTCGTCAGTCTCTCACTCTCCATCCTCTCCACATGGCCAAACCACCTCGGTGTGTTTCTCCTAACGCTTCCTATCACATCCACATGCACACCACAACGCTCCTTCACTTCCTCATTTGTCAGTCTGTCTCTCCATGTGACTCCACATGCACCTCACTCACATACACTCTCCTCGTCAGTCTCTCACTCTTCATTCTCTCCACATGGCCAAACCACCTCAGTGTGTTTCTCCTAACGCTTCCTATCACATCCACATCCACACCACAACGCTCTTTCACTTCCTCATTTGTCAGTCTGTCTCTCCATGTGACTCCACATGCACCTCACTCACATACACTCTCCTCGTCAGTCTCTCACTCTCCATCCTCTCCACATGGCCAAACCACCTCGGTGTGTTTCTCCTAACGCTTCCTATCACATCCACATGCACACCACAACGCTCCTTCACTTCCTCATTTGTCAGTCTGTCTCTCCATGTGACTCCACATGCACCTCACTCACATACACTCTCCTCGTCAGTCTCTCACTCTCCATCCTCTCCACATGGCCAAACCACCTCAGTGTGTTTCTCCTAACACATCCTATCACATCCACATCCACACCACAACGCTCCTTCACTTCCTCATTTGTCAGTCTGTCTCTCCATGTGACTCCACATGCACCTCACTCACATACACTCTCCTCATCAGTCTCTCACTCTCCATCCTCTCCACATGGCCAAACCACCTCAGTGTGTTTCTCCTAACACTTCCTATCACATCCACATCCACACCACAACGCTCCTTCACTTCCTTATTTGTCAGTCTGTCTCTCCATGTGACTCCACAGGCTCCTCTCAAATAACTCATACACACCATACACACTATATGTTATACACTATCCACTCAGGCACCACAGCTGTAGTGTTCATCCTTGTAGTTCAGTTGTGGGGTTGAACTTAACTTGCCACACCTTCCACTAGATCTTTAAGTATTTCTTCTCTTTCAGCTCACCAGCAGACATTATAAAATTATTCCTATTGTAAGTGGATGAATAAACTCTTTGGAGAGCGAGAGACTAACGAGGAGAGTGTACGCGAGTGAGGTGGAGGAGGGGGCGGAAAGGGAGTGAGGAGGCCGAGGATGAGATGGAGGGATGGGGTGGAGAGGTATATGAGAGAGGGGGTATGAGCTGGGAGGAGGGCTGTGAAGTGGCATTGAACAGGGTGACATGGAGGTGATTTGTTTGTGGCCACCCCCTACAGGATTGAGGCGTCTGGCAGTAGATAGATAGATAGACAGATTTCCCTGCAGTCTTAGTGAGCATGCAAGTCTAGTATGATTATCTTCACTAAGTACCATATAGAGATAGTCCTCCATGTGACATGTGGAGGTGTAGGAGGACTACTGGGCCTTGGGATAGGTGACTGCCCCCGAGAAATAGGCCCTGAGCCTTTGCCCAGAGTTGGACACGTAAAAAAAAAAAAAAAAGAAAGAAAAAAAAAGTCAGGGGCATTTTACAAGACATTACAATTTTTCCATACACCAATACTGTATTGAGGGTGGAATGGTAAATCAGCCGCATAGATACCAAGAGTGGAGAGGTATATGAAGAGAGGGGTGTGTGAGCTGGGAGTGGGGCAGTGAAATGGCAGGGGACAGGGCGACATGGAGGCGATTTGTTTGTGGCCACACCTTACGGGATTAAGGCGTCTGGCAATATATAGATAGATAGATACAAGAGAACTTAAGTATGTTGAGGATTTACAGTATATGCCATATCGCCTATGCGGTGTATGTATGAAATCTTTAAAATTGATTAGCAGTGTCTCTTTGCAGGTAGTATAGGTGCATGTGTTCATCCTCTGGTAACGGTGACGCAGACCAACAGCTACACGGAGGCCAAGGTGGAGAAGAGCACCGACTCCTCACCCTCACACTCACAGATGTCTCGCTCATCATCCAAAAAGTCCAACAACTCACTCCTTGTCACCAACGGCAAGCTGGAAGGTGAGGCAGGAGAGTGGGGTGTGTGTGTGTTGGTATGGTAGGGGGGTGTTTAGAGAAAGCGAGGCAGTTAGTGTTTATTGAAATTGGTGCTGTTGTGCTGTCATAAGTGCCCTTTATTAATTTTTAAATAGGGAGTAAAAGAAATTATGCACATGTGTTTTAAAATATATTTTACTCTAGTCAGATTTATGATATGTAATTTTATAATTTTGTGGCAAACTTTTTTTTTTTCTTTATAACTGCAGGAACACCATTGTGTCTGAATGGGATAGACCATACTGTCGTTGTGCTGTTTTATGCATTGGTTTTCACAGGCATACATCATGAAATGGACAAACTCTGAAGGATAATCTTTGATTGATGTGAGGCTCTTATGTAGTAGCAAGTGTGCACTTCACATGAATACAGATCAGAAAAGCTAGTGTTTTTTAAATTCTTAAGTAAGTCATGGACTTGCAACACTTAAGTATTTTATACAGCTCCACCCTAATGTTTTGCATCATGATTATTGTAATATTGGTTCTGTATGATGCTTTTGCATTGTCGATCTTTCTTTCTTAACCCTCATTTGATGTGTGCTTTACAGATATGAAGCACCTGGTGAGAAAATCTAGCAGCATCGAGGTTCACACAGTGCGGGTTCCCCTCAAAGACATCATCTGCTACCTCACCCTGTTGGAGGGAGGCCGGCCTGAGGACAAACTTGAGTGTCAGTATGAAGGGTCACTTGTTTGTACCACACCTCAAAGAATTACCATAATTTTCTCACCTGAATATTCAAACCTTCTCTTTTTCTTGCTCATGCTACTGTGTCTTGAGTTCCTTCAGGAAACTACCGTAGCTTAAGTAATTGTTTTGGTGTATGAGAGCATAAATTTTATCCACACAAGCACTAGATGATTATAGACAGCTGAGGGAATCCTAGCAGTCAAAGGGTTAACATTAATATTACCTTCCCTTGTTGATGCTATGGGTGTTACTCATATACAGCCAACATGAGATGACTCAGTTCAGATGGAGGGTTTCTCTCAGACCTGGCTTGTGCATCTCATTCTTTCTCTTGCCTCAGATTTTTTAACCTTATCACTACGAGGTGTTTCCCTAAGTTACGTAAAATCAACAAGCATCTTGTATTCTACCCAGTGACTGTTATTGACCAGCACTATAGTGTATTCTGCTAACTTGCCTAAATATACTTTGCATTGTACATTCAGAGACAAAAGTTTGCGTACTGTTCCTTTGCATCTACGTCACGCTTAGGGTTTGTCTGTCACTTTCCCTCCTGACACATTATTTCAGTGAGAATCATCTAAGGTCAGGGGAAAGTGACATGCAGAAGGGATGAATTATTGGGCAAACTTTTGTACCTCCACTCAAGTAGCCTATGCCTTGTGTGGGTTTACTGTATGATTTACCATTACATATGACAGTTAAGGTTAAGGAATACTCTGTTTTTATAATAAAGTTATCGTGCTGTAGCGAGAGAGAGAGAGAGAGAGAGAGGGAGATACTGAAAGGGTTAATTATACTTTCATTGGTGGTAGATATTGGTGACCATTATCCACTTACTTGATTAGTGCATCCTACTTCTTCCTTCACCTTTGTCATTCTTTTTTCAGCATTTACCCTTCTCTTCCTATTTCTCCCATCCATCCTGTGACTTTTAACTCTTCTTTCCACTTCAGGCATCCATACCATAGAATGAGATGATGGAAAATTGCACACTTTCCTTTATGTATTGGCCCTGCCCAGCTCACTCACTCTTATATAATGTCCAATGAACCTTATCCTTCTTTGTTTTACCTGTGATGCTCCCTTGCCTGTTTCATATATCCTCTTAGACTGTGCAAATTATTCTGCTGCTCATGCCACTGCTTGTCCTTTTTTAGTACAGCTTCTTCCTTGTCCCCATCTCAGAGATGTTCATGGGAAGTCCCAGTACTTTTCTGTAGATCGTATTATGTCATTGCTACAAACAGTCCATATCCTTCACCTAACCTAAAATCCCCCCTTTACTTCCTAATTACCCTCTACAGTGTCGTCCCTACTCCTTAGTATATCTTCAGATCATAACAAAGTGCCATATGATCTTTGCTATCTAACATTTGGAGTTCATTCACTAACTCACTCCACTTCAGGTGGCTTTGTGCTGAGTGACAATCCTAATGGTATCCAGTAACGAGGGAAACTATTTACAGTGCTGGATGGTAACCATATAACTAAATAACAGAGTAATGTGGAGCCTACTATGGTGCCTCTGGTAACTGGGTAGAGAGACACAAATGTGGTGTCCATCTGGGAACTAAATCGTGACACTGTTTCCCTGTGCCTCTTTGTGGTGAGACACTGTCTACCTCAAAGGAACATTGGTTCACTGAACAGGACAGCCCTGCAGGGGCAGTTGCTTGTCTGTGGTTGATGGGTCTACTCAGCCAGACTGACCAGGGTTACTCAGCATCAGTAACAACACTTGCAGAATGAGATGTCATTCCTAGGCTAAATTAAATGATCAAGAATTAGCAAGAATAAAATTAGTATACTATCTATCTATTGCCAGACGCCTCAATCCCGTTTGGGGTGGCCACAAACAAATCGCCTCCAAGTCGCCCTGTCCCCCGCCATTTCACTCCCCTACTCCCAGCTCACACCCCCCTCTCTCATATACCTCTCCACCCCATCCCTCCATCTCATCCTCGGCCTCCCCCTCCCTCTTTCCCCCTCCACCTTACTCACATACACTCTCTTCATCAGTCTTTCACCCTCCATCCTCTCCACATGGCCAAACCACCTCAGTGTGTTCCTCATAACGCTTCCTATCACATCCACCTCAACACCACAACGCTCCTTTATATCCTCATTCGTCAGCCTGTCTCTCCATGTGACTCCACAGGCTCCTCTTAAGTAACTCATTTCCACTGCTCTCACTCTTGACTTGTGTCCTTCCAACAACGTCCAAGCTTCACGTCCATACGTTAGAGTTGGTATCACAATACTGTCATGTAGTAACTTTTTCACTTCCATGCTCACTTCCCTGTTTCTTATCACTGCTTTCAAGGAACCAGCAACCTTCAATTAGTATACAATGACGTAAAATTAAATTTGATTGTTCTGAGAATGACTTACCATATTTAAAGCATGAGCTGTTCTCAGATTAAAAAAAAAAAAAAAAAAAAAAATTATTGCAGGCAGACCCTTGGTTGCTGTTTTATGTTAACGTATTTTCTGTGTGTCATGAGTGGATTTGTTGTAGCTCTTGTTTGGTACATTGTATATTATGTGACATTTTAATCTGATCTAAGCAGCATAAATCTTTTTTTCACTTTTCAGTACATTTGTCCTCATTGTACAGTTCTGTGTTTCAGATGAGCTACCAGTCTAAGTCAGTACAGTACAGTAGAAAGGGACAGTCAGTAATGAATTTATCAAGCAAAGAAAATTAATTTGTGGTGTGATAGTTATGTACATTAGCTCGTTACAGTGAGGCAGATATTGGGGAAAGTGTGTGAGAAAGAATGTAAGGTGTGTCTGGCATTTATGTAGCAGGGAAAGTGTAGGAGAAGGTGAATTGGAAGAAATTATGAATGTTGCGTATGCATGGTTTAAGTAGAAAACTGTTGAATGCTGTAAGGAGGTTTTATATTATGGTCAGAAGACTTTAGAAAGAGTGTGTGGATGTCAGAGTCAGTAGTTTAATATCAGTGTTGGAGTGAGGTTAGGATGTTTGTTGCCCCCTAACTTTTCAGTATACAGTGAATCCTTGTAAATCACGGCAATTTGGGTCTGGACCACTGCCGTGATTTATGAATTCCGTGATTTATGAATAATAACTCTTATGTGAAAAATTAATTTGGGTCTGGATTTTTGCCAACTCGCCCCCACAGCACCCTACCTACACCTATCTAGGCACCATCAAACACAATCATACAAATTTAGGAATATTCAGTGCGTGTATTAAGGGATCTCACCTTAATCCTATGACGAAATTGCTTAAGTGAATGGAGTGGGGTGGTGTTGGGAAGAACTTAGAACCTCTCAGCACTTGTTCTTCCCAAACTCTTTCACCAGCTTTGAAAACTTCTCTCCCCTCTCAACACGACAAATGAGCTCCAAATGTTGACTGTACGACAACGGCGGCAGTTTCTTGATGCCATACTGCTTAAAGCGCATCATTGGGGGGTCGGGAGGGGCCATGACAGGTAGGAGGCAGGGGGAAGTTGCACAAAAAAGGCAGGTAACTCTCGTACTCCACGGCGACGGTCTGTAGTGTGCGGACTGGCGGGACAAGAACAACAACAACATTGCGGCATTAGTATGCACATATGCCAGCAGGGTCGTGCGGTGATTGGTTGTTGGGTCACGATTTTCAGTTTGAATGCCACGGTTTACGGTTCTCCTCGGAAAAGGCCCACTTGGGTGCCTAGATCCGCGATTTTTGTGACTTAACAGTGATTAAAGGGTGCCGGCAGTCTGACGGCCACCTGGCCGTGATTTACGAATCCGTGATTTATGAACACGCGATTTACGAGGATTGAGTATACAGGTATATGTATGAATGGGGTTATGAGTGGTCTAAATTCAAGTTATAGAGAGAGGAATGGGAACACTGTAGTAACAATTGGTGAAGGGAGTCAGGCCGATAATTTTCAACAGAATTTTTTGGGGGCTAGACCAAATGTATATATCTCAGTACTACAAACTTAAAATTAAGTTTAAGTGCTTAAGTTTGTAGACTATCCGATGACTTTCAGTTTGATTCTACCAAAAATTTGATGTTTAATGAGGCATGTATGTTCAGTGATGGAGGTGGATGTTTAAATAAAGGGCTTCACTTTCTGCCAGTTTGAACTTTCAACTCAAACTTTGACTAAGTTTAATAATTTGGCCATTATACAGTTTTGTTGTCAGTGTTGCACCCTTATCAAGATTGTTCCAACACACCTGCAGTGGGATTCAGGTTGAAATATACCACCCTGTCTTTATTCTTTTGGAAATGATAAAATAATCAAAATCTAAGTACAGTATTATTATGATTAGTTTTTTATATGAAATTTAGAAATATTCAATCAGACATGCATAGAATTGTTTGAATGAAAAAATAAAAAACTACTCCAGGATTTTCTTCCTTCTTATTTTCATGTTCAGCCTTAGAAGCCCTCTATCTTAGTTGAAGTTTTGACAAATTAATGTACAGAAAACATTGGAGGGACCATAGCCCCCCTAGCCCCCCCCCAGAAATTATGGCCCTGGGAGTAGTATCTCAGAACTGATGTATGCAGAGAATATTGTGTTGCTTGCTAAGAGTGAACAGGAGCAATGCAGCCAGATTCAGAGTTTTGTAAATGTCTAAGAGTATCATGTTGGGAGTCTAAATGTAGATATGAGTAAGTGATGATTGTGGAGATAGAAGGGGACTCTCAGTGTCGTGTGTTGGCAAATGGAGATGAACTTGAATTGGTCAGACTAAATATACTGTACCTTTATGCTGGAGTAGAACAGAGGTAAGTGTGCAAAGAAGTGGAAAATAGAATGAGACAGGGAAGATAGATAGTTGGTGTTATGAAGGCCTTGATACTACACAGAGATCTCAGTGTGGAGGCTACAAGAGAGTTGTATGGAGTGCTGGTGCCCTCATTAACAAACTCGTATGGGTGTGAGACTTTGGATAGGATATGAAATAGCGTAGCATGTGCAAGATATGGAGTAGGGAAGTTTGTTGGTAATAGGGTATAAGAGAGTGTGCTGAGATGGGATGGTCAGTTAGAGAAATTGATATCAGTGAATTGGGGAAGAGGGTAAATGGGAGCATGCTTGAAGGTGGGGAGTGTGGTAGACCATGAAGGTAGATGGATATGGTAAATGAGTGTGTGAGAAAGCAAGTGATGGAGGTTGACAAAGGAGCTGACAGGGCATTGCTATTGATGGTTCTCCCACTTTTGTACTCTCTCTTTCCTAGTTTCTGGATCCTTCCTCATCCCATCCTGAGGTAGGGAGAAAAGGTCGGGTGATGGTAATAACTGTGATTTTTACCAGGCGATTGTTCTTCCCACAGTCATGTTCCGGCTGTACGACACTGATGGCAATGGAGTACTGGACACAAATGTAAGACTTATATATTTGATGTTGTTTATATTGTATAGGCAAGTGTATTTGATGTTGTTTATATTGTATAGGCAAGTGCAGTACTGTATTGTGGATATTCAGACTGGAAAAATATTATCGTATGCTTGAGTGCATATTTCCTCCATATAGAATACTCCATTTTTAGGTGGGAAAGTTTAGATGACAATGATATATTGGTGAATAATTTATCAACTTATTAAGAAAAAGGTGCATCTCTAATGTCAAAAATATGCAGAGAGATTGTTTTATTCATCTTGACTCAGCCAGCAGCCTATGAGAGAGTTGTTGGAACTCTAATAGTAATGTAACTGCAAATCTCCCTCATGATTATAAAATAAGTCTGCTTCTAAATGGAGTTGCAGAGAGTTGAGGCCAAATCTTCTGTGCTGATATACTTTATGTGTATGTCTATAATTCTTTACTGTGTGTTCATGGGATCCTGCTATTTGATTTCTTCAGTTACTTATTTTATAAAGATAGGCTACCTGTTGTTTTAGTGATCTAAAGTACTAGCTTGGGGATGAAGGTTAGCTGCTATTTGTGTCAGTTTGAATCACTAAGTGGTGGCTGGAGATTTTCAGTCATTTGGCTCTGCATAGGGTTTAGGCTGGTGACTGACTCTTAAATGTTGTGAACTATGCTTGCCTAACCTTAGCTTGGGGCTTTTTCATCTTACTGGAAGTAAAATGGAACTTGCCACGAAGTGAGCTCTGAAACTTGGAAATAGACTTAAACACTATTAATATGGAACACATTAACCAGGCTGATGGAAGCCGTAATCTTCTCGTCAGAAACCTATACTGCATTGCACTGTTTTTTAATTGATGATACCTCTTAAAACTGGTTCACACATTGGCCTTATCTCATGTTAATTTTTTTAATGTAATACAGTATAGATTGGTCTACCACATAATCTGTTGAAGGAGGTTCAGTCTGTGTTAAATAGTGTAGCAAAACTTTATTTTGGCTTTCCTACATGAACCTTATTAACTGAATTACCCCTGCTGCTAATAAAGGCTACAATAGAATTTAACCTGTCTTATGACTTTCAGAGTCATTCTTGTAAGAGCATAATTCTTCTCAAAGCCATTTTCACACAACATGGTAGATTATAGGGACACATTTGAAGTGTTAAGTGAGATATTAAGTGTTTTACACTTTTGACCATGTAACCACTCCAGGTTTTTCCCAGTGACAGTTTGGCATTTAAGATGATGCCATAACTGAGTTTTGCCAAGTATAGTAATATATTTGTAAGTGAATCATAGAAAGCTATGGATTGCACTAATGATGATTATATTGTGTGCAGGAGATGGACTGCATTGTGACGCAGATGATCCAGGTGGCCGACTACCTAGATTGGGATGTGACAGAGCTGCGCCCGGTCAGTTGCAGGCCCAGAATGTGTTGTAAAGTATAGCTGATGAACGTGTGTGTTTAAGGAACCAAGAATTTTGAACCCCTTCACTCAGATGAGATGAACCACCCATGTAGAAAGAATGGAAAAATTGAGAATGAGTGGGGAAGTGTATGTGAGTGAGGTGGGGGATGAGAGGGAGACTGAGAATATAATAAAGGGATGGGTTGCAGAGGTGTATGAATGAGGATGATGTGAGTTACAGAGAACTGGGTGGCATGAAGGCCGTTTGTAAGCAGACTTGATGTACAGTATTGTATAAGAATAGTGTAAACATGATTGTAAGATCAGGTGAGATAAAGTTAATGTAGAATGAAATTACCTGTAAATCTTTCTCACACCATTTAATCCCTCGGAATAATGGCTTCACCTCACATACCAACCATCAGTACACATACATTATTTTTTTCCATCATAGATTCCCATCACACATATCAGTTTGGACATTCTGTAAAATATCAGGTTTTAAAGGAGTGTCAAATTCTTATTGTGTGCTCCGTTGTACATAATTCTTTCAGCCAGCTCAGTCAGCTGTCAGTTCCTAAGCTTTATAAACCTCCACACCTCACTTTCTTACAAACTCATTAAACATATCCATCTATCCTCTTGGCCTGCCATGCCTCTTCCCACAATCAAAGTGACGCATATGCCCGCTTTCACTACCTTTTCTATATCCATCCTCTCCATATGATCATACCATCAAAGCATACTCTCTGTACTTTTTCATCAGCAGACTTACTTTCTCCACATCTTCTACATATTACATATATTCTTATTGTGTCCACTCTGTGCACTCCACACACATTCCACAATACTTGCATTCCCACTGCTCTTACTCTTGACCTCCTTCACTCATGCCCCACCACAGTCGTACACCTCTATGTTAATATGGGCACTATTATGTTATCATGGAACCTTCTTGCAGCCTCCATACTCACACCGTTGTTTTATGCACCAGCCACTTTTCTTCTCAGTGCCACTCATCTCTTCACTTCCTTCACACACATGTACTTCTCTTTTTGATTATAGCACTAAGGTATTTAAACTTCCTCTTCATCTAAAGTCGCATTGCACTGACTGGCACATCATGCAGAGTTATCTCCCCTTTCAGTAACCATCGCCTTATAGTGTTATTTATATTAACTCTCAAACCACATTGCTTACAGACACTGACAGAACATTAAACTAGTCTGCAAGGATGCTGTTTACTATCAGCAAGCAACACAGCATCATCAGTATACGTCATATTTAATGTATTCCACCCTTCACTGTTAATCACCATCCCTACCCTAACTCTCTCTCTCTCTCTCTCTCTCTCTCTCTCACCCACTGCCTGACCTCCTTCTCCTCCTCCTCCTCCTCCTCCTTCTCTTTTCTCCACTTTGCCTGTAGTTATAACCTCTCTCATAATCCATCCATATATCAGTAGTAATGGGAATATCATACACTCCAATACAGGCACTGAACCTTTTATGTGGCACCTACATGGCATTCATTAGTTTTCTATTTTTACCATACTGTAAAGCCTTCCATAATCCTTCCCTATTCAGCTTGTCATGAACTGTTTTCACATCCTTAGATGCCACAAATGCCATTCAGTCCTTCTCACATGCCTTCTCCTCTCCAGTATCTGTCTTGCTGCAAAGCTTTAATTCACATATCTCTTACCACTCCTGTTACCAGCTTGTTATTAATAGACACTTTTTTCTTTTTTTTTCAAGAAATCGGCAGACTTATCCAAAATAATGTTTACATTCACCTTTATTTTTGTAAAAAGGCATAATCATAGCCTACCTCAATTTTGCTCGTTCAACTTCATCCATCCAAGTCTTCCAACAAACGTTTGTTTACGTTTTATGATATTTAATCATCTCTGGATACAGCTCATCAACACCAGTTACCTTCCCATTATTCAGCCTCTTTACAACATTCTTCAATTCAACCAGTGTCAGATTCTCAGGCATCACACTCTTTCTCTGGACACCACCAGGACCAATCATATTTACCACTGTCCCTGTTTTTTCCATTGCCATTCATCAACTTTCACAAGCTTCTTTACATCTGCACCTTACTTTATTTCTCTACCTTAGTATATGTTCTTCCATGGCCATCCTCTTATTTTCAAACTTCTTTTCCACCTTCATTCTCACATTTTTGCACCTTATTACAAAATAATTTCCTGTTTTCTGGGTAGGTTACATGAATTTCATTTCTAGATCATCATTTATGTCACTCTTTTCTTTGCCTAATATTTTACCTCATCTCTGTACTTTCCTATGCTGGCTGATATATACCTAAGCTGAGAGAGGATTGGTATGTTTCACTACCCATAGATGATTCTCTGTTACAGTATATAAGATATCAGGGAGGAAAGTAACAGAGATCCCTCAAGTGTGAAAGAGATGCAGCGGAATAGTTAAATTTTAGAACCTGACTGATCCATACCTTCATACATTAATAGTTTATGAAGCTTTTATTTCTGCAAAGAGACAATCCTTCCTGAATATTAAAGTTTATTCTCTTGCTCATTTCCTCTAGATCCTGACAGACATGATGGCTGAAATAGACTATGACAATGATGGAACGGTGTCACTGGAGGAGTGGAAGCGTGGGGGCATGACAACCATTCCTCTCCTGGTGCTGCTTGGACTGGATACTGTGAGTTACTTTCAGCATTTATGTGTTGTCCATGTAATAGATGTTTGTTCAGTCAGTTTGTCTTTACCTGATGGCACTGGACCATTCCCATAACTTTTAATACTAAGTTGTGGTTGCAAGAAATTTGCTATGAGGGATGTACAAGTGAAATTGGTTTCTTGACAAGTCCACTCTCCAGTATGATTACCCATATGCTTTTCCATCAGGTGAACTGAATGAGGTTTATAGATATTCATTAGGTTAGGACAAACATGCTTTCTTAGATATGTATGGATATTTCATTGCACTCTTGGTTGTAGGGCAGCTAATTCCATTGTTTAGTTGTTGTTGATGCTTAACCCTGGTATGTCTGGCTGAGCAGACCCATCACCCACAGGTAAGCAACTGCTGTGGGGCTTTCCTGCAGGCACAGTAGCTCAAGCAGGTATCTGTGCAGGAGGGGGGCAGTGTTTTTAAAATTCTACATGTTATGAGTGATGTCTTAAGAAGGTTGGTATGCATGGTCCCACCCACCTATTAGTCTCTGTCACAGGGGGTGTGTTGGTACAAAGTTTAGGTTATCACTGCTAATAATATATGTGATTACTGTCTCACAGTATAGGGAGATAATTGTTACCACACCTGACATCTGGGTTGCTCATAGATAGTAATGCTGCTCATTTGGGTCCTGGATTTAGCGCATATATGAATTGCCATGACGCTGAATGTCAAAATAATCGAATCATAAGGTAGAGTTTGTTATTCATGAACCTAGTTCACAAAACACCCCAGTGCTGGTTATGAACCATATCAGAACCAACCTGTAGTGATATCACATTTCACAGTACAGGTATTAACACTAATTATGGATGCCATGTCAGATGCTTATCAGTATGAGTCTATACATATACTGTTTAAAGAGAGTGGTAATCATTTACTGGAATACTGTATACTCTAACTCTAACAGCTCTCATATCCCAATATTTATTGTCTGTGGTCACGTACTATGTCTCATGGAATGTGCAGATATTTGTTTGGGCTGTTGTACAGGACATTACCTATGCCATACAGGGAACCGGTGCCCCCTTGTGGTAGGAGCACCTTGCCAGGGCAGACCACGGTCCTTCTCCACGATAAGGTGCTGGGAAATATGAGGAGACTTGGGTGCTGGGTGGATGCCACAACTGCTTGGCTCCACCCAGGATGCACAGTGCCACCATGTGTAGTTGCTTATCCATTGTATAGAATTTACTTGTAAAATGCAGTGGATTCTTTGCACACAGCAGGTCATTTTCATGCATTACTGGTACTGACATCCTTTTCCGCTAAATCCACTGCAGATTTCCGGAAATTCCATTGCTAGCCAAAAGTTGATTTGCCCAGTTTCTCCCAGTGTTCACCACCAGTTGTAAGGAAAAAATAGAAAAAATATAGGAACATGATCTTTATTTTTAAGTGAGGACTGCTTGTATTCTTAATATATATATATACTGTATATATATATATATATATATATAGGAAAACAGTAACGTGACTTAGTATTTTCAGACAAATATGAAAAAAAGAAAAAAAAATTCTTCATGCAGAGGATCTTACTCATACATCATCCTAAAGATTGTATTTTGATTTGCAGAGTACATGATGGAGGGAGCATTTCTTATGTTGTATATAGCAACTGTAATTTCCCATAGGTGGTGTCATAAAGTACAGGGTGTCCACAAAAACACTCCCTGATTTCAAACAGGTATAACATGTAACTTTATTGTAATAATCTTTCACAATTAGTAGCTTCAGATGCAGGATTTCATTCAGTTTCATGTGGTATAGGGTAGCATTAAAGATTCTCAATGTGCGCCCTTCTGGTTGCTCGGCAAACATCGATACGATAGTCCAGTTCGGTCCAGACGCTCTGCAGCATATCTGGAGTTATCGTGCGAACTGCTTCAGTGATCGAAATTTTCAGGTCCTCCAGGGTTGCAGGTAGTGGTGGTACATAAACTGTGCTCTTCATGTACCCCCAAAGAAAAAAGTCACAAACAGTTAGGTCCAGTGAACACCTGATCATCTCGTCCAGCACGACCAATCTGGACTGAACTGGACTATCGCATCGATGTTTGCCGAGCAACCAGAGGGGTGCACATTGAGTATCTTTAATGCTACCCTATACCACATGAAACTGAATGAAATCCTGCATCTGAAGCTACTAATTGTGAAAGATTATTACAATAAAGTTACATGTTATACCTGTTTGAAATCAGGGAGTGTTTTTGTGGACACCCTGTATATTGTTTAATGATGATCTTACCATGTAGTGTGTTGTAACATTAACATGCTGTTTCAGAACATGAAGGAGGATGGGAACCATGTGTGGCGCCTCAAGCACTTCAGTAAGCCTGCCTACTGTAACCTTTGCCTCAATATGCTGATGGGACTTGGCAAGAAGGGGCTGTCTTGTGTCTGTGAGTAACCAAGGATTTGTATAGGGATGAGGGTTGTGCTTCACCCAGCTGGTATTTTAAAAGAGGTGCAGTGGTGTGTGGTCCAGGTTGCAGAATGTCGTGGACTTGTGACATATGGAAGGGGAATCATGTATTTACTACTGGAATGGATAATGTACTCTTACCATGGCCTGTTAGAGTTTGTCTTCAATAATTGTCTCTTGTCTGTCTGTGTATCCATTTTTCTATCTCTCTGATTGATTGAGTTCTTTATTTAGCCAAAACAAATACAAAATATTTTACAATGGATCTGAAAATTGAAAAGTGGCTGAGCCTTTGAGAGTAGAAGCTCTCACAAAAGGCACCTGTAATTTGACAACATCCAAATGATCCTCATAACATTTGATTTTTCTTAAATTGTGCTGATTATCTCTTTATCAGAACCAAAGTGATAATACCAAATCAACTCCAAACAAAATTAATAAAATAGTTAAAAAATTAGAATTTCTTATACAGTCCATGTTTATCCTTCTTCATATTATATTTCCTTCAGTGTTTGCCTGGTGCTGCATTTTAATACATCATCATATCCTGTGTGGCAACAATAAAATTATTTTCACATTTCTTTTTAATCCAAGATGCCTGGTGGTTTAGTGGTTAGAATGCACCAGTTGGAGTGACATCCTTCCATAGGTTCAGTCCCCAAGAGGTGACTAGACACAAGTTGACCATTTGTAGTGCCACCAAAGAAAGTAGTTGCTTGTCTACACTTAAATGTTCTGGACTGTGGTACTGTAACTTAGTCTGGCATTAGTCTCAGGCACCTACATCTCCTTGGGGGTAAGATTGGGTAGGCTGTTATTTTTTTATCTTTTATTTTTTATTTATCTTTTTAACCCCTGATACCTATCCAGCATGGTTGTATCCCATGGGCATTATGAAACAGTTCTGTGTGGATCATTTGGCATGTGAGGTGGAGCAAAGGACTTTAGGGACATTTTGAGTGGATGGATGTGTGACCCATTTTTACCGGGCACTCTGCTCCTTATTCTCCCTTTTGCTCTCTGGTTGCTGTTTCTTGATGATAATGATGATGGTTATAACGATTATGATCATGATGAAAGTGGAAATGTGATGATGCTGATGAAGGTGGTGGTGATAATGGTGATGATGATGATCCTTACTTCTTTCTCCTCTTGTACAGTTTGTAAATACACAGTACATGAACGTTGCGTCCAGCGTGCACCGGCCTCCTGCATCGCCACCTATGTGAAGAGCAAACGCACACCCCAGTCCATGCTGCATCACTGGGTGGAGGGCAACTGTCCCGGCAAGTGTTCGCGCTGTAAGAAGACCATAAAGAGCTACAACGGCATCACAGGACTCCACTGCTGCTGGTGTCATCTCAGGGTGAGCATAAGACAGTTTGCTTTTTTTTTTTTTTTTTAATTGCGAGGAAGAAGGAACCAAAGGCTGAGCCTGCAAAACGTTCCTTCCAAGAAACAAAACAAAAACAGTAGAAAAGAGAGCCAAATTCAAGATCCATTCATTTCGTGATCCCTGGACACACTGCGGTTGAAAGACTGGAGATCATAGGAAGTAGGAAATACAGACAGAGGGAGACTGTTCCAGAGCTGACCTGTTGCATAAATGAAGGACAGGGAGTAATCTTTTCCACTCTAGGTTGATATCTACCCTAAATGCAGCCAACCCTAACACCTTTAGATCCCAAAAGGGGTGATACACTTTTTTGTATAGCCTAAAAATGTCCTTCTTTTTGATATTGCCTTGTGATGTAAGTACTGGTAATCAGTGTCAGAGCTGCTTGTGTAATTATATTCCAATGTCAATCAGTCTATCTGTCTGTTGCAGAACCTTTAATCCTGTAAGAAGTGGCCATAAACAAATTGCCTCCACTTTGTCCTGTCTGCTTTTTTTTTTTTTTTTTTTTTTTTTTTTGCTTTCTTCCTTCCAACTCACACACCCCTCTCATACATCTGTCCACTCCATCCCTCCATCTGATCTTTGGTGTCTCACTCCACCTCCTCTCCCCTTCTACCTCACTCACATACACTCTTCTAGTCAGTCTCTCATTCTTCACCCTCTCCACATATATATTCAGTAAATAAATTTTTTATTCAGAAACCAACAAAATTATATTTCAGATGTAAGATTTGCCACCTTGCAGTAAACCCTTAATTTAAGAAGGATCTTTGAGCTTACCAGACACTGTTCTCACACAGGGAGTTTCCTTCCACAGGGACAAATCAGTCAGTCCTGCCAATCTTGTTAAGCAGAAAATTTCCTCATTATAAATAATTTCTACTATTCAAAAGTACATTTGTTTCCTTTATTGTGATTTATAAACCATCATAATCCTTTGAATGGAAAGTCATTTATTTTCATTTAAAATTTGCAAAACTTTAACAACCATTATCAAAAACTATGATTTATTTTTGTATTTTTAAAATCTTATTCATATGGAAGGGAGCTCCACTCGTGATGAATATAGTTCAGTATATAAGGACAGTGCAGCTGCCTGACCGAATGCTTACACGTGTGGCTTGGCTTGGCTGACCCCTACATGGCCACACTTTCACATTTTTTGGCCCCCAAACTAACCCATCTCAATTTCATCCAGCCTTAACATACCCAGTTTAATCTTTTGTAACTTACCTTAATTGAACCTAGCTTAACAGTCTAATTTAACCCTTTGGCCACGATTTAGCATTTCTCAGTCATTCCCCTGGACGTGGCCTAAGTTAAAAAATGAAAGTGCTAATTATAACTTTGTTGCTGCTTTTCAAATAGGAAATGATCGTGAAGTTTCCATTTTTTATTGTGACAATGGTAAAAAATGCACCTTTCCACAAGAAGATCGTAAATTTGGAGAAAAAAATGTGATAATCATTAAATTTTGCTATTGTCTAATTTTGTATCTGCAGTGACATGCTTTGCTAATTTTGCAGCCATAGTGACCTGCATTGCTCATACTTCGCTTGAATATATTTCAGAAGCATAATCAGGCCTGAGAACCAACCTGCAGTACCTTTCACAAAAGTTCACATTTCATTGTATAGTAAGACCTATTATGAGGTTTATATCTGTCATAACGCCAGCCATTATTTGGATTCATCTTAGGTAAAATAAACACATCATAGATATATGTACAGTGAGTATACAGTATTACAGTAAGATACATAATAGAAACACAGAAAATTGAAATACAATACAGTAGTGTGAATACTGATGAAAGTAGAATTGTTCACCTCAGTTTTATATATCTTCACTTGACAGCTACACAACAGGTGTGCGGCGCAGGTCAAAACAGAATGTACATTTGGGGAACATCGGGTACATGTGCTGCCACCCACTGCCATCTGTCCAATAGTCCTTGACCGCCAGAGGTCCATATCCAAGGAGAAGAAGGATCTCCACCGCTCAGAGTCCACCCCAGGCAGTCTGTCTGAAGGCACCGTGAGTCATGACACGCCCTCTTTGTCGTTTCTTATCCATATGCCATTCTCATCTGCTCGGTACATTATTATCGTATACCAACACACCTCCTTACCTTCAGCCCTCCCTCCCCTCCTTTCGTTCATCTCTTCCCCCCCCCATACCTTCCTTTCCCTTCATCTCCCCCTCCCCTTCACTTCCATATCCTTCTTTTCCTTCATCTCTCCTCCCTTTCACTCCCATACCCCCCATTGCTCCTTCCCTAACTCCCACATTCTCACTCCCATACTGTCCCTCTCTCCTTGACTCCCACATCCCCCCTCCCTCACACCCT
Organism: Coenobita brevimanus; assembly: GCF_032717465.1. Taxonomy (NCBI): domain Eukaryota; kingdom Metazoa; phylum Arthropoda; class Malacostraca; order Decapoda; family Coenobitidae; genus Coenobita; species Coenobita brevimanus. The sequence continues at coordinate 1,782,293 of NC_137022.1, forward strand.
CACCCTTCTTTCCTCTCTCACACCCTCCCTCTTTCCCTCATTCCAACACCCTCCCTTCTTCCCTCATCCCCTCACTCTTCCTTCTCCCCTCTTCTCCCTCATCCCCCACAACCTCCCTTCCTCACCCACACCCATTACCAAGGAGTACACTATAGCACCAGTTGAACAGGGCAGTACTCCCAGGGTGGATGGAAAGCTGATGACAGGGAGAGTTGGAGCTTCAGTATCATCAGCCTTCAGGACTAGCTTCTGACCATTCCCACTTGCTGAATTTTGTCAGTGTTTAGTAACACAAAGAGTAGGCCAGCATTCTCTCCTCAACAATTACCCCTAACTGTTAACACCAAACTACATGCACATTACACCCCACATTTCCTATTCTAAATTTTAAAAAATGGCATCTCACCTCCCAGCCTCAGAGTCCCTGGAGGGGGGGGTAACGTAAAATCCCCCACCACTTGCCCCGCTCCCAGCGACGGTCAAAATAGATGCTTGGAACCACTGTCTGATTCATTTCTTGTTCATTTCTGCAACATTATTGGCCTTTGCTCTAATTTTTTCTCTGTTGAACACCACTTCTCTTCTTCTGACCCTTATCTTCTCATCGTCACTTAGACTCATCTTAGGCAGCTGATAGCAAACCCTTCTCTGTATCTTCCTCCTTTCTTTATACCTGTTTCAAAGCCAAAGGTGGCTGTGTATATGTATGCAACAACATTCATGAAATTGAATCTTCTGAATTCTTTACCCTCTGGCTTCAGCTTTCCTGTCAGTCTCTAACTAAATATATCTGTGCTCTTTACTTAGCCCCTAATTTTACTGACAATGAAAAATTCTTTGACTGTCTTACTTCTAAGATGGAACACATCCTATCAATTGCTCTGTTCTCTGAAATCTCCATCTTTTCTATCCTTAATGACCTAGAGCAGCTTGTACAGCCCCCTGCCTGTATCCCTGACCATCTTGGAGAGAGCCTCAACATACTTGACCTTTTCCTGCAGCTAAGCCGTCTACTTACACTGTTAACCTTTTCTCTCCATTGGGCTCCTCCAATCACAACCTTATCACTTTAGCCTGTCCTATCATTCCAGTACGGCCTGTGGACCCTCCCAAGAAGCAGCAGCTGTGGCACTTTGAAGCTGCTGATTGGGAGGCCCTCAGGCCATACTTCTTGGATTTTTCCTCGAATGAGTATTGCTTCATGGCCAAGAGCCATGTGAGTGTGCCTTGTGCATTACAGAAGTTATTCTCTCAGGCATGGAGGCATACATTCCATTCTCTTATCCTGTGACAAGTGCAAAAAATCCTTGGTTTAATCACGCCTGTTCTAATACTGTCCACAACAAGGAGAAGGCCTACAAAAGGTAATGGAGATATCCCACCCCTGAATCTCATCTCTTTTATATCTCTGGCTGGAACCATGCAGATCTGTTCTTTGTTCTGTTAAAAATAATTTCATTTGTACTAAATGTTCTGATCTCTGACTCAGATTCCGTTACTTCTAGCACCTTGCCAAAGCATTTCTAACAACTGTACGTCATCATTCATCCCTCCTGTTTTCCACTTTGATGGCTTTGTAGCTGTTTCTTCTGCTGATAAAGCAGAACTCACCACCCAGACTTTCTCCTCCAATTTCACCATAGATGATTCTGGTGGTGTTCCTCCATCATTTCCCTTCTCTTGGTTCCCCATGGTTGACATTAAGATTTATTCAAGTGATGTTTTTTCTGCCTTCATTGGCCTGATTGCTATCAAGGCATATGGGCCTGATGGAGTCCCTCCTGTTGTCTTCAAGAATTGTGCTTCTGTGCTTACACCCTGTCTAGGTAAACTCACCTTTGTGTGTCAACTTGAACCTTTCCTTCTTGCTGGAAGTTTGCTATTATTCAGCCTGTCCCAAAGAAGGGTGACCATTCCCAGCTCTCTAACAGTCGCCCAGTTACATTAACATCCTGTATTTCTTAAGTTTTTAAGTCTGTTCTTAACAAAAAACATTTTAAAGCACCTTTCCTATCACAACCTTCTTTCCAATTGTCAGCATGGGTTCTGCCAGGGATGCTCTGCTTCTCACCTTCTTTTCAGACTCCTGGTCATCCTCCTTTTGGGCTTATGGCAAAGGCTTTGCCATTGCACTTGACATTGAAAAGGTTTCTGATCAAGTCTTGCATAAACCTTTAATTTCCAAACTGCCCTCTTATGGTTTCTGTCCTTCTATCTGTGCCTTCATCTCCAGCTTCCTTTCTGGTTGTTTGGTAGCTGCTGTTGTAGAAGGCCATCATTCTTCTCCTAGAGCTGTCAGTAGTGGTGTTCCTCAGGGCTCTGTCCTATTGCCAGCTGTCTTTCCTTTATTCATCAGTGACCAAAGCTGTATGTCTAACCCAATCTACTCATACGCTGCTGATTCCACCCTTCACCTTTCCATTCGCTTCTCACAGTGTCGATCTCAACAGCTACTTCAACAAACAACGGATGAGGTTATGGCACACGTAATGTCTGTCTTGGCTCATATCTGGTTGGAGTGAAAGTAATCTTGGTTTTAATGCATCAAAAACTCAGTTGTTACATCTTTCGACCTGTCTTGAACATACTTGGAGTTTCATTCTCTCAGGATTTATCTTGGGTGTATCATATTACTTCTCATGTAAAATCTGCTTCCAGGAGATTAGGTATGCTTAGCCAACTCTGAACCTTCTTTACCCCTGCACAATTGTTGACTTTATACACAGGTTTTATTTGTCCCTGTGTAGAGTACAACTCTCATGTATGGGGAGGCTCCCCACATGCAACACATCTCAACAAAGTGGAGTCAGAGGCTTTTCATCTCATTATTTCTCCTCCTTTTACTGGTTCCCTTCAGCCTCTGTCTCTTCGTCACACTGTTGCATCTTTATCTTCTTTCTAAGGCTACCTCAGTGGTCACTGCTCCTTTAAACTGTTGGCTTGCATCCCTTCGCCACTACAGCAGGCATTTAGCACCCATCTAGCAGCAAACTCTCATCCCCTCTCTGCCCAACTCCCTAATACAGGAGTTAACCATTATTCCCAGTCCTTCATGTATGCAACAGGTCAGCTCTGGAATTGTCTTCCTCAGCCTGTATTTCCTACTGCCTATCACCTCTAGCCATTTAAACGCAGTGTGTCCAGGCATCTCAAAATGAATGGATCATGAATTTGGCTCACTGTTATCATGCATTTATTTTTTCTTGACGGGAAGAATCTTGCAGGCTTCTAGTCTTTGGTTCCATCTTCCTCTCATTGAAAAAAATTCTTCCTCACCCACATACCCTCCCTCCCTACCTTCCTCTACCATCCTTGTCCTTTCTGTGCCATTATACATCATACTGCTGTAATGTAGTATTAATCAGAATTCAGTACAGTAAGTCCTGGACATAAGTTCCCCTTATTTATGTTTTTTTTTTTGCCATTAAATCTGCTGATAATTATGTAAAATTCGCTGGCTGCTTTGCAGACTAATTTGCCAGTTTTCCCAGTGTGCAGTACCAGTTGTATGGATGAAGTTGTGACATTTTGGAAGACGTCCTGGACTTGTTTATAGGACTGCTTGTACTGTATTACTATTTTGTAACAGTATCCCACTACTTCTGTCTTCTGTCTGTTATTCTTTTCTCAGTGACTCGTGACATCTGAGAGAATTATAAATATAATCCCACATACCTACTGTCATTTTACAGTATGACAGATATTCCTGTATCAGTACGGTACTCTAGTATTAGTGTAGTTGCTTCAAGTGCTTTTCACCATCTGTGAAAATAAATTGTATTAATTACTCCCATCACATTTTTGCTTAACACTATAGTTTTTTCTCTTCCTAATGATATTTTTTCTGTAATGTTTATATGTCTCCATTATTATTTTTATTATTATTATTATTATTATTATCATTATTATTATTATTATTATTATTATTATTATTATTATTATTTTTATTATTATTATTGTTATTATTTTTATTGTTATTATTATTATTATTATTGTAATTATTATTATTATTATTATTATTATTATTATTCACCAAGACTAATACTGTAGCAGAAGACAGTGATCCTCACTGTCATCACCAGTGAGATGTGCATAACTGAGGTCCATCTGTTAGATGACACTAAAACCTTCTAGTTTTCCCATCGTCTAAACACTCCAGTTTACATCCAGCTGCAGCTTCTTCCATAAGAATGATTATAAACACCTGTGTTCTGCCCCTTAGATACTGCCAGCTTGAAAATCTTGTGTCTTCCTCTACACCCTCTTCATAGGCGGTACCACCTCACATTATCTAGAGCGTTCCACCCCAGCCCGAGAGCTGGAACCTTTTCTTGTCCACTGTACAGTGGCAGCAGCCTTCTTTGTAGTTGTCAATATATAGCTGATGCACTTGGTTCAGGGGGCTGCTCCAGAGGGCATCTTGAAGCCATAGGACACCCAGAAGTACACAGGCACTTTAACATTGTATTTTCACATATCCACTGATAAAATTGTGGATGTGAGGTTCTGGGCAGACATCAGTCCATCTATCCATCATTCAGTCCCTCTTTGACCCAGCAGGAGCTTAAGTAACTGGGGCTAGGCTGAAATGCCAACATATTCATTAAAAAATAAATAATAATAGTTTATCATGGAGCACAACACAAGAATGGCCACCATCAACCAACGTGCCAGCTCTTAATTCCATAAGTGGTTAACCCAGTCTTGTACTGCAGTGAGACTGATTGATGCCAGTGTTTTTTGCAATATAATAGTCATAGAATTCAGACCTACTAATATTGTTGTTGTTGTTGTTGTTTTTGCTTAACCTCAGTGTTTGATTAAACACATCGGTTGAGAGCAGATGATCTGCTGCCAGTATGGAATTTTCCTATATATTGCCTGTGCCAGTGATGTTATCCCTGTGTCTGAATGCATCATGTGCTGCACAGTGCTCCATTGTGTATGTCATGTGGGTGTAATCTACAAGTGGGGCGTGTATCGTCTATGACTCCACCTAACCCATACAAGCTGGTAGCACAGGAAGACTGGGTGGTGTTGTGCTCTAGCCTAGCTGGGTGAACTCAGTCAGCGACACTCATATAGGCAGAGAGTCTGGGCAGCTTAAATTTTGGGTGCTGAAGGGGGAGCCTTGTTAAGGCAGCGCTGTCAATGCAGAATGAGGTGTATCAGTGACAGTGACTGTGTCTTCTGCTTGGAGGATGACCAAACTCCCCTACTGCTGTGCATCCCCACAGGCAAGACCTTAGTTGGCCTGGCAGGGTGACATCTTCATGTGGGGGAACTGCTTCCTGCACTTTGTTTTTAAACTAATAGTGTATATATAAGACAAACTCTCCCCAGTTTGACTTTAGTTCTAAATGAAGTTCCCTTTCTTTTGAAGTTATGGGCTGTGGTGAGGAAAGGTCACGGACAGCCATAGTGTTGCTGTGAATAAACTGTACACACCAGTGAATTGATCCATGTGCTCAGACAGCATTTGGGGAATGAATGGAGTCCCCTGTATGTAGTACAGTATTATCTGATGTTATACTATGAATGTACTGTATATATTTTTGTACCTATGGTACCTTTCCATGTTCCATGTTCTCCCTGACCTTGTCACTTGGAACAGTGTTACCACACCCATTGTTAAGGTATGAGTTCCCATATACAGGGGTATGGTGTTATTGTTGCCAGATGTTCAGTCCAATCTTCCATGATATGTATGTATAGTAAATGCCTGTGAAGCCTGCTTCTTGCTCATTGCACTTTGGGGTATGTTGTTACCTCTCTGATATGTAAACTGTGGTTGTATGATAATGATTATTAGCTCACAGCATTACACCCAAATTTTCAGAATCCATCAGAAAGGGTTTAGTTGAGGTCAAAAGCAACACAAGCCACTCACTATACTGATTTATTTTACACTGATGACATAAAACAGTTGTGGGGATACGGGTTTCTGTTTCTCCAGCAGGTTGAGAATTCTGAGGGCACCTCAGTTCCACGCATGGTTACCCACTATTTATCATTTGGGATTTCATGTATTGGTGTCTTTAGTGAATGAAAACATGAAAACAAAGCTTTCAGGGACTAAATCCCATTTCCTGTCATACTGAGAGAAATGAAGACACCCAATGCTTTGTTGCCCTGACTGAAAAGCAATGTTCTTCATTATCTTCCCATCACCTTGTGGTAACTCAAAAGCATACAGTAAGTTTTCTAATGAAAATGTATACCATCATGGTCATCCTCTTCTAGCCATGTCATCAGTTGGTGGGATCCACCCAGCCATAGGGTAGTTCCAAATACTGTATAGAGTATAGACATTTTACTCTAAGCCTTAGGTGAGGTTTCCTTCCTTTTAGGCATTTGGCACAACTGTAAACACTGTCTTTAGCCTTTTTAGGTCTGAGAAGAGTCTCCTGACCCCTGAAAATGCCAGTGGTGGTTACAGAGAGGGATAGCCTCACTTCTGTATGTGTGAAGAAAGGATCACATGCCTCATATAATGAAAATTGGACACAAGAAGCAATACATCCTCTAATCAGCTTTCTTGTGTCTGGGATGAGTCCTCTCATCAGCATTTAGGACACCTTGGCACTTTTGTAAGATGGCTGTGAGCCTTTATCCTCAGAGTGCTTAAAAATTCGCTCACTTTGAGTGAATTCAGAACTTAGGCCTTGCATTTTTTCATGATAGAATTAGATAAGGCTGAAAAGTGAAGCAGGCAGATTCTTTAAATACTCCCACCTATAAAGGGAAAAAAGTAAAAATACTGTTCATGCAGTTCCTGCGTATTGCAGAATGAGACTGTAACTGAATGAAGACAGAGTTGGAACAGCGATGCTTGTATTGACATAGGGATGTTGGTCTTACTAATACCCAACATGTAGCATGCAAGAAACATCACATTCTTGCAGTGCAGAATGGGAAGAGGACTGTTTCTTGAGCCTTCTTAATCTGATTCATGTCCCACATGAAATCAACAAGGGTCTTGCTATAGATCTTTCCACACCACGTGAGCATAGAAAAATGAGTTATGATGATTATGAGCTTATCTCCACTAGATTATGTATGGTAAGTATATGCACCGCTAATTTATCGTTAATACTCTTGAGGCTTGCTATTTTTTACTGATCTGGTAACACAGTTCATGAAAATTTTTATTTACTACATATTATGATAAAGTCTCCAAGAAACATTGTTATAGAAACCATCCTCATGTTTAATTCATTTTATGACAATAAATAATAGCATTAGAGAATGTTTTTGCATCTTCTTCCATTATATTAATTATTGCAGTCTATGAGGAGGGTCTGTAATCCATAAATTCATCTAATTATCCAGAAACCTTTCCATTATAATCAGGCATTTAAAACAAGTTTTAATAGTTGCATTAAATCCATCCATCCATCATCCAATCGTACGTTGCCCCATGAGAATATAGAAGCCTGGGGCTAGGCACGTTGGTCCTGACACTAAGATGAGAGTGACCAGCCTCACTCATCCCTGAGTGGCATTACATAAGCAATAACTTTAAAAATTGCAGGTCCTCAGACAAATTTTGTGGTTTTTTCCATATTTATAGCCCAAAGGTGCAGCAGAGGACATACAGATGTATTATTGAAACTGAATGTGCAGAGATGTAAGCAAACCCCTAATTTTTTACCATCGTTTATGGGACACCTGCAGTGGTTAGATGTGATCAGCCCGCCTGCAACAATACTGCACGGTCAGACAGTCATTATCACATGTTTCAGGTGCTGGGAAAGGATGGCTTCTTTCAGTGGCTCTGTTATAACCAGGCAACTCTGCTGTCTGGTTATACAGAAGTCCCTCAACTTCCTCTTATCCCTGAAAAGACAGTGGTGGACTGCAGAAGAATTGAAATGTCAGTCTACAGTCCACTGGGTTCATGTCCAGATGAGTCTAAGGCCACAACACTAATAACAGTAACAACATACAATATAGTAAAACCCACTTAATCCAGACTCATTTTGTCTGGAAGCCCACTTAATGTGAGCTGACCCAGTACTCTGTACCATACCTGCTTACCAGCATGTTTGCAAAATTTAAAAAACTGTAGCTTGCTGAAATCAGTAACCTGTAACATAATACTGTATATTGTTTTGAATATCAGTGTTCATGCACATAACTGGCATTCATGTCATGTGACATGTGAGTTTAGTCAGTGATGTGTACATGTGTGCTGTTGTGAGGCAAGTGAGACATGCAAAGTCTTGTAAACAATGTCTTGAGGTAAAGTTTTCATTTGTAATATAGTACTGTAAATTACTTTTTCTTCTATGTGTGGTTTTACAGTAATGCAAAATAAACACCACATAAAGTCTTAGTTCTTATTAATTTTACAATACACATTGGCGTATTTTTTTTTTTTTTTTTTTTTTTTATGTGCTCGACTCTAGGCATAGGCTTCACAGCCTGCTCCCAAGGCCCAGTAGTCCTCCCACATATCATACACCTCTGCATGTCACCACTTCGGCTCTAACACCCACCGTCCATATTGAATACATGCTAGGGCTGTCTCATACAGGACTGGTGTATTGGTATTAGCGGGGGTATTTTTATGACATGTCGGCGGGTCTTCTGGTAGATCAGTAAAGTCTGCTTTACATGAAATTCAAATCCTTAAACTGTTCCCTGCCCCAGCGGGGATTTGAACCTGGGTCCTACGGGACCGCAGGCCACCTCTCTACCAATTAAGCCACCGCCTCCCCCAGTTGTCAGAACAGCACCTGCGTACACACCACATACTGTGATATGAAACATGAAACATGGGGCAAGGCTTGGAAGCATAGGAAGGTAGCACACAGGTGATCCTGCATTCCGACTCCAGATACTGTAAATGGCGATATTACTAGACTTTCTCTAGAACCTAGTTTAGTCTGAAAATTGGTTAATATGGGCTGACTTTGTCTTCTACTTAGTCCAGACTGAGTGGGCTCTGTTGTTCTTCAGAAATTTTTGCAAAACTTGGTGGATTGTCTATACCTTCAAACTGTCCCATCAGTTCCAGTACTATGGCCTTTTGTGGGTTTTGTACAAACACCTTTGACTCTGTAATGTACAGTATTTCTTCGCCCTCCCCCCCTCTCTCTCTCTCTCTCTCTTTTTTTAATAGTCCTATTCCTATATAGCTGATGTAGGTTTTCTTATGTTGTAGTTTAATATGTATCTGAACCCAGTCATACGTATTTCAGATCAATCAGTATTGTAGCATTAAAGTGCAGTCGTGTCTGCACTTCCCATCATCTGTGTATTAACTCTTGATTATAAAGTGCCACCCAGTGCTCACTTTCTTGCCATTTTTGTACTTCCTTTGACCCTTCTTTTCCCAGTGTATTTCTGATTCCATCTTTGTTTCTCATTGAGGTTTTATTAGTGACATAGGTACAACTCTCACTGTTCCCATCCATCACTTGCATTCATTCACATTATTTCTTCTTGAGTGTCTCCCTTGTTGTAGGAACACTGAATAGATAACTGAAAATAAAAGAGTATTCCGAGCAGCAAGATATCACAGCCCTGCTCAAAAAGTTAACTTGCTTGTCTGGTGTCTATGAGCAGAGTGAGTGTACATTGCTATAGTTTTTTTGGCTGTTATAGGTTTCAGAAACTTTTGCTGATCTCTGTTATCTAGTACAGTATTTCATCTTGTATATAACCTGAGTTTCGTATTAGCTTAGTGAGTTTATATTTTACTCATGACTTCTTGTTCTTTATTCTTTTTTTTACCACAGTGAAGACCATTGTATTTTAATATGAACTTTACCATCTTGTATTTTATTTACAGTCTTTATACACTCTTGTAGTTAGAGTGCATGGCTAGTAATTTCCGCAATACAGCATTTGACGTGAGGCTGTGTTTGCACCAGACCAACCTCCCTTTAGCCAGCCAGCACTGCACACCACCCCATGACTGAGGTCGCATGATGAGTGTGTCCTTCCTCCTCCCTCCAACAGCTCTCCACCCCCATGTCCTTCCAAATCACTCCCCTCCCTGGGACCCACCCTCTGGCAGTGTTCGTCAACCCTAAGAGTGGCGGGCGGCAGGGGGCCAGGATACTCAGGAAGTTCCAGGTAACTGTGCAGTGTGTATCACCACTTGTAGACCTTCATTTGATCCTGAAAGTTATACCCACATCATGTACTGGATATGATGTGTATTTCTTTAAACTCCCTCTACATGCATGTATTATATGAATAGAAAACAAACTTCACACATTTCATGCAGCTGATGTAGTATGCAGGCAGGATATCTTTTCTGACAAGCTTTGGTCCTGTATGTTCTTTATGAAAAATCCAGCAATGAAACTTCTACTTCCTGGGTAACACAACATCATGTACTGCAGGTTAACCAAATGATGTTCCTACTGTTCTGCTTGCATACTTATCTGTGCATCTTAGGTGTGGGTACGGTACTTTGGAGAATAGAGCATACTGTATTGGATGACTTTGGAAACAGAAATATAAGTACTGAAAGTGACTGATTAAATACCAGTATTTCTTGTTGCCAATACCTGTCTCCCTCCAAAGTCTATCTATCTATCTATCTATTGCCAGAGTCAACCTTAACAAAGGGTTGTGGTAGCAGTGTAGTTACCCCCAGTACTTATGAATGCCATATTGCTCTTGATTTTCATTTGGTTGTTCCTTTCCCTCCCTGTTGTTTTAGCTTCAGTTGTGACAGATACAGTATTCATTTAATGTTGGTGTGTATTCTGACAAGCTCTTAACCAGCTCTAAATTTATCTTCAACACCAGTACCTGCTGAACCCACGGCAGGTGTACAACTTGGCCAAGGAAGGTCCACAGGCAGGCCTCCAGCTCTTCAAAGATGTGCCCAACATGCGGGTGATTGTGTGTGGCGGCGACGGAACCATCGGGTGGATCCTGGAGCAGATGGGTATGTCAGGGGAGGGGTATGGGCGTAGGTGGGCAGTGTTATGTTAGTGGTGTGGGTAATAGGTACAAGGTATTGTGTGCAGAGGTACAGTATTGCGGTATAGACACTATTGTAGTAAGGGTAGAGACAGTTTCGTGGTAGAGGCAGAGACAGTAACGTGATAGGTGTAGGGACAGTATTGTGGTCTTGTAATGGGGTCTATAAAAATGCCCGCCTCGCTTAGTGGCAAAGCAGGGATCCTCTGTTTGGCTCAGTGGTAACATGCGTGCCTGTGAAGTGCGAGGGCCTGCAGTTGGATCTCGGTCAGACCAGTGATTAGTTTGTTAGGTTTCATTTTGGTTATTATGTTGGTTGGCAGCGGTGTGGGATGTAAAGCGAGGCTTAGAGGGCAATAATGTTGTTGGTTAGCTGACAGCGTCCTAGTCCTTACATCCCGTAGATGAGCTGTCCAGTGTGGTCTGCAGTGGTTCCAGTGGTGGCCTTCGATGCTACGCTACTGTGTTTGAAACTCACCAAACTAATCACCAAGGGGAGAAAAGGGTGATGTAATGGGGTCTGTAAAAGCCCACATTGCTTAGAGGCAAAGAGGGAACCTCTCTTTGGCTCAGTGGTATAGTGCACGCATATCAAACATGAGGGCCTGAGACCGAATCTCTGTCAGACCATTGATTAATTTATTGAAGTTTCATTCCGGTCATTACAGTAGGGGTAGAGACAGTGCTGTATTATGATAGGGGCAGTGACAGTATTGTGGTAGAGACAGTACTGTATTATGGTAGAGATAGAGACAGTATTGTGGTAGGGGCAGAGACAGTAATATGGTAGAGGTAGAGACAGTATTGTGGTAGGGATAGAGGTAGAGACAGTATTGTGGTAGGGATAGAGGTAGAACCAGTAGGTACAATACATGTGTAGTGTGTCCTTGAATGCGAGGCCTGGGGGGACCAGGTTAACAGTGGAAGAGTTGAGAGCATGGATGGGACTGGAGTGTGTTGATGATGTGATGAGGAGAGGCAGATTGAGATGGTGTGGACATGTGGAGAGGATGAGAGATGACAGTTGCATTTGGAAAGTGAGAAGTGTGAATGTCAGGGGTAGGGTTTTGAGAGGCAGACTGAAATAGACCTGGGAAGATGTCACAGTGTGACATTAGGGATAAGGGATTGAGTAGGGAAACTGCCAGAGATTAAGCGGCATGGAGAGCCAACATTAGGTGACCCTATGTTATATGTTTTATGAGTCAGAATAAAGCACCAGTGTTGTACATTGTTAAAGCAGCACTGACCAGCCCAGATCATATATCCAGCATTCTAGTGATGCCATCATTCAGTGTTGCTATTATTTCTGTTGTGTTGGTTGTGTGCTGTGCCAGGGTATGATACAAAGAAAACATACTGAATTGATGCATGTCTTCTCACTGACAGATAAAGTGCAGTGGACCCAAGTGCCAAGTGTGGGCATCATCCCCCTGGGCACTGGTAATGACCTGGCTCGCTGTCTGAGGTGGGGTGGTGGCTACGAGGGTGAGAGTCTCCACAAAATACTAAAGGTGCAGTGATAGAAAGATGTATGGCGGTGACAGGGAGTTGTGGCAGACTGTGTAACGTACCACAAGCCCTTAAGAAACTTTTTTTTTTGTTAGTTTTCATTCCTGTCAGCTTGTCATGTCACGTAATACATTTCATACTTTATTTTAGCAAGTTACATCAGATTTAAATCAGTTTTACGAGGGATGTGTAGTATGAAAGTGGTTGATTAAGGACATATTGAACCTCTCCGGTGTGAAAAGTCTCCTTAACCTGAATACAATCATCTAGAGACAGCAAGATGTAATGGAAAAATATGTCATCAGATTGAAGGAATTTATGTCCACGTTAAAGAAAAATTACGGTACCAGTTAAAGTTGTATTGTTACCTATAAAGCTGATTTGCCAGATTCCCACAGTTTACACCACAAGTTATATGGAGAAATTTTTGATATTTAGAAAACTCTGTGGACTTTTAACGAAGACTATGGATTCTGACTTGATAATTCTGAAAGTAAAAGTTTATATTGAATTTCTATGTACTGTACTGTATTTTACTTTGCTTAGTGGGGCAGAGCAGTTTAATGGGACTACATAAATAGGTAACACAGGAAAGTGCTTCAGAATGGGACCACCATACCAAGTCTTCAGTACTGAAAAGCGTTATAAAACGAATGCATATGCTTCTCTGTTGAGTTTGTCTGGTATCTCGCATCCAGAACCACCAGACCAGAACCACCGACCAATAGATGACTGATGATGTTCGGTCAGACTCGGTTGAGCAGAATAAGATGAAGAAGCCTATCACTTCCCGATGTAAACATTTTATTTGGTTCTATAGCAGGAATCCCAACAGTCCTGGCCTAAACTTACCAAACGTCTCCTTCATCGTGATCCACAACAGAATTACTTTCATTCCCTCAGTAGACCTGATTTCAGCTACAGTTGTGAAATCCCCTACAAATGTGTTGAATTGAACTGGATATGGAGTAGGAAAGATGAGCGAGTAAATGATTCATTGATGGAGAAAAAAAGACCCAGTGGCATAAGAGTGAAGGTCATTGTTACTCAGATTCATCAGTTTAGGAAGGGAAGAGGTTGTGTAGATCAGATATTCATTCTTAGATCTTTAGTGGAAAAGTTTCTAGAGAAGGGAAAGAAGTTGTATGCGGCTTTGATGGATTTGGAGAAAGCATATGACAGGGTGGATAGACAAGGATTGTGGAAAGTATTAAGAATATATGGAGTAAATGGGAAGTTGTTGAATGCTGTGAAGAGAATGTATGATGGTGCTAAGGCTGCAGTGCGTGTATATGGTGAACTAAGTGAATTTTTCTCTTTGAAGGTTGGGTTGAAACAGGGATGTGTCATGTCTCCATGATTGTTCAATCTGTACATGGATGGGGTAATAAAAGAGGTACAAGGTAGGGTAGTGGATGTTGGAGTGGCCCTGGTGAGAGAGGATAGTGTTTGGAAACTCCCTGTACTGTTGTTTGCAGATGATACTGTGTTGTTGAGTGAAGACAAAGGGGAGCTGCAAGGCATGGTGGATGAATTTGGGAGAGTGTGTAAGAAACGGAATCTAAAGGTGAATGTAGGGAAGAGTAAAGTGATGGTCTTTGAGAGAGGTGAAGTCAGTGAATGTACAGCGAGGTTGGATGGTGAGGAATTGGAAAATGTGAGTACGTTTAAGTACTTGGGTAGTGTGATGAGTAAGGATGGTGGTTTGGAGGGTGAAGTGCTTGAAAGGGTACAGCAGGGAAGAAAGGTTGCTGGTTCTTTGAAAGCAGTGATAAGAAACAGGGAAGTGAGCATGGAAGTGAAAAAGTTACCACATGACAGTATTGTGATACCAACTCTAACGTATGGAAATGAAGCTTGGACGTTGTTGGAAGGACACAAGTCAAGAGTGAGAGCAGTGGAAATGAGTTATTTAAGAGGAGCCTGTGGAGTCACATGGAGAGAGAGGCTGACGAATGAGGATATAAAGGAGCGTTGTGGTGTGGATGTGGATGTGATAGGAAGCGTTATGAGGAACACACTGAGGTGGTTTGGCCATGTGGAGAGGATGGAGAGTGAGAGACTGACGAAGAGAGTGTATGCGAGTGAGGTGGAGGGGGGAAGAGGGAGGGGGAGGCTGAGGATGAGATAGGGGTGGAGAGGTATATGAGAGAGGGGGGTGTGAGTTGGGAGCAGGGCAGTGAAATGGCTTGGGACAGGGCAACGTGGAGGCGATTTGTTTGTGGCCACCCCAAACGGGATTGAGGTGTCTGGCAATAAATAGATAGATAGATAGTAAATGAGTGTGTGAGAATGCAAGGTACGGAAGGTGATGAGGCTGGGAAAATAGTGAGATTGAGATAGTTGGATGAATTATGTATGGAGGAACTCATGATAATGGGTGGGTGCCCCTTTTTTTAGTCTGATAGTCAGTGGATTGACTATTTCTGGTAGATACGAGAAAAGTACATTGTTAAAGAAAATAAAAATCTGTGAACATGGATAGTCCAATGAGATGGAGTCAAGATTCTGTGATTCTGTTTGTATATTTCCTCATGGATTCACATCACATACATTTGTCAGAAAAAGAGATTCCGCATACTGCCATAGTGTAAAAAGGGTGCCAATTCCTTTATGATTTACTTCTTTATAAATACTGATGTTAATGGTCAGTGCGGTCTCTTCTTTCATAGAAAATCGAAAAGTCGTCTGTGGTGATGATGGATCGGTGGCACATTGAGGTGTCAGAGCAAACCAACACACAAGACTGTGAGGGTGAGGTGGCCGACCGCATCCCATACAACATTGTCAACAACTACTTCAGTATAGGCGTGGTTAGTTTACTGGACCATATTTATTATCATTATGTTTACTGCACAGCAAATGTTTCTTATGTAATGTCACACTTTAGGCCTACAGTACTAGATAATGTTGAACTTCAGAGGTGCATAAGCCGGTATATTAATTCTTCCTGCTGGTGTTGCTTCTCTTATTAGCCTTCCTACCAGTTGATTTACTTTAAGAAACATTGTGAATTTCCTTCTTGTACAGTAATTATAGTGCTGAAAGGTAAACTTCTGTCAAACACCATAATAATTATATTGGTGGTTATAGTTCACTTCTAACATTGCACTAATTACTACCTTCCAGGATGCTGCCATCTGTGTCAAGTTCCATTTGGAGCGAGAGAAAAATCCTGAGAAGTTCAACAGCCGCATGAAAAACAAACTTTGGTACTTTGAATATGCTACCTCAGAGACATTTGCTGCTTCCTGCAAGAACCTCCATGAGGATATTGATGTTATGGTGAATGTCCATTTGCATTATGTTATTTTTTGTTAACCTCTGTGCAGTTGATTGACAGTAGCTGCTTGGATAACATACGTAGCGTGATACATGTAATTTATAATGTTTTTAATCTACTTATAGGTTATTCAGATTGTAAATTAACTTTTCTTGCCCAGTTCTTCAGTAACAGTACTCATCACATGGTAGTGTGCTTTCAATTTTCCCAAACAGAACTTGATGATTTGACAAAAATTTCAGGGTACTTACCACTCCTTTACCCAGTAATATAAATCCCATCAGGCATGGGCATGGTTTTCCACAGTGTTCCTTAAAAGACAAAAATTTGGCAATGTATGTGAAGGATGAAGGGATTTAAATACAGCAATCACAGCATATACTTCATGTTTTGAACTTGATTTGTTTATATAGCACTTTCACTATAGACAAAGCTAGAAATAACTCAAAATTAGAACTAAGATCATGACTGTCACACTGCATGCATTCTCAGTCAACTCATTAATGCATTTAGATAACAAAAGGAGTGAAATGCCTGAATTAATGTGGTATTATTTCTGTATATATGATGTTGTGTGTTAGCTGTTCACATTACAATTGAACTTTTACATTCTGTGATCCCACTTCCATGTGTTCTTTCTTATTGTGCTCCCTTTTGATGTGTTAAGACACTGCCTTCATTTTGCTTTCCATCTTGCCATTTCACCCGGTATATCTCACCAGAGTCCTAGTCTTTGCACATTTGAGATTATGTGATACCTGTTCTGTAACACTCAGTATGTCTTCCATTGATAATCAGACTTCCCTCTTCTAACACTCATGCCCTTTCCTTCCACTCCTTTGCTAACAGCAAGTAAGTTTTACAATTTTATAATATGCCAGTCCCTCAATCACCTTCTGAAAATCCTTGACTATCTTTTCATCCTTGGCTACTTTTCACTCCACATGCAACACCAGCACCCAGTACCTCTTACGTGTTTTCTTCCACTCTGTCACCACCATCATAGATTCCATGCTCTCTTACAACTCCAGTCCTTCTCATATGATTCTTGCACCCATGCAACACTAACACCTCTCATGATTCCTTGCACCCTCAACAACACCAGCACCTCTCACATGATACCTTGCACTCTCATAACACCAGCACCTCTCACATGATTCCTTCCTGTCTCACAGCACCAACACCTCTCGCATGATTCTTGCACCCTCACATGATTCCTTGCCCTCTCACAGCATTAACACCTCACACATGATTCCTGCACCCACATGAATGTTTGCTCTTTCACAGCACAGCACCCACACCTCTTGCATGATTCTTACACCCACACAACACCAGCACCTCTCAGTTGTATCTCTGCATTCTTGTAACTCCAACCCCTCACCACTCTTGACACTAAACTTCCGGATACCCTCAAAGTGCGATGGTGTCTCCCTGGACCTCTCGAATGGGCCTTCCCTCCAAGGCATTGCAGTGCTGAACATCCCCTACACTCATGGAGGCTCAAACATGTGGGGAGACAACACTCTTAAGAAGCGACACAAGACCACCAAGGGCCGCAAGAAAAAAGACCGTGAGAGAGAACTATCTACTTCCTCTTTCACCTCAGCAGATCTCAGTACAGCCATACAAGGTGAGGACCAGCAGTGAGTTGGAGAAACAGTGTGTTTGTAGAGATGAGTGAGTTATATCAGGCCGGTTATTTGCCAAAGGAAAAGAGGAAAGGTTTAACTGGTGTTGGTGTTTGTAGCAGGGAGGAAATTATATTACTCTCATTCCTTCAGTTTTGAAAGACTGATGAAAGGGAATGATGGTAGCAGAGTGTTAGTAAACATGATTGGTTTTGGTGGTGTACATTTTTTCACCTTCTGAAAGACTAATGAACGGGAATAATTGTGACAAACATTAGTAAACGATTGGTGTTGGTGGTGTACACGCACACGCATAAAAAAAAAAAGGAAAGGATTACAGTGCCTGAGAGTGTGATACTGGTGGTGAAGCATGTGTAAGAGAAAATGTATACTAAATATTCAAAATGAAGCACCTTAGGCTGGGGAAGTGACAGATCTGAATGTGATGGATGAATTTTTATATCTGGGAGCACAAGTGTTTGGCCTCTCTCTCTCTAACCAAAAACATCGCAGTTAAAGTTGTTACACTTCAAGCAGCATTTTACCTGAAATTATTGAGGACTTTAAGTGAGTTGCTGTGGTCTAGTGATTAGAATCCCCGAGTTGGAGTGACAGTCTCGCATAGATTCCCTTTCCAAGCACTAACTAGATATTTTTGACCACGTAATGCCACCAAGGGAAGTAGGCTGATTGGTATGTACCCTTAATGTTGCTGGAGTACAGTAGCCTAGTCTCATGTCCCTACACCTTGAAGGAGGTCATATTATTGGCTGTTACTGATTCCATTACCATTTTGTTAGCTGATTTCATGTGCTTCTGAATGCAGCAGGAGTGTATGTTTATTTTCTCTCTCCTTGCTTTCTGAACCTGTCCCACTCAACCTCAGATGGGAAAAGGAGATCATGATGATGATGGTGATGATGCATGCTGTCCATTTCTGTCCTTTTAGACATTGGAGACAAGCTGATAGAGGTGATAGGCCTGGAGAACTGCCTGCATATGGGTCAAGTGAGGACGGGTCTGCGAGGATCTGGGCGGCGGCTGGCTCAGTGTTCCTCTGTTGTCATCCGCACCAGAAAGAAGTTCCCCATGCAGATTGATGGCGAGCCCTGGTGCCAGCCCCCATGCACGGTGAGAGGAACTGATAGAAATGTTGAACAGAGTGATTGATTCACTAAAACCATCCGATAATGAGGAAAAATTTACTGTGGCTTGTGGCCACTGTAAATTACCCGCATTAAAGGAGGGAGCACTCTACTGTGGCAGTGCATCCTTCCAATAGTGCCTTTTCATGACTACCACCATGTTGACAATCTCTTGTTATAGGCCAGCATTCAAGGTGGAAAAATGGCAGTTTTAGGCACAGTTAAAGCGAACAGAATGTAAGTTTATTTGATACAGGCTAGCAACCATGCAGGCTGCAGCTTTGATATAGTGGGTTGTAGCATAACTTTTCAGTTTAGTTCTTCCATTGCACATCAGTGTCCCTTGGTGTGTTGAGCACTATGTGTGTGGTGCATTCCTGGTGTTCCAACTACAGAGCCATATGACATAGGCTTCCCTAGTGTTTCTCATAGCTAGGTTCCCATGCACTGAGCCCTATTTGTTATTTTGTTCTTGTGGCCAGGTGTACACATGATGCATCTCAGCAGGAGCATCTTGCCCAGACCCACAGGTACTTCAGGACCCCTTATGCTTCTCAAGCATTTTTCTGTTAATGTAAATTCCAGCAGAGGTCTGGACTCTCAGAAAAGTGTGTGCATACATGTTGTGATCATATGGTAAGAATGGATATAGAAAGACTGAGTATAAATGAGCAAGACAGAAGGTGGTAGAAGGCATGGTAGGCCAAGAAGAAGGTGAAAGGATTATGTCAAATATGTTCATGAAAAAGTGAGATTCGAGGTCTTCAAAAAGAAACCAAACATTTTAAACAGTGTACCAACTAGCCAGCATAGCATGATCGTGATGGGGGCTCTGTATAGTGGCAACTTTGAACTCCAGTCAAACATTAGCTGCATCAGGCCACATCACTTATGCATCAAGGTACACATGATTGGACAGACATGTGTTTGGTGCACTTGGCAAGTTTTCTTTAATCTTTTCTGTTGTCTGAAAACTGGGGACCTTTTAGGGTGAACTCAAACTTGGGAAAAATAAATAAATAAATAAGTCTGCAGGAGCCAAATCTGGAGTAGGGTGGCTGGAGGAGCAAAATCATCTCGTGCTTCGTCAAAAAGCCACAGATAAGGAGCAACGTATGAGCAGGTGCATTGTCATGGTACAGCATCCAGTTTTATTTGTCCACACCACAGGTCTCTTCCTTCGAACTGCCTGCCTTAAATGCTTCAAGACGTCCAAGTAAAACTCATTATTGAGTGTCAGACCACATGGAACAAACTCATGATGAATGACACTCTTCCAGTATAAAAGGACAATCAGTACCACCTCCACATTTGAATGACTGTTTTTTTTTTTTTCTTCTTTTTTTTTTTCATAACGATGTTCCAACCTGTGATGATGACTGCCTTTTTGTTTCAACGTTGTAACCATAAACCTATGTTTCATCACCTGTTATGATATTTTTCAGAGTATCAGCATTTGAACAATCAGACAGTTCCTGACTGACTGTGACACAGTTCTTTTTTTTGCTCATCTGTCAGCAGATGCAACACAGATTTTGCAGCAGTACAATGCATCTTCAGTTTTTCAGTTAAAATCATGTGGCATGAAACTTTACAGATGCCTTCTTCTTTGGAAGCTTCATGGACAGTCAGGTGACATTTTCACGGATCACAACATGCACTTTCTCAACGTGATCATTGTCTTTTGACATGGAAGGCTGTCCAGATTTAGGACTGTCTTTGCTGGAAAGTCTTCCTGATTTGAACTGCTAGAACCACTTGTGACACTGCGCACAGCTCAAACAATCCTCCCTTTAAGCATGTTGCAACATTTGAAAAGCCTCTATAAAAGTTTTTCCAAATTTGAAACAGGCTTTCTCTCAGACACAATGCTTATCAAACTCCTTCTTCATTCAGCTTGCAACAAACTGCCAAGTGCACTAAATACACTTTCATACAAGTGCATGTACCTTCTTGACTAAGTGACGTAGCATGATGCAACTGGTGTCATACTAAGTTCAAAGTCGCCACTACACAGTTCTCTGTTTGCAGTCACGCTATGGCAGGCAGCTGGAGCGTTAGTTAAAAAGTATGGTTTCGTTTTGGACAGACCTTGTATGTACACTGATGAAGCCAGGGAGTTGACTTGGATTAAGCACATGTGGAGAAACATATGATGAGTCTGTGTCATCCTTTTTTAGCATAATACTGGATGGATTGACCCTGTGTAGCAGGTGTACAGTATCTGAAGTAGTGATCCCTTGGTTATCACACACTTGGTTATAGCAGTTTTTGTTACCCTGCAAGATGAATATCTGTATTCCAATTCCTGCTGTTATCGCACATTTTTCGGCTAAAAAACATCGTTATCGCACACCTGAGCTGATTTCTGGTGTACAATCTGTGGTTTCTGATTGCTTTCAGGGATTCAAAGATGAGTCCCTACTCAAGGAGTTAATCCCATGTGGTGGAGACCACTAACTCTCCATCTCACTCCCTAGCCTCCGAACCCCTCACCTCAAGCCCATCTCAAGTGTCTGTTTTTTTTTTTTTTTTTTAAATGTGTCCAACTCTGGGCATAGGCTTCACAGCCTGCTATCAAGGCCCAGCAGTCCACCTACATACCATACACCTCTACATGTCACCACTTCGGTGTTAACACCCACCATCCATATTGAATACATGCTAGGGCTGTCTCATACAGGACTGGTGTATTGGTATTAGCGGTGGTATTTTTACGACATGTCGGCGGGTCTTCTGGCAGATCAGTAAAGCCTGATTTAATGAAATTCAAATCCTTAAACTGTTCCCAGCTGGGATTTGAACCTGGGTCCGTTAGAATGGCAGGCCACCTCTCAACCGATTGAGCCACACCTTCCTTATTGTCCCCTTTTCATAATTTTCTGTTATATTAATCAAGCCTGTGTGTTGCTGGTGCTGACTCTAACAGTATGTATGTATTTAGTGGGTCTGAATTGTTGTAAAAGGGAAATTTTGGGTTTACATGTGGGGTGTCTGGTACCAATCAGGATAAATCCCAAGGTTCTGTGCTTTTGTTACAGTGCAATTTCGTTATCAGGCATAAGGCACAGTACCAGTTATGCACAATAACCAAGGGATCACTGTACATCTATAAAAAAAAAAATACAGTAATATACACTGATGAGGTTAAGTTTGTAAAATGAAATCAGAATTCACAAGACCTGAATGCTGTGTAAATGAGTGTATGGTCCATAGCTGGTACTTCTCTCAGTTTTCACTTTATTTCTGGGTCCTACTGCACTTCACCTTCAGGTTGGAAAATCAACACACTCAAATAAATGATTCCATGCTTCCTCATAATGAATCCCTGTATTGAGGCTGGCTCTGGTACAGCTGATGTTTTCTATATACTAGGCTTTTACCAGGTTGACCCTTGTGCTTATGGTGCCTAGCCCTACAGACTTTCACAGCCTGTAAATGACATACTCTGACCTTGGCTCCATGGGTGTCACAGTCCTCCTGAGCTTCTGTCAGCCATATTTGTCCTTATGGGATCAAGGCATCTGGTAATGGATAGGTAGATAGTGAAGAGGTTATTCATTTAGCTACCTGGCAGAGCTACGCCCCAGATGAATAAAATTGATGTACTAGCACATAATAAAATCCATAAGTGATCACTTGTTCAGTAAAGAATTAAAATGGTCTTTGCAGATCCACATCACCCATCACAACCAGGTGCCAATGCTGATGGCGCCGGGTGCCCACCGCAAGAGGGGGCTGTTCTCCTTCATGCGCAAATGACGGGGGGACGTGGGGCTGGCCAGAGGTGCCCCTAAGTGCCCCAAGGATTCTCTCAGATTTGCAAGGCTCCGTTGTCTGGCCAGGAGGAGGTGAGAGAGGGGAGGGGTGAGGAAGGTAAGAATAGAAGTTACAAGGAAAAAAAAATGAAGGAAGTCTGTTGCGACATGATAAATAAGTGAGTTAGGGGAGGAAGGAAGGCAAGGAACAGAACAGAAAAGATGAGAGGTCAGTGGTGAGAGATGATAATGAAACAGAGGATGATGAAGGCCACAAACAGGAAGTAGGAGACAAAAGATGAAGGAGGTTGACATTGAGAAAGATGATACGTTAGTGAGGTATGGGGTGAGGAAGAGAAGAAACAGGAGGAAGGAAGATGGAATTCAGTGGTAGGAAAATAAAATAGTGAAACAGAGGGTGAAGAAGGCAAGAAACAAGGGGTAGGAGGAGAAAGATGAAAGACGTCAGCAGTGAAAGAGGTGATGAATCAGTGATATGGGGGTGAGGAAGGACATAAACAGTAGGGAAAAGATAAAAGAGGTAGTTAGAGAGAGAGAAGATAATGAAACAGGGGTACCAGATGTAAGAGGTGAGAGAAGGAGCTTATAATTCTCCATTTAATCTTGCTTCTGCTTCGGTCCATATATTTCCATCTGCGGTACAGAGTGGAAACCCGTGCTCACAACGCTGAGATATTGTATTGCAGGTGACTCAGAGGGTTGTATTCTAAGTACAGTATCTTGAAGATTTCACCCCACTTCTTCCCTAGTGATATATTCAGCATGTTGCACCTCAATAGTCTCTTGTATGTTGTTGATGTAGAATCTGTTGATATTAAAGCTGTATAAATTGCATACAAAACAATATTAAGGTGTAATGGACAAAATCAGTAACTAAGGAAGAGTTGTTGTGAAGGCTCCTGTGCTGTATAGAATGTGTTACAACCTAAACCCTAATGCTTGTTGTCATGGGCATTGTTCAGAAGACACCCCCACACCCACCAGATGCACCACACTGCCACAGGTAAATTGGTTATCATCTCACTGTACCAATCCAAACTACTTATAACTGCTCTAAGGTTTACCAGGTGGAGACAGTCACTGTGGCCGTGGAACATGGGTGTGAGAGTGATTGTAAATTTGAATTGGCTATTTGTATATATTAACCTAAATCCAGAATCTGTGTCACTTTAAGAATTGACTGTGTTTGGAGTTCACAGTACAGAGAAAAATTTTGCCTGGAAATGTTATTACTACGTTATGGGCATCTGGGGAACTGTGTATGTTATAATGATGGTGCAAATATGCATAATATGCCAACATAATGTTTTAATGCTCATCACGTGGGTAAAATGTGTCTGATCCATTAAATGACCTGCATATCCTACTAGCATCTGCAGAGATGTTGCCAGTCCTTGGAAACTCTCATAATGACAAACTTTATAGTAATGTTGTAGTCACTTTCCAAGCTGTTATTTTTACAGACAATATTTTGTAAATTGTTAAATGCATGTTACTCAAAGGGTTCAGAAACTACTGAGTATCCCATCAGTTAGGCAGATCTTCAGATTATAGCTTTAATGGCTAAACCAACATAAAATAGTAAAGATCTCCCACCTAAGATGCCACTGGGATCAGTGTATAGTGAGTAGTTTGTATTTTTTATGCATAAAAGCAAAGTCAGTGAGTATAGGTAAATTGATTACAATGGCACACACTCTAATGTTAATCATATTATAACCGCAGCCCTGCAAATGAATTCATTGTAAGATATCGGAAGTAACGCTGACATTTCTCTCTTGCCAAACTGTTGTACCAGTAATTACCTCCAAATCCATCTTAGCTGGACAACGTAGGGTCAAGAAAATGGTTCAAAGAAAGTTATTAATGTGTATACTCTACAGTACATAAATATGTGTGTGGGCATTGGTTTGAATGTTATCACTTGTCAAAGGGTCAGTCAGCCTCCCTTCTGTGCCAATATATGACGCTTACTTTAGGATAAGAAGTTTATAAAATATATAAATGAAAGTTAATCCTGAAAAGCATATATTTACAGATGTAGTGCTTGCTTTGTTAAATACTACACAATAACTGAGGAAGCAATTTCTTCGTAGAATCAAAATAAACAAAACCAGACTTTTATATATTTTAGTATTAATTCTTATTAGTTCTTTTTATACTTTTATCATGGTAGATATATTCATGTATCTCATGTGCTGTAGCCTCAGTATCCACTCTTTTATTATTATCATATCTTTGTTGTGATTGTTACAGCTTTCTTCAGTATAGTGTTTACTGATGACAGTTGGCCAGCCATTGGAAAATATGTAACACTTCATTAGACATATGAAGTGAAAGTCATAAACAGAGAACAGTCTTGGTATTGTTCAGCACAGAGTGAACTACAGTACATAGCATGTAGTTTATCATTTGGTGGAGTAATAAGATTGTTTCATTACCATTTTGAAATTTAAAGTGTTGATGAGAACAGTGTTTGTATTGTTCAGCATAAAATGAACTGTTTATAACCTGTAGAGATTTATCATCAGGTGAGGTATTTATTCATTATTTCAGCACCATTTAATCCTTTCAACGAGAGGGTGTATTTTCTGTCTTATTAGTGTTATCTCCAGACAGCTTTATGCAGCTTAGGAGAGACTTTCCATTCTTCAGGGGTTTGAGATAGCCTTCGTTAATCCAGGGGTAACAAGAATATCATAAAAGAATACATTGTTAAGTGGTTAAAGTAGTTGGTGATGAGAAGTATCACCATCAGAAAAGTACAGCAACAAAGTCACTTCACAAAGACAGTGCCATCATTGTTTTATCATTGCCATTGTCTTAATTAACACTGGGAAATAAAAAGTCAGGTTCATGAAGCTCATAATGTGTTGGGGTTGATGTGCTACTACTGTACGGTGTTCTCTGGTTATTGCTGTCATCATCACAACCAACACTTAAAAATTTAAGGAAGTTCATAAAGCAAGTTGTGAGTTACACTTGACACTCTGTCGGCATTCGTTTGTCATCATCTTTATAATCGTCGTGATCATCATCATCATCATCATCATCATTATTATCATAATCATCATTCCAACCTTTTTCCCACCTAATGATGGGAATGAGGTAGGTACAGTCGAGAAGACAAGGAAAGAGAAAGCACAAAAGAGGGACAACTATCACCAACGTGCCAAGTGAAAAGAGCATGATACTCATTCACACATCATTCAAGCCCCAAGAATCCTGCCTCTGCCTATAATTGTAACCATCTGCACATAAATTTCATTTTTTGTTTTATCTTTATACATGCACTACACCTACCCTTGCCAGGTAGAGTTAGTATGTCTACTGCCAAGTTAAGAAAGGGATGCCAAATTCTTATCCTGTGCTCCCCCATACATAATTCATCCAGCCAATCCCATCTCTTGTTGATTCACTTGCAGTGAGGTATGTAAGAGCCTGCTTAACCTGTTAGGCAAATGGAGTATTCTTCATAGTTCAGTGGTCTCCATCGCACACTCGGACTATGCAGGGGCAGGATCTAATCCCACCACGGACAGTGATTAATTAAAGTTTTGTTTTGGTCTTTACATTGGTTGGTGGTGTGGGGGGTGAAGGTAATGGTTGGCTGGCACTGTGTCTCAGATATGCGGCTTTCTGGATGAGCTGGTGAGCTGGCCAATATCCCTGCATCCCAGGTACAGTTTACAAGTCCTGTCACACCTTGAGTACTGGCTGTATCCCCAGTGGTGGCCTCCGGTGCAACACTATTATGTGTGTGTATTCAGTACGCACAGATTAATCACCTGGGAGAGAAAATGGTCTATAATGAGGTGGATAAAAACTTGTGTGAGCTGGTAGGCAAGTGAAATAAAGGTATTCGTCTTGGCTTATTGGTATAAATTGTGCACTTTGACCATGTGGAGTCTGGAATTGAGTCCTGTCTTGGATGGCAATAATTTGTTAAGTTTTGCTTCATCCAGTACACTGTAGTCTCATAAGCATCTGTAACTATCACTGGAAACTAAATATCAAGTTTATCATATGGCAGTATCCTCTACATACCATGGTAGAATATTCCAGACCTTTTTATGGTCTACTCATCACACAGCAGTTATTTCTTTTACAGGCAGTTGCCATGAAAGTCAGGGTTGCGTCCCAGCTGTGTGTCTGACATACTTTGCTCAGTGGATACCATTAGCAATGTGAGTTAATTTTAACACCAGTGGCTTTCTATTACCTGAGTAATTTAGTAGCAAAAAAGAATGTCAAAAATAGCAACTCATAATGAGAAAATACTGTATCTTGCAGTTGTGCAGTTATTCAAGTAGGGCTGTGCAAGATATTTTTACCTTTATAATAGAGCAGCAGTTATCTTGACAACTGTACCTGATCACCCAAAATCGGATTTGCCAGGAATCTTGTCAGGCAACCCACACATATAACTTTGACCAGACCATCCTTTAGGTGCATTTAGTCTGTTGCACACGTATCAAGTATCTGAATATGCAAAATTCAGTATGTAAAAATTATGGGAGTTGTATGGAGCAATATTTGTCGTGCAGATGCTGGCATTTTGTATTTTCGCACACATCTCACATTGTTGTCATTTCATCTTTGTTCACTTGAACTGTTTGGATATACGATCTTTGCCAATTTCTTTGCAGCAGCTAATTATTATGAGAAATAATTGTGTTTTGCCCTTTCTTGCTCATTTACTCATGTTTGGTTATTGTGAGATGTTTGGTATTTGTAGTGAGTGAAGGGGGAGGCCAAGGATGAGCTGGAGGGATGGAGTGGAGAGGAATCTGGGGGAGGGCAGTGAATTGGCAGGGGACAGGGCGATATGGAGGTGATTTGTTTGTGGCCACCCCATATGGGACTGGGGCATCTAGCAGTAGATAGATAGATAAATAGAAAATAAAATAATTAACACACAAGCTTATATGCAACTGATGCTGAGGACATTTTACAAATAAGGTCACTGTAATTTTTATATGAAGATGCTGTCAGGTACAGTGTGTGTGTTGGTTCCGGGGGAGTAAAAGGAATCTATCTATCTATCTATATATTGCCAGATGCCATAATCCGGTAAGAGGTGGCCGTTTGTCTTTGAGTTAGTTGTTTTACGGGAAGGGGTACTAACCCTCCACCAACCCACTTGTTGACACGTAGGGAACACATATGGGTTGGTTATATGGTTACCACCCAGCGTTGTAAATGGTTTTCTGGCTTACAGGAAACCATTAGGCTTGTTAACCAATGTAAAGCCACCTGTAAAGGAAAGAAGAGTAATAAAAGTGACAGGAAAGATGGGAGAAACAGGAAGAGAGGAGGACAGACACAGAAAAAAAATGATAAAGGCTAAGGAAAAAGTAGGCAGCACTACATCAAGTGAGTGGATAAAGCACAGTAATAAATTTCTTAATATATTAGGAAGCTGATGCACTATACATTGCCTTCTTGTATCATCATCATCGTCATCGTCAACATCATCATCATCATCACCATTATTATTGTCATCATTAACATCATCATCATCATCACCACCATCATCATTATTATTAGTAGTAGTATCATCATTAGCATTATTGTTCTAGCCTAATATTCCATCATCATCATCATGATCATCATCATCATCATCATGATCATCATCTTCATCATCATCATCACCATTATTATCATCATCATCATCATCATCACCATCTTTATTATTAGTAGTAGTATTA
Organism: Coenobita brevimanus; assembly: GCF_032717465.1. Classification (NCBI taxonomy): domain Eukaryota; kingdom Metazoa; phylum Arthropoda; class Malacostraca; order Decapoda; family Coenobitidae; genus Coenobita; species Coenobita brevimanus. The sequence goes on from NC_137022.1 coordinate 1,810,298, forward strand.
GAAGTATTATCATCATTAGCGTTATTGTTCTAGCCTAATATTCCATCATCATCATCATCATCATCACCATTATCATCATCATCATCATCATCATCATTGCATAAACCTAATTCTCCATTACTTCATTGGAGTGGTTAGGACCCAGAAACAGGAAGGAGAAAAGGTAAACGTATAAGAATGCATCACGTAAACATGTATCAGTGAGACGGGACTTGACATCCTCCAAGCCGTCTTAATGTTATGGCATCTGTTTGCTTTGAGTTCCAGGGGCAATAATCTAATGGGTTTAGAAGGCTCCTCTGAGTTTGTATAAATGACTTAAAAGAGAACTGCATGACTGTGGGTAGTAGGCAGAGATGAGTTGGTAAGGAGGATATGTTATACTCTGTCTACATGGGTCTGCAGTTGATATCTTCCCATCTTCAGTGCTGACCTGTAGCAAGAGGACTGGTGCTAGTCAAGAAGTGCTATGTTAAGGATCTACACCCACAGTATTGTCCTATTCTACTATTGAGTAACAGGAGATAAGGTGCAGAAGGATTACTGTAATATTCCTGCCAAGTAAAATGTGGACAGACTAAGAACACTGCCTCAGCTTACAGCGATCATGACTGTTTTATTCAGTCAATCTCAATTGTTGACATCAGCAGTCCACCAGTGTCCATCCCATCAAAATAACTGTTTGAATGTGGGTGAAGTACTTTTGTTCGTGCTACTGCCAGATAATTATATTCAGCTTAGGAAAGACCTTTATTGGAGAGGTTCATTAGTGCTGTATCTAACTCCCTCAATTCAAAAAGTCTATCATGGGCTAAAACTGTCAGAAGATATCAGGATTAAAGTGAACAGTTCCTCCATGGCCTAAGTGGGTTATCCTCTTCTCTCCATGTGCTCTCTCCTAAGGTAAATAGAATCATCTGGTGGTAGCAAAATATATATTGAAGGGGTGAGTGGAATAATTCTATAATCCCTTCAACACAAGTGGCCTCTCGTATGCTGGATAAAAGAACACTATATGGCAGTAGTAAAAGTGAAGTGTAAAGTGCATCATTGAAGATGTTCAGTACCACATATAAAGCAGTTCTTCATTAGATTACAGTACCTTGTGCCAAATTTCATGGTGTGCCAAATATACGGCAGTGCAATGAGAACCATTTGTACTTATATGGCTGGTGTTCATTGTTATCATATTTCACCCACAGAGTTACTGATAGGTTTGCTGATGTGTATGTTGGGTCAGTCTCCTTATGTACTTGTTGGGCCATGTATTGCATCCCTAAGTCTTGTGTGTTGCTGGGATGCGTTGGTCTACTGGTGTGAGGAGTGCAGGTATTTTGGCTGGAGTTTGATGTTTGTAGTCAGCCATACAGTCAAAGGATGTAAGAAAGGAGGCACAACAGGCCATGGTGATGGTCATGGGATGTGCAGAATGACGCAGGTTAGACACTGGCAATGTTGACTGAGGCATCACCATAACACACAACTCTTTAGTTAGTTGCAAAGGGTACACAATGTATGAATCACCCTGTGCTTTATATTTTGCACGTTTTTAACCTTAGTATTTGCGAACTTTTTCAGACTCCTATTACCCTTTCAGCTAAATAATTTTGTCTGTTTGCTTGAACAGAACACCAAAGTTGTTCTAACCATTAAGGGGTTTTTGGTGACCTGTTAACTCTCCAAAGCTTCATCAGCTGAAGGAGTTCAGCCATAAGATGTAACTACCCATATTTCACTACCTGCTGCTGTAGTGACAGGATAGTGGGGGATGCCTAATTACAGTTACATTATCTTTGCACCAGAATGAAGGTTGATATACAAGGTACTGTTTAATACCTAAATTTTATTGATGAATTGCCAGGTTTTTATATTTTGTGCGTATTACTTTGTATAAGAATGTCACTAAGTGGACTGACCCAGTTTCTCTCAGTTTATCAACTACTCCTACGTAGTGGACAGATGTTTTTATTGTAATATTTTAGTCCTGAAAACAGTAAACTCAGACAACAGTAAGCAGTTGTAATCATCCAACCCACCATAAAGACACTGTACTTTGTCTGCTTATGTACTGTATATTGTAATGCTTGCTAATGTGTAAGTACATCTTGTTGGATATTTAGCCAACATATATGAAGCTTGAAGTGTTACAGTTTTGTTGAGACTTAGATCCTTAGCTTTATAATCTTGCACATCAAATGTGTACAGTACATATTTTTTAAAAGTTGTTAGTTCATAGTTATCAAGTTATTATTTGGATAAAAATATTATATTAATAGGTTCATGTAATTACAGTGCTACATAACTAATAATAGTATTTTATATATTAATATATATATAAGGGATATTATATTAGAAATATTTAATATAAAAAACAAAACAGCATTTACAATACTTTTACAATATTAGCGAAGTAGAATTAATATGAGCTGCCCACATCAGTTTTGCCAGAAGAGACAGAAAGCCTTTCACTAGCAAGGGATCATTGCAGCATCAGAAGCCCTAATCCAGTGTTTGGTTTGCAGTAAGGTCTTATTATATGAAATTTTTTTTTATATCCATGTTTGCAGTTAGCTTCACAGAAAGTTACAACATAAAAGAAAGGAAAAGAAACTACTGCCAATCAAAGTTTCATTGCTAATGTAGCTGTAAAGATGATTTATTGATTTCTTCCATGTCATACAGTACTGGGTGCATGAAAAGGATGTGATATTACGGAACACATCCCTGACATACAAGACGGGCGTATTGTGTACAGTACATGATGCTTTCACTGGGATGTGTGTGAAAATGACAACCTTGCTATGTGTGGGCTCTCTGTAAAGTGCTCGAGAGCCGGGTGGCCGTGGGATGTGTAGGTGTGAGGTAGAGATGGGCTGGTAAGACTGAAGGCTAGTTTTAAGAATCACGTTTGCACATTACAGTAGGAACGTAGGGACTTGATAGTAATTTGTAGTGTACAGTACCTATATAAGCATCATGTGCTGGCTCTGGAGTGTGTGAAATTACTGAGCATTTAAGAAGATATTGGGTGGTTTGAAATTAATTGGTTTTCTGTACATACTAGATGCTTGCAGTGAGTCTTGATACAGTACTGTGTAGATTAGTCTTTTAAAACTATTTTGAGTTAGTACAGTACTGTGTAATGTAAGCAGAGAAACAGTTAAACTTGAAAAAATGATGATTATTTTGAGATCAGTGAACAGCTCGTGGTTATTTGTATGAATTTCAGTGATTTGCTGATCTTCTAGGTCTGTTTAACCATTTCACTCTGATGATGTATTGTTTGATTGATTATATTTGCAGCGTACAACACTGAGGTTGTCATTATTGTACCCTGGCAACCTACTATTCAAAAGTGCATCCAATTTCGTATCATATTATACACGAATCATATGATTATGCACAAACATACACGAATATTATTATACATGAACATATTATACACGAACCACTTGCATCTAATGTTATACACAAAATAGAATGCACTTTTGAATGGTAGGTTGCCAGAGTATGATAATGACAACCTCAGAGTCGTGCGCCGTGAGTATAGTGCTGCTCCTGTACAGTTATATTTAATGTGGAAAATCCCTCTTATACTGAAGGGGTTAATGAAGGCTGTCTCTATCAGTGCCAGAGCAAAAAGTCTCTCCTGTGCTGAATATAATCGTCGGTAAGTAGTAGTAATAGACTGAAAAAAAATATGTTTTTGGATTGAAGGGATTATGAAGGAACGTTTATAAAAATGCTTCATCAAACAATTACTTCAATATTGACACATGTTGAAACTCACTGAATATGAAAGACTGTGATGTACATATGCTTTGTCCACATTAACATGGCTTAATATTGTCATTTTTCTATCTTGAATACTGACCTGGTGGTTTAGTGGGTAATTGCAGCACTCCAATCAGATTTAGACTGAAGGTTTATATCCAAGGGGTGGTTGGGGTTTATTGCTTACGTAATGACACTCATGGATGAGTGAGGATGGCCACCCTCATCTTAAATATCAGGACCAACTTGCCAAGCCCTGGGCTTCTACGCTCCTCATGGGGCAATGTAGGATTGGATGATGGATGGAACAAAAGATTATGGATAGAGTGTGGTGTAGTCACAGAGAAGTGCTGAGTAAAGAATTTAAAGTTGTAGTATTGTATTCTTCTGGTGTTGAGCCACAGGAAGTAAGGTCCATGTGGTTAAAAAGCCTATGCCAAGTTAAGGAGGAGAAACTGTAGTCATTCAGGTAATAATGCTGTAGAATTTGCCAGTGAGGAGGTACAGCCATCCATAAAAGTCATGTCACCAATCCCAGCCCTCCATGAACTCTGTTGGTGTAAGATATAGTTCATTTACTGCAACCTGTCAGGGATGTTTGTGTTTTTGCAGTGTATCTCCTGTAGCTCATTGTCAGAGTAAGGCAATGCTTTGGTTCTGCTTCCTTTCCAAAGTACCCATACTTCTTCAGGATTCGTACCATATTCTAGTGTTATTCTCTTGGTACCTCAGCATTCAAGATCAAGAGTCATCATTATGCCCAGGTATAGTGAACAGTGTATAGTTAATTTAAAACAACAGAGAGAGCAGGATTTCTCTGGTAATAGTGCAAATGAAAGGACTATATGTGTTTACTGAAGGCCCAGAGGTGAGGAAGGATAGATGTTTGTGGGTGGAAGTGAGGGATAAGATTGATTGCATGACTTTTGTGGATGACTCTGCTTATAATCTCATTTTAATTTGGCCTAGAATTGTTGTCTCTGTATTTTGAATGCTGAGTTGTAGCACAGAATTAACAGTAGAATAAGATGCTAGTCATGAAAAGGTGCTCTGGAAAGGATGTAGAGCCATAATATTGTCTCCTAGACCTGAGCCACATGGAATAAACTGTGAAAAGACAATAATCTGAGTATAGCTGGCACAGGTGTGATGATAGGCCTGGTAATGTGGTACCGTCCACCCTGGCCACTCACACCACACAATCATAACACCTTCAGTCTAATAACATCATTTTTATTTTATTCTTGTAAATGTCAGATGGTGTTATTCAGCTTTGGAGAAACTTTACACTGGAGGCATTATTTATAGCTTCATTAACTCCTTCAGTGTGAGAGAGCATTCCTAAGTTGAACAAGATTGTCAGGAAGTAGCAGTAACAAAATGAAGATTATGTCAAGGTTTTAAATCAGATGTCAGCCCTTTCATCACCAACTCATATCCATTGCTCCATCTTGCACCAGTTCATCAGAGAATCTTAGCTGAGTCTGTTAAATTCAGACATATATATTTTTCATACAGAGCAGTTGCAAATAGAGTAGCTGTGAGTTTCCAAATGTGCATAACCTGATCATCCATATTGGCCTTTATGTATGCAGAAAAGCATAATTCAGTACTGTAATGGGTATATCCATTTTGGCTGTGTGCCTGGATCAAAAATGAGAGTAGTTCTTGTTCATCATCAGTGAAATAAAATACGTATTGCAGTACAGTAGTAGGTAGTCATGAACACACCCCGCCTCCTGCCACCACGTCTCCCCTCCCTCCAGTAATATATAGCACTTGAGTCAATATAAGATACTCAGCTTACAGTATGGCCTTGTGGTCAATACACCGCTTCACAGCTTTTCACACCTGTTCAGAATCTTCATGACTTAAAAAATGTGTACAGAGTACACTTGGAAGAACCAGAAGCATGTGCAGGTTGTGTAGCTTCAATCTTTTAAACATGAATAGAGAGAGAGACAGGGAGAGAAGCAAGTGTTGTCAGCATATATCTGATGACATGATCTATATGACAGCATATACCTGTCTTTATAAATGACAGTCAGTAATGATAAAGCTTCATAAATATGTATGGAACATTTCCAGTCAATGAGCTCCCCCAAAAGCTGGCTTACTGCCAGAGCTCCACCACTCCTGCCAGGCCGTGTCCAACCCAGCCCTCACTCTCACTCTCATGCACTCATTCACTCTGTATCCTCACCAAATGTCGTGCTGTCACACTTATTATTTGCATTTATGCTGATCATTGCTGACGAGGAGCCTATGCATGGTGGTGCTGTGCATCCTGGGTGGAACAGTTGCAGCATCCACCCAGGAGCCAAACCTCCTCATATTTCCTTGTGCCTTGCCACGGGGAGAACCTTGGTGAGGCATTGTCTACCACAATGGGGTGCTGGTTCTCTACATGGTGTACAGTAGGTACTTTGCTGTACTCGTAGGATAGCCCCACAGAAACAGTTGCTTACCTGTGGTTGATGGGTCTGCCCAGCCAGACTTACAAAGATTATACAACAACTTATGATGACTCTTGCATTCATTCACACTCTTCTGCATTTACATATTCAACTTCCACTCGCATATGGTTTCCTTCATTCACATTCACTTACATTCATTTAACATTACCAAGTGTTGTAATCTCACTCACACTCACTATCTGCATGCATCCCTCCATGTATTCACTCACACTCATCCTCCACTCTCACACTTGGTGACCTGCACTTACACACACACACACACACACACACACACACACACACACACAGTCATTCGATAGCGTACACCATGATTTTCAGCCAAGCAGCCAATCATTCACACATCCACTAGCCTCACTCACACACACATTCACATCTAACCATCTCACTTCTTGTCATTTCCAAACTGTATCCTTTCGGTGTGAGAAGGTCTATCACTGCCTGGTGGTCTTGCAATTAAAACATACCAGATGGAATGTCAGGCCCACCAATTTTTATTTGTTTAATTTTGTGGAGGTTACTGGGAGTCCTTCAGTCGTGCACAATCATGCCTTGGACTACAGTAACCTGTTCTTTGTCTCTTACACCTAGAAGGGGGTAGTATGGGACTGGTTGTTACTGTTTTTATAAGTTCTCTTCAGAGTTAAATAAAATTGTCTGTCAGAAGCAAGCAAGAAAACATCGATGTCATTATATTACAGACTTAGTAGATATTAATTCTGATATCTTTTCTGTACAAAGCCTCACAGAGTGGTAATTTGTTTTAAGTAGCTGGTGAAGAATGATTCAGACCGCTTCACTGTGAGAAGTCTCCCTTAATCCATGTACACTGTAAAATAACTGGGGGCAACAGGTATTAGTGGGGATGTTTTTATTGTCAGTGGGTCTTTTGGAGGGTCTGTAAAATCTGTTTTTTATGAAATTTTAAGTAAATTATTCCTTCTCCCAGCCTAGGATTGAACATGCATGTTTTTAGAAAGCAGATCACTTCTCCAACTACTTGACCACCACCCTCCCTTCCTTAAGCCTTTTACAGTAAAAGTTGCACAGAGTCATTCCATCACTTGTCATTGTTTTCATCCACACTCCCACTGCCTCATATGTACAGGCAGTCCTCATTGTAAGTCAGGGATGTGTTCAAAATATCACAGTCTGTCCATGCAGTTGTTACCATTAATTGGGTGACCCAGCTTTACAGGAAGCAGTGGAACTCTAATTGGGGGGGGGGGGAAGGTAACAATGAGGACTAACTGTACAACACATTCATAACACAAACAAAATAGTAATGACCACATTCATGAAGTTGAGAGGGCAGTGATGTAGAAGAGACCCCAGTTTCTGACAGTGATACAGGAAACACTTGTGAGCATTAGATGTGGTCAGCCTGCCTGCCACATTACATTCACATATAAGGTGGAGAAACCAAACATGCACTACCCTTATCATGTGTTTCACAAATGACTGTCAGATATATTTGCCTATACCATCGCAGTGTCCCCATTTAACCCCTTCAGTATGCGGATGTTTGATTCTTGTGACTGGCAGATGGTTTTAGTTAGCTTGGAAAGTCTGGTACAATAGGTGGGGCCACCCACCATTCACTCACTTGATGTAGTGATACCTTCAGGTGATCATACTCTGAGTGACAAGAATTAGTTTCTTGTAGACCAGGAAACCATTTACCACACCAAGGTGATTGACCTTATAGCCAGGGCATCAGTAGGGATATATGGCCTCAGCATTTTCATCTGAAGATGCCTGACCCTGACACAGAGCTGCCATCAAGTGAAAAGACCTACACATGCCAACATGGTCAGTAGACACAGGGGACTCCTGAAGGAGTGTAAGAGTTAATATACAGTAAGCGATATCTAATCTTTCTAGTTTGAGGAGTTGTCTGAGATGCAAGAACAAAGTAGAAAAGACATCACTGTACTGGAAGGGGTTAAGAGTATAGCTGTAATGTGCACCTCATCCTGAAAAGTGTACAGTAATCACTCCACTGTTTCTGCTAGTCTGCTAGTAAAATGATCACTGAATATATATATTTACACTGACTAAAAATTTCCTCCTCATGAAACAGGGTATATCATGTAAAAGAAAACACTGAACACATACAGTATTTCTCATGGAGCAAGTCAAAAGTGCAGTGTAGGGTAGAACGGCTTCTTGCATTTTCTGCATAGCCGTGAGTAATTTAATTGTACTGGCTTTTGATATGCTGCTTACCATCACTATTTTAATTGCATATCTTAACGAGTAATCTATGAATCTCATTTGTATACTTAGGAATATTACATATAAAGTACTGTATCAAATTTAAACTGATTATGCTGTATAAAATATTTCTATAATACTAAGTCATGAACACTACTATCCTTTTTCTGAATCTAAGAGTACACACAATTGTAAGGCTTGTACTGTACTAGTTCTTCCTTCTCATTGCAGACTGTTGTTGATATCACTAAGGCAACAGCTTTGTTTACTCCTCTGTCAAAACACATTGTGGCTTGGTTGTGCCACTCACACAGTACACTGTGTTTCCTTATTAACTAGTGGATGACCTCAATGAGCTCTTCTGATTTGAAACAGCTGCCTGTTCAGAGTGATTTGTCAGTTTTTTACATTAATACAAACTATTCTGGTAATCTTATACTTGAGTTTTTGTATTTTGTAACCTAAATAGAGTAATTACAGCTTCATCAAGGTTGAAGATGTCACCTGAGGCAACTGTTTTGATTTAGAAGTTGTGTATATTGGGCCTTCCTGATGTTGTACTTATTACCCCAGCATATAATCTATCCCGCCTGCCTGGCCTTGTGGTGAGGTGTTTGGGTTGACAGCAGGACTCCACGTCATACGCTTAAGTTCATGGCCTTACATAGGATCATTCGTTCTCATGCTAGATTCAGGCAACACAAAACAGATTGTCGTCCAGTTTTTAGACATGTGAAAGATTAAAATTCCTCCTTGTATTGAGTACAAGATGCCATTGCATTTCTTTCGTGTGACTTAGCAAATGTGACTACAGTAGTTGAGTCTTCAGCGATAAATACAGTAGAGTAATTGATATTTTTGATAACCAGGATGAATTTACATATGCAGCTACATTGCCATCAAAGAGATTCCAGACATTTCTGATCTTGGTACAGTAATATAATTTACTCAGGAGTGACTGAGCAGTATGGTAAAGCTTATGATATCTACTCACATGATCTTTTCAGATACACTAAATGAAAGGAAAATGATCAAGAACTCAAAGACAAGAGAGGATGTGTGATGTAGATTTTATCTGTTAATTTAGACTAATAGATTATAATAGGAAGTAAAATTTTCCACAAAATGAATCTTAATTAGTTTTTATGCAGCTTGGCTTGCAACAACAAGTACACCGACTATAAAAGAGATGCTTGTATCATATAGCCCAGGCCTTCCCTGATTTCATGGCAACCCTAATCACTCTTCATATTCAGACAGACTCTACTGCTTATTACTTAAAAGACCTGGTCAAACTTGCAGCACTTCATGGAATGTTAATTATCTAAAGAAGTAGATATTGTGGAGGAGAAGCAGATCACTGTATTCTTAGCTATATTGAAGACTAACAGATCCTCATTTCTGTTGACAGCATTTGTAATTTCAAAATGGAATAATTAATGAGAAGTAATGCGATATATGCTTGTTGTGTTTTGTACAGATACTTATCAACTCTGATTCCTAGCTTCCTCCTGGGAACCCTCCCTTTGGATGGCCATCATGGAACCATCACCAGAATATACTTTCTTTACACACATCTGTCACCTTAAATTATTCTTTTTCCTCTTCCTTCTCTCCCACAAAAGTACTGTCTTACTCATATTTTCCACTCAGATAATTATGGCCATCTTCCAGTTTTATCCTCAACCTCACTTTTAGAGATCTTGCTTGCCACCCTATCAACTGTATTTGCATTATACAGATGTGTTATCAAAGTATTTATTTATATCCATTTAACTATGCCACATTTTACTCTATACTCCATAAATCTTTTTCTCCAAAGTTTATAAAATCCTCATACATGCATGCTGTACATGAACAAACAGTTATACACGTACTGTACTGTGTAATCTAAGTGTCACATCATGCTAGAGCTGATTATTCTACACTCCTGTGACACAAATACAGTATTATTTGAAAGTATGACAACAGTAGTTCATCAGTGTGACCTTGTTCATTTACAGTAGTTGGGAGACTGGAGGAAGAATGTATTGTATAGTGATAATAGTTTTCGGCCATGCTTGGGTTGCCTTTTGTATAAAACAGCTGTACAGTGTTTGCTGTGGCAAGTAAGCAGGTTGCCTTGGACTTTCTCACTTTTAAGTTTTTCTAGCTTACATGATAGACTCATCAGTTTCAGGTACTGTGTATATTTGCATATTGTGTAATATGAACAACAGATGGCAGAGTGAATTATGTAAATTTGTCTCAGGTTATAGTAATTATTCCTCTTGGTTTATATATGCAAGCAACATTATTCTTGCTGATCATATGAAATTAATGGCATAACACTGTTTTGTTCTGTGAAAGACTTGCACTATACAAGTTAATAGTTATTGTTAAATATCTTGTTTTCTTTCCAAAGAATCATGCTGTAGAGAAGGAAAGTATAATTATAGGTAATGACTGTTTGTTGTAAATCACACAGTTTTCCATATTAGTCGAGTAAAGGCTGCATTACAGGTATGTTTTATGTGTTATATTTCAGGGCATTTAAAAATACAGTGCATGTAGGTAAGTTTTTTAAAAATAAAAGTACAGGATATGTATAGTTCTGTGAGACAATATATACTTACCATGGCTGCATACATACCAGTGCATGACGTGTATACTATTTGAACTTTATGGTTGTTTGAGAAGCTTTACCTATTGGCGGCATGCTGCTGTGCCATTAAGTTGAATGTTGCAGTGTATGGAAATGGAACCAGAGTTCTCTGTTGAAATATGATACGAGTAATGTAATCAGTTAAAACATTGCTGTTGCAGTGACTTCCTGGATAGTATTCGATTATAATAATTACAGCAATTACATGGTTGATAAATTGTCAGTTTGAGAATTATCTGAAGTTGCAGTTGACCCAATACAGAACTTCAGAGAATGTTTTTGAGGATTATAGGATCTCATTTTTTATAACCTCCTTTTGTCATTACTAATTTTTATTTTATCTGTACATCATGTATATTATTGTAACTTTTGCAGTGTGTGTGATCTACTGTGCTATAAGTCATATTATTTCGCTTGAGATGTTGAATGTGTTGCTACTGCTGCTTGTAAACTTGGTGCCAAAGATGTGTGTACAGTGTGTTGCACCGACTCATGAACAGGTTAACATTTGCCTTGCGTGTTTTTCACATCTCAACCATTTTCATTATTGTGGGCATTTCATATAAACTGTATACTCTTTCTCTTCCATTTACGTGGAATAATTTGTAGTACAGTACATGATGGTAGCACATATGGTGTAGTATTGTGGGGAGAGTATATGGAGGTGTTGGTAGCAGACTTGAGGCAGGGAGCTGGTGGTGTTGTGTCAAGGAACCACAGCCAAGTATGGTGGCTGATTCACACACACACACACACACACACACACACACACTAGTCGGCCATTTCTGGTTGTAACCAAGGTTTTGCCTTTGCAGAAAGGAAAAGAAAGGGAAAGTGCAGATTGTTCCCATGTCTTTTGTATTTCCTGCAAAAACAAATCTTAGTTCTGAGAGCTGTTACAAAAGGAAAATAATGGTTAGTCATTTTGTGAATCTCTGTGGTGGTCATGACCTTCAACAGCACCAGCAGATACGACCGGTGGCCGTGTGCTGATGTGTTGGTGCACTACACTGTATGTCCTGAGTCATGTTAGTAGTGTAGATGTCAACATGGTGCTCACAGACTGTTTCATTATGATGGAAAATCACTCAGAATGTACAGTGTACCAAGGATTGTGTTTGCATCTTTAGTTTCTTTATTAAAGTAGCATATAACCGTACTGTACTTAAAAATTGAGATCTTAGTAGTACGAATATGCCTTAACCCTTTAGTTATACACAGCACTGTGTAGCCATATACTGTTAACACAGTAAGTAATTCAGGTCGATAAAAATAATATGTTGGCTTATTAGTCTGAAAGTATTTTGTGCTGTCGTTTACTTATTGTTTTCTTACAGTTCATGATTGAGATAGTACCATTGTTTTTAAAGTATTTTCTTACATTGTATTAAAAGTGACCGAAATTTTAGTTTGAGGAAGTGTCTTTGAGGTGTGGGAGTTGGGAAGTGAGACACACAGTTATTGTTTCCTCCACATGTGATGTCAGCAACCGGTGGCTGCACAGTGCACTCACCTCAGGTAGACTTTGTGACACCATGTTATAACTTATGTGAGGAAAATAACACAGACTTAAACTGAAAATAGCTCCTGAATTCCCTCACATGTGTTGGCCCCATAACGAAAATCTGTAGAAAGGTGAACCGTGCCAGGTGCAGTAACTGAGTGCCCAGATCAGCACTTTGTTAGTCAGTGTTTTTGTGCTCAGGTGGCAGTACTGTGCTGTGCTACTGGGTACTGAGCACTGCCCACACACGCCTCTCATCATAGTCACGTCTGCTGAGTTCTGCCTTGATAGAGGTACGTCCAAGCCATATACCAGCCTTTCACCAGTGAAAATATACTACTCGTTATCTCTGGAATACTACAGGGTTTCATGTTCAGATTATGTGCTGACTTTTCGACCCCCTGTGGAGGCCATGCTTAGCCTCATTTTGTTGTACAGTTAACAGTTTTGTAAAATGAGGCACATAAGTAATTTTCTGTTGTTAATAGACTCAATAATGTGCTGCACTTGATTCTTGTTATAACAGAAATTCAATCACTTGTATACTGATTCACTGTTAATTTGGCTGTTGTGTCTGTTTATTTGTCATGATTTAAGTTACAAGACTTTTCCTCAGTAATGTGATTATTGTAGATGTTTGTGTCTTGTTACTGTGGCATTGACTAAATCAATGCCTTTGTAGCTTCATTACATGCCAGAAATATGTTTTACACACACACACACACACACACACACACACACACACACCATAAGACAGTTTTTACTATCCTACTACTCCTGTCCCTGCCTGGAAGGAAGTTAGAGCCAGGGTTTCACACACAACAAAGACTTGTAAGCAGTTTAAAGCTTCTATTGGTGGCATGAGTAGTTGTTATTGATGCACTTGGATATTTTATTTGAGCTAACAGTAAATGATCTGTTTGATTATGTTAATCCTGTCAGTCAAAATGGTGAAAAATTAACCCGATTGACTGTTCTCATTGCTGGAATTTCTCTCAGCTGAACAAAATCATCCAGTTTTGGCCAGAATAAACTACCAGAATATTCCCATTGTCCACACTGGAGATAACAGTGTCATTGCCAGCTGTTCCTTGTGTAGTGTAGTAGAGCCTGGAACTACAGCCTGAACACTGACATTGAATCTTTATTTGAGGTAAAACCCTGGCTGTGACTCCACTCCAACCAGGGGCAGGATTAGAGGGTTGGAACTGTGACTCACAAATGTCCCAGTAAGGCAGAGGCTTGTATGTCTGCATTATGAGGATTGTCACATGGTAGAGCAGTGGCAGTAGTAGTAGTTGTCTGAAATGTGAAGCTGGTGGACTACAGGCTTAAACTGCTGTACTCCCATAGTCCTCCATCCATCTTTTGGGGGAATAGGTAAGTAGGTGAGGGATGTCTGCTTACTGTTTTCCTTGGTAACCCTCCTACATTTTCTATTTCTAATATTATTGCTTTTCTTTCTAGTCTGTGTATTTTGCATCTAATTTAATTGTCCATCTTTTTTCTTTTTTTGCTACATTAGTGCCACATAGCCTCCCTAGGCTTGGTGCTAGTTCTTCTCACTGTTCATTCATTCAGTTGAGGGATGTCCGTATAACCAGGCAGTGGAGCCCCCCAGTTCTATCAGTGTCACAAGAAGGCATTCCTCTCCAGCACCAGACAGCTGGGTTAAAACAGGTCAGTGGGGTAGGACTAACACTGCCAGGCATCTGTTGTTTCTTAATACAGTACAGTACGCCATAAGTTTTGTTTTGTTTTGTTTTTCATTGTGTGTGTGTGTGTGTGTGTGTGTGTGTTCATTAATACCCCCCAGCTAACCAGTACACAGTGTTAGTGTTTATCTCCCTCAGTTTGGGGTTTGTCATTTATGTATTATTCATACAACTACCGGAAGATTTTACTCAGTTAAGGAGAACACCCAGGTAGTGAAGGGGGTAATGAAAGCTACACTCAACTCTTGTTCAAAAGTCTCTTCAAAGTTTAATAATAACATCTGGAAACAGCAAGAATGAAATGTAAAATACATCATCAGACTGAAGGGGATAAATTGTTCCTGCAGGTACTGTAAATGACACACTATGACTTTTTCACATTGCAGTCCCACACCCAGTTGTCCAAACATTTGACCGCAGTTGCTGTTGCTACTGTCTCCCTGATGTAATAAATTTTTCTTAACTGAAGCATAGTTTATACAGTACAGTACTGTATATGTTTTACAGTACTATGTGTCATATTTAGTTAATATTATAGCACAGTACAGTTATACCAACTGCACTTTACTGCTGCTGAATTCTGAATGAAGATACAACGATAAGTCCCTCCTCTCAGTAAGCTCTTCAATGCCGTGATTTAAAAAATCTTCAATATTTTTTTTTGCTTAAATCCTTGCAGCTGCGTGATGGACATATTCAGGTAAGGAGAAACAGGTACCTTTGTAGTATAGAGCTTAATAGACTTCATTTACAACCACTCCACTTCTCCATGAGAGGTTGTTCTCTTAAGATGAATAAAAAATATATGATAGCAGCTAAAATCAGATATATCTATAGGATAATAGTTGTCTTTGTACTGAAAGAGTCAGGAGAGAAATCAGTACTGCCATTGGAGCCAGAGAGGAAAACATAGAAATCGTATACAGTTCTATAATCCCTTCAGAATGGTGATGTTAAGTTTATTCTTGCTACCTGCAGACAGTTTTGTTGAACTTCAGAAAGACTTTGTATGTAAACAGCTTATAAAGGTGACATTAACCCATTCAGCTCAGAAGTCTCGTAAGCTGAATAAAGTGAACTCTGGAGATGGTAAGAACAGCTACTGGATATAAACTGTGTCCTCAAATTGAAGGGGTTAACAGTATTGCGGGTGGTTTCAGCACTGCGCAACCCTCTAGACTGCGCAGCCCACTAAACATTTGTGTATACTGTACCAGATACACAGTATGAGCTTCTGCCTTATATGGATACCATACTCAAACATGACACTAATTGTAGATAAGGCATACATTTTACTTTGGACTGCTTTCTTGCCATTACCACTTCATCTTTTTTTGTAAGTAGTTTTTAATGTTAGTGTATTACAAAGAGAAACTATATAAACAGTATTTTCACTAATGGTAAATTTATAACCTTGTCAGAAGTTTGCATACAAAAGACTTTGTAATAATGTATAATATTCTTGAATATTCTAAACCTGTGAAGTTTACATTGGATATTTTAGTAACACAAATACAGTACATTCCACTTGTGCTTGCATGTACACATATGTTTCATGCAGCAACATGTCATGGTGTACACCCTCACATTCCATAAAAGCAATTTTATGTCATGGAAAAGAAACTTTTTAGCTGAAAATTGCCATACACAGTAAATTTTAGATACTCGGCCAGCATTGTGTGTGATGTATGAGTCCTGTAGGCCTTCTCATGCTTGCTGTGGAAGATGTTGATACTGCTTAAGTTTCCAATCTGCTATAAATTCCTCAGCTGTTATGCTTCAGTCGACTTGGCAAAGGCTGCAATGAGGGTTTGGTATCTTTTATAATTTACTTAGGCATAGATTACTAGTGCAGAGTTTGCTGTTATACATGCTTTTGCCCAGGTTACACATGTTACAAATTGCAGGTGTAGAGTAACTAAAAGACTATTTTTTTTCCTTTGCAAGATACTGACAGCTACTAATTTACATATCAAAGCAGAAGACAAGTGCAGGGCAGCTGTACCAGGCAGCCTCATCAGCCATGTGAGCCGACTGTGTTCTCTGTAACTCATAGTATCTAAGATCACTGTAATTCTAGACCTTAGCAATCATTCCACACAAAATTAATGCTTTATCAGTTGGACTTACCTGTGGTGTTAATGTCAGGTGTGTCAAAATGGAAAACCAGCTGATTACTTTCAGTCATGCAGTTGAAGCTAAAATAGTCTTATTCTAGGGTTTAAAATTGCAGACATCTGAACTTTGTCAGTTGTTCTTGTATTACCATATTTTTGTGTGTGTGAGCAGTTGTATGGTTCCTGAGTTACTGAGCCCTGCTGCCATCAGGGCTGCTGCCTCTCCTTACATTTGTATTGTTTTGATGTGTATGTGAATAATGTGATTTGTCATTCTCATTAAAATGTTATTCTCTGCATTGTGTTTCCTCTCATTCCATTCAAGGTGGAGTGAATGAAAAGGGGCCTCAAGGACGATTCAGCAGCAGCAGCATCCTAACCCTACTTCTTGCTGAAAAAAGAAGAAAACAAAGAAAATAGGACTGTAGGATGTAAAACAAGACACAGAAATGTCAAACTAGAAGTCATCATAGAAGTGATATGGAGCCTACTCTCCTGTTAACTAGATGGAGATGCAAATGTAGAATCCATTCAGGCATCAAATCTCCACGTTCTTCCCAGCACTTCATTGTGGTGATGTGCTGTACACTGCAAGGGAACATCAGTTCACTGCATGGAATAACCCTGCAGGGGTGGCTATTTGCCTGCAGTTGATGGATCTGCTCAGCCACACACTGGGGTTAATAGCAAAAAACAGTGAAAGCCTGAGGAAACTAAATCACCGAAGGGGATCAGCGTGGCATCTTGGAATGTGGGTAGTCTGAAGGGTGGAGCAGGGGAAGTAGCTGAGACCATGAATAGGGGCTGGGTGGATGCTGGCTGTGTACAGGTTAGGTACAGGGGTGGATCAGCCAGAATGACTGCCAGGAGGGATTGTAGATACTGTATGAGCTATTTTGGCAGGGAAGTGCAGATAGTTACAATGGTGTGGGTGTGCTGGTTTGTGGTTAAGAAAAAATGGGTGGATTATGTTATAAATGAAATGAGGGTGAATGAAAGGATTATAGCTGTGAAAATTTTGTTCGGTAGGCTGACAATTTCCTTTATATCAGCGTATGCTCCACAGGTTGACGTGAATGATGTAGAAAAAGATAGATTCTGGGATGATGATGCGTGCAGTAAGTGCCATGGGGGATGACGAAATTGTAGTTTGGGGAGGGGACTTAAATTTTAAGGTCATGTAGGTGACGCAGCTCAAGGATATGAAGGGGTACAAATGGGGTTGTGCATATGATACAAGGAATGGGGAAGGGGAAAGAATATGCAAATATGAGGAGACAATGAACATGATTGTGTGCAACATGCATTTTAGGAAGAGAGGGAGTTGGTAAACTGCATATGATTCTGGGGGAAAGTGTAGCCAGTTAGACTATTTCCTGGTCAGGAGGGGGCTGATAGGAGGTTGGTGAAGGATGTTAAAGAGAGTGAAGAGTGTGTGCAACAACACAGATAACTGATAATGTGACATGATGCTAAGGAATGGGTGGTGAAGAAGTGGACCTGTGCACTTACGAGGAAAATATGGAAGTTCAAAACCAATTAGTAAGGAATGCATTCTATAGGAAGATGAGTACAGTAGAGTGGTGTGTGAATAGGGAGCTGATGACAGAAGTGTTAATGAACAGTACAGAGCTCTCAAGAACAATTTCCTGAAAGTTACTGATCCAGTGTGTGGATGGAGAAGGGGACCCCCAGGACATGACGTAACATGGTGGTGGAATGAGGGTGTAGAAACTGCAGATAAGGGGAAAAGAAGTCTTTTTCCAGGAATGGAAATGGGGTGGTAACAAAGAGGAGTACTTGGCTGTCAAGCAAAGGACTAGAAATGAGGTACCAGTATACAGGGCAAAATCTGAGTCTAAGAGACTTACTGGATAACCCAAGCAGTGTGGAAAGGAAAAATATATGTAAGGCAGCAAATCAGATGAAGAGGGAAAACAGGGATACCATAGATAAGCAGTGTGTGAAGAAAGATGAAGGAAAGGTAATGGTGAACAGTGAGGATATAAAAGATGCCTGGAGAGAGCATTATAACCAACTGCTGAATGAGGAGTTTCACTGGAACAAGGAAGGTTTGGGGTCAGTGGATCCAGTGTTTGGGCCTTGGCCATGATTGACACTGCTATTGTGAGAGGTGCAATACTGTAGGCAGGATGTAGCTGGGGAAGGCAGCAGGTGTGTCTGGGTTGACATCTGAAATGCTGAAGGCCTCAAGACATACAGGAGTGGGGTTAGTTATTGATTTGATAAGTACAATTATATATGAGTGAGTTGTCTCAGATAACTGGCTGAAGAGTGTGATTGTAAATATGTACAAGGGGAAGGGTGATGCACTGGAAAGAGGAAATTATAGAGGCTTAAAACTTTTAGACTAATGTAGATAATGAAACGAGTTCTAGAAGGTATGATTTAAAACAGAACGAATACTGATGAGGTGCAGTTTGGGTTTATGCCAGGCTAAGAGACCACTGATGCCATATTCATTGTTCGACAGCTTCAAGGAAAATAAATTGGAAAGAAAAGGGAACTGTGCTTTGTTTTGTTGATTTGGAGAAGGCCTTTGACAGTCCCTAGGGAGGTGGTAAAGTGAGCAGTGGGAAAACTTGGGATTAAGGAGTGGCTGGTTAGAGTGGATGGCTGTATATTTGGTGCTCGAACCTAGGTGAGAGTGCATGGAGAATTGAGTGATGAGCTTTCTGTGGATGTCGATGTGCCTCAGGGGTCAGTCTTGAGCCCCTTATTGTTTATTATGGTACCTGAGGCCCTCTCAAGTTACTTCAGAAATGGACTCCAGTGGGAGATGTTGCCTTGATGTTGACTGCAGAGAATGAAAGGGAGGCGGAGGAAAAATTTAGGAAATGGAGAGATGGTATGGGGTACATGGGCTTGAGAGTAAATGCAGAACAATGGTGATGGTATCTAGGGTTAGTGCCTGTACTGTCAAGAAGAGTGGTTATGTGTGGTTTGCCATAAGGGCATGGGAAGTAATTCCATCTTGTACAGTGTTTGTGACAAGTGGATGCATAAGACATTTCGTGGTATTAGACGTAGACCCCGAGATACTGCTGATATCATGTGTGTGGTGTGTCGGGGAAAGCATGTGGAGACTGTTAGGCGTGAGAGGATTGATCTGCTGGTGAGTCTCTAGAGTGTGTGGAAGTTTTATTTGGGAGATATGTTATGTCCTGGAAGTGGGGCTGGATCTAGCTCTGTGGCTAAGGTAAGGAATGGTTGGACAAGTTCAAGGAGCTGTTGCCTCTCCTGACATTGAGATGGCTCACCTTCCGAGCTAAAATAAATTCTGTAGCATTTATCAGTATTACAAGCGCTACTTTCACATTACAGATACTTATTGTACACTATTAATTTCTAATCTGCGTAATTTTCCCGCGCGAAAAAAAAAAAAAAAAAAAGTGTGCAGGGGGCCTCTCATTTGTTAGAATAACTCGAACAGTCTCTTCGTGTAAAATTGATAAAAGTTTCGTTTTACCTATTTTCTTACATCTTTATTTTATTGTCTTTGGAAATTCAACGAAAAAAGTAAAATATGTTAGAATTAAATTGGGATTCCTCAGTGTGACACTTTATATTCACCACGTGTGCAGGGTGTGCTACATGGAGGAGGGAAGGTACGTGCTTCTACCCTAAACATTGAATAAGTTGGTGATTTCTCAATGCTGTCAGTTCATGTGGCCCAGTTTTCAGGGACAAAAGTAAGTATGGCAGCTGCTGAAATTTGAAATTAAGCTTATAATGTGCTTTGATTCATTATAATGGCACAAGAGCTAACATGCCCTGACAAATTTCACCTCATAAGCAAAGTCTGAGGTCCCGTGAGGGTGAATATTTCGCAGATTTTGTATTTACTTGATGATGTTATCATTTTCCATATTTTTACGAACAGGAAGATGTAGTGTCTGTGTGACGTGCAAAGAGTTGGTGAGGCGTAAATGATGCCACTGTCCTCTCCTGGCATTGCTGGTTTCACAGATACACTCACAAATGCCCTTCAGGAAGAGGCTTTTGCCTGTGACTCAGCACTGTAGCCTCGGCACTACTAAGACGTTGGCAGTGCCCGGTGGTTATATGTGCCCAATAATTGAACTTTTGCTCCTGCCCTGTCCACAGTTTATCAAGACAAGATTCAAACTTCATCAGTTTCAGCATTCACCACCCACTCAGGCATAGCGTGCCAGTTGTTTACAACTCTTCCAGAAAGAATACCTCCTGAGGTTTAGTCTTGTTCTTGACCTGAAAATTTTCTTTAAATTACTCTGGTTTATGTCATCCTCTCATTCGGGAGATCCCCTCCATACGATCTTGACCGTACTTCCAGTAGATGATCTTGTATGTCTCAATCTGATCGCCACAAAATCTTCTGTAGGCCACCGTGAGTAAGCTCAAGTTCCTGAGCCTCTCTTCGTAGGACAGGCCCTTTAGTTGGGGAACCAGCCTCGTTGCTCAATGCTGTACATTTTCTAATGCATCTACATCTGTCATCAAGTAAGGACACCAGACCTGATTTGCTTACAGTACTCAGTATGCTGCCTCACTATAGCTATGTACAATGCCTTGAAGAATGTTGGATCTAGATATACTAAAGTTCTAATTAGACCCAAAACTTTATTTGCATTGTTAGCTTACATTTAGCTTATTAAGGCCACCCCAAAGCTAGTCTCGATGAGGTGGTTGGTTCAGGATCGGGGCAGTAAGCCTGCACTGGCTCATATATAGCCTTCCTACTTGCCTAAATAGTGGTCAGTTTTGGCCTTAAAACTGTTCACTGTATCGGCCATTACTGCTTCTCTTGTCAGATTATGCCACTCGTCCACCACTCTACTTGAAAAGCAGAATTTCCTCATTAAGTCTTGGTCTTTGAAAATCTTGAGCGGGTTCCTTCTTGTTATCCCATGGTCCATAATGAAGAAGTCTTCTTTCTTTAATCCTTCTAAACCTTTCATTATCTTAAAAACTTCAATTAGGTCACTTCGTAGTCTCCTCATCTCCAGTGATATCAGTCCAGTTTTCTTCAATCTAATCTCATAGGGATCCTCCTTTATATTGTCTATCATTCTTGTCATTCTTCTTTGCACCATTTTTATATTATCTACATCTTTCTGGTTGTAAGGACTCCAAGCCTGCTGACAGTACTCTAAATGCAGCCTTACCAGAGACTTATATATGCGTACGATATTGGTTATATTCCTGTTGTCTGTTGTTCTCTCAATAGTTCCCATAATTTGGTTAGCCGTGGCCACTATCTTGGCTACCTGGGTACTCTGACTCAGTGATCTATAAATTGTCACTCCTAGGTCTTGCTCATAATCCTCACTTACAATTTCCTGTCCTCCAAATATATATGTATGATTTGTATTCCCTTGTCCAATGTGTAGACATTTACATTTATCCAGATTGAACAGCATCTGCCATTCTTTAGACCATTGGTACATTTTATCCAAGTCATCCTGCACAGAATAAATTTCCTGTAATGTTGATGTCATACCAAAAATTTTGGTGTCATCAGCAAATTTAAGCACCTGGATAGTAGAATCCATGTCAATGTCATTGATGCATATAACAAATAAAAGTGGACCTAATACCGATCCTTGTGGAACACCACTTTTCACATCACTTCATTCTGATTTCTGTCCTTTAATTACCACTCATTGCTTCCTTAACTTTATCCGAGATCTAATCCATCTACTAACTTTCACTCCAATTCCATGAGCCTGAATTTTTAAAGAAGTCTTTGGTGCGGAACTTTATCAAACGCTTTTGCAATGTCCAAATAGACCACATCCACTGGAAAACCAGCATCAACATATGACGTAACTTGTTCTAAAAATGTAAGCAGATTTGTTAAACATGACTTTCCAGGCAAGATTATTCACTTGGAGATGTTTCAATATTGCATCTCTAATTATTGATTCCATTAATTTACTAACTTGCGATGTTAAGCTCACTGGTCTATAATTAGATACCATCTTCCTTGATCCTTTTTTAAAAATTGGTGTTACATTTGCTTCTTTCCAGTTCACAGGCACATCTCCTTCTTGTAAGCTCCACTGGAATATATGGCTGAGGGGTTGCGCTACTGTCCCTCATTTTCTTCAACACTGCTGGGTGAATATTGTCATTACCGGGTGCTTTCTCAGGATTCAAAGCTTCCACCTTCCTAAGTACTTCCCCAACCGATAAATTCACTTCTTCCAACCACTGTTTTCCTCACACTTGTGTAGGGTTTGGTTTATTATCAAGAGCTTCCTGTGTAAACACTGTTGCAAAATACTCATTCAACATATTTGCCATTCTCTTGTCATCTGATACAACAAAACCATTCCTGTCCTCCAGTGGTCCTACATTTTCTCTCACACTCATTTTGCTTTTGGCATATCTATAATATGCTTTGGGATCCAGTTTTATGTCCCTGGCTAGCTTTTCTTCAGATCTTAGATTTTCTAATCATTCTTCTTAATTTGTTCATCGCTCCCTTATATCTCAAAAAAACTTGGAAGTGACTGGTCTCCTTATACTGCGCCCACCATTTAAGTTTGTTTCATCTAGCCCTCGCTATATCCCTATTCCACCATAAGACCTTCCTTAGTCTTTCATCGTACTGCTTTACAGGTATTAACTAACCTGTCATATTCATTTCTAAAAACTCTCCACATTTCGGATGTTGTCTTACCCCTGAATTCTTTTTTCCAGTCAATTTTAGAAAACTCCTCCCTCATCTTCCTAACCTTTGTATTTCTGTAGTCAAGAATCTGCTTCTTCCAATTGTTTTCTCAGCCATGCAGCCAGAGAATGACAGCATGTCATCAATTACAGCTCCTATGTCCTTTTCTGCATTGGTTTTGGTGATGTTGTTGAACATGGTGTACTCTTGTTCCTCAACGCTAGACCTTCCTACCCTCATATATGTGCTTTTATCTGGATGGAAAATGAGCATCCATCTTTTGGACCATCGTCTCAGTTCATCCAGATCATCATCCTGTTGCGTACCACAATCTTCAGTGTCATCAATCCTTCTAAATATCTTTGTGTTGTCTGCATACAAATACGCTTCACTGTCGTGTTTGATTACCTCAAGTAGATCGTTAATGAACAACACAAACAGCAGCTGGCCAAGCACTGAGCCATGAGGGACCCCACTTGTAACCTACCATCCTTCCAGTCGGATGCCTCTCCATCCACCATCACTGTCTGCCTTCGTTCTGTCAGGAAGTCCTTGATCCACCCCAGACTGTGCCCCTCAATCCCGTAACTTTGTACTTTCTCCTTTAGTCTCCTGTGAGGTAGTCAATCAGTGGCTTTCTTAAAGTCACAGTAGATGACATTACTACCTGTCCATTGTCAGTGGCCTTCGTCCACTCATCCAGAGACTGGACCAGTTGAAGCATGGTTGATCTACCGGAGGTAAACCCAAACTGTTTATTACTAAATAAATTGTGCCTCTTCATGCGGGACATGATCTCTTCCCTCAACAGTGACTCCTTTACAGGTACTGTAAACTTCGATAAACGATATCCCTAGATGCGATACTCTGGCTTAGCAATGGGGGTAGAAATACCACCATACCCCTCCTAATGATGACCCAACCCCAGTTTAACGATGGACTTTGGTTTTCTTTTACTGATTTTGGTGATATTTTTGACTAAATTTGTGTGTTTAGGTTGATTTATAAATTGTTTTTAGACTTAGATTAATGTGTTTTTGCCATAGATGAAGTGAACATTGTCATTTTGGGATACAGTTTACTAAGTTTGATGGTGGCTTTACATTGAGGGATGGGGTGGAGAGGTATATGAGAGAGTGGGGTGTGAGTTGGGAGCAGGGCAGTGAAATGGCGGGGGACAGGGCGACGTGGAGGCGATTTGTTTATGGCCACCCCAAACGGGATTGAGGCATCTGGCAATAGATAGATAGATAGACAAGCCAAATGGTTTCCTGTAAGCCAAGAAACCATTTACAACACTGGGTGGTAACCATATAACCAAACCATACGTGCTTCCTACGTGTCAACAAGTGGGTTGGTGGAGGGTTAGTGCCCCTCCCTGTAAAACAAATAACTTAGAGTCAAATGGCCACCCCTTACGGGATTATGGCGTCTGGCAATAGATAGATAGATTTTTTCTAGACTTATATTTGGTGATTTTCAGATTATATTTGTTGGTTTGGTGAGTTATTTACAGGTGTTAAGCGTAGGTTAGCTTCCTTGACAGCTGTTAGGCCAATTAGATTGGCTTTAAACTTGTTTTTGCTCATTTGGGTGGGTTTAGGACTTGGTTGGGGGGGGGAAACCGATGGTTAAAAAACACATCCCTACACCTTAGCTACATGTTAAATCTCCCCCGATATACGATACCTCTCCTAACGATGGGTTTTTACTTAACCAATTGCGTCATTAAACTGGGGTATACCTGTACTTCACTAAATTTATTGGTTAAGCTCACAGGTCTGGTTTCAATATGCGGGTCATGATAGCCTTCTTGCAGGCTTGTGGAATGGGTCCCTGTCATGTTGTAGGGAGTATGAAATTTCCACTGATTGTAGCAAGAAACTTCATAACTATTTTATGCAAGGGAAAAGGAACCAAAGGTGAGAAGCCTGAAATATTGTTCCTTTCAAGAAAAATAAAAACAGAATAACAGAGCCAAAATCAAGATCTGCTCATTTCGAGATGACTGGATGCATTTTGTTTAAAAGACTGGAGATGATAGGCAGAGGGAAATACAGACAGAAAGTTCTAAAGTTGTCCTATTGCATATATATATATATTATATATATATACAATTATACAGTAATCCCTGTAATATCCAAACGCCCAATAACCGAACATCCCCACTAACCGAACATAATCGTCCCGGGATCCAATATTCCCAAAATGGGCCAAAAGCCGCAAAAAATTCGAAAAAAATCTGACTTTTTTCCCTTCCGTAATTTGACATTCCCGCCTGGCGCCGAACAGCTGTTACACCATGGTCCCTTCACCCCTTCCTTCCTCCCCCTCCCCCCTCCCCTGTCAGGGTTGCCATTTGGTATTTTTCATTACCAAGTGTGGGCCAATTTGGTAATGAAAAATTCGTCTGATAATGAATCAGAATAATGCATTACCAAATGGATATTTCACATGTATGAGGATACACAGGATGGAGATGGTGGATTGTTTGCTCTCTGATTAATCTGCTACCCTACATAGCATGAAAATAATCAACATGGTGTTAATTATAAAGAGTGATTACATGTATTTCCACTTGTATATATAATTAGTGAAGAATAAATGCTAGCTTTACGAATTTGGTAATGAAAAGTTAAATTTGGTAATGAAAGTTGAGGAGATTGGTAATGTGGCCGTTGCGATCTGGCAACTCCTGTTACCCTGCCATCATCAACAGTCACAGCCAAACTCCGATCGAGAGCAGATGCTTATAGCAGTGCAAGCCACAGGTGCTTGTTTTTTTGTGAATAAACTGCAATACCTCGCCACTAGAACACACGAGAATTTACAGTGTTGAGCAGTGTTAAGAAATTAGAATTTAGAATGCAGAGGATTAATTGTGGACTGCAAACTGTCGGTTCAAACCAGTCCAGGAGCCAGGGACTTGTAAGTACCCAGAATGTTTAATATTGTAGCAATGCATGTCCAGAGGGAGTTGTATAGGTGTTTTTCTGAGTTAGGGTCCATAAGTACAAGTCCAGGAGGCTGGCGCCCAATATCTGGACAGAACCACTTTCCGGACATACCTTTGGCTCTATTACGTCGGATATTGGAGGGATTACTTTATATATATATATATATATATATATATATATATATATATATATATATATATATATATATATATATATATATATATATATATACCAGTATATTATATATATATACATATTTATATATATTATATATATACAATACCCTCACGTCCAACACACGTTAGTTCAGCATGATTCACGTCCAGCACGGAGAGCAAATAATTAGTATTATTTAATACGATTTAATTACTACAACACGAGTGTGTTAGCATAACATGCGCAGAGCTCCGAGAAGTGGGCGAAATCTGCAGAGTTCACCTCTAGCACGATCACCCCCGGTCCAACACAGTCATACTGGACATTCCCATGATGATGATAGCCAATGAAAACTTCTGATCAAGTAGCCTTCCCCACCCGCTATCGTGAT
Source organism: Coenobita brevimanus (assembly GCF_032717465.1). Lineage (NCBI taxonomy): Eukaryota > Metazoa > Arthropoda > Malacostraca > Decapoda > Coenobitidae > Coenobita > Coenobita brevimanus. Next base: position 1,836,926 of record NC_137022.1, read on the forward strand.
GTGATCGTGATGCCGCCCAATGAAAAACGCTTCTGCTGTCACGTGATGTTTTGTTTAAATTTCTCCGGCCACAGCGCCACTCAGTCGCATAATTCGCATTGGAAGGTGCTTTTTTCTTGCTGCATTTTCTGCCCTTGTTACTGCATTTTACCCTGCTCACGATGCCTAGGAAGCCTTCTGAGAACCCCAAGAAGCGTCGGCGCCTCCCTCAGCCCACCAAGCTAGAAAGCATCGAGAGGAAGAAGAAAGGGGAGAGGAAAGTTGACATTGCCAAGGCCTACGACATGAACGAAGCCAACGTGAGGACCATAATAAAAAACCAAGACAAGATCCTGGCAGCCGAAGGCTATCACCTGGCACTTCATATCAGGTTTGCCGAGGATATGATGGTAAATCGGAACAGTAATGTGGTAAAATTGCCGATGATACCACGGGCATTTGGAATTCATCTGGATGGATTCCTTCCGAGGATATGACGGGCAAAACAGTGTGACCAAAATCCAGGCGACTCGACAGAGAATGTATCGTACTACAGCATTGAACATTTAGCCTGATACTGAATACATATTAATATTTTGGAATAAATATCAATCATTTTGAAACTCTTCTCATCGGCGTGTGTACCAGTTTTTAAACAAAGTTGCTTCTCCTTATTCTCTACCGAGTCAGCGACAGCGATCACTTTCCACAGTCACGAGACGTGACTCTGGCAACAGAGTGAGAAGCATGCCCTTTGCCGAGGATTACAGAGTGCTAGGACAGGCAGAAGCAGGACCTTCCATGGCTGTGGACGAAGATAGTGATTCTGAGTGTGAATTCGAAGGATTTATGAAGGAGGTTGAGGAGGAGCAACAGCCATTTCCCGCTAATGACGCCAGCAGCCATCCTCCGGGGACCCAGTAGGACTACCTACAGCCTTGGATACCACCTTCCATTCCCAGCAAGCCCACCAACACCATCCTGAAAGGTTAGTTATCATTCATAGCACAGTACCATTTATTATAATTACAATAGTACCAATATATGTATAGGTATATGGTAGGTATTTAGGGTGACTTTTCCTAGGGTTGCTGACATAATTCATTTTTCCCCATAAACTCTATTGTTAGTCCAACACGTTTTTGGTCCAACACGTGACCCATGGATGACAATATTACCATGTTGAACGCGAGGGTACAGTATATACATGTTATATATGTATTATATATATATATACTGGTATGTATACTGTATATATATATATATATATATATATATATATATATATATATATATATATATATATATATATATATATATATATTTGCAGTTAAGCAACGTTGGGTCTGGTTAGTACTTGGATGGGTGACCCCTGGGAACACCAGATGCTGTTGGCATCCCTACGTGTCAAGTGGGGTTGGTGGAGGATTAGTGCCCCTCCCTGTAAAACAATTAACTCTAAGCCCTTGGCCACTCTGTTTGGGATACATGGCGTCTGGCAATGAATGATGAATGAATGAATATATATATATATATATATATATATATATATATATATATATATATATATATATATATATATTTATATATATACGGTATACTTGTAAAAGCAAGAAATCGTATAAATATGCAGATGTAACCAGCACCCATAAAAACCAAACTATCTGCTAGTGAACTTAGGTTGGAAAACTTTGTCAGCACCTGATGTGGCGATTGAAAGTGTTAAGAGAAATACTTTAAGATGGTTTGGCCAAGTGGAAAGGATGGGGAATGACTGGCTGGAAGAGTGTATGAGAGTCAGGTGGAGGGGGAGAAGGATGGGGAAACCAAGGATGAGATGGAGGGATGGAATGGAGAGAGATTTGAGAGAGGGATGTTGAGTTGGAGGGAGGTTAGCCAAATAGCAGATGACAGGGCAACATGGAGATAGATGTTTATGGTCACCTCCTAAGGTATCTTGCAATAAATAGACAGACAGACATCAGATGAGCTAAATCTAAGGACAACTGTAACCCTTCAGTGTTCCACAAATGAACCTCGTATACTGTGTGTGTGTGTGTATATTGCAAATTTTCAGGGTACGAATAACCAAGAAAAGAAATCTTAATGTATAAACACACCAGCAATAGTTGGCTAAATAATACCCAGCAGGGAGATATCAAGTAGATGGCTAATTCCCTACTGACTAAGGTAAGAATATAGAAATGATCATACTTTTCACAGTCTTTTTTATGTTCAACATGTCATGTGATGTGGGAATTTTTATTTTCATCATGTAAGTTGATTAATGTTGCAGCAGGAATTAGGTTATAAAAATAACCATGAAAACATCATTGTGATGAGAATTGGTAGATGGAAATGCTTTGGGCATGTTGACAGGGTGGAGGATGACATTTGGGTGCAGAAAGTGAGAAGTGTGAATGTCAGGGGTGTGCAAGGGGCATACTGAAAAAGACCAGAGATGAGGTCATAGAGTCTGACCTCAGGGATAAGGTACTGAATAGGGAAACTGCAAGAGATCAAGCAGTATGGTGAGCCGCCATTAGGTGACCAAGGCTGATGCATGCAAGCATGTTGGACCCTTTGTAAACGATGCAGTATGATCTTATTGTACTTGCCTTTATTTTTGTTCAGTGATAAAAGACAGGTAAAATTTTATATATATATATATATATATATATATATATATATATATATATATATATATATATATATATATACTGTATATATATACCTGAAGTGCATTAATAGGTAAATCTTCAGGAATTCTCCCTCCTTGTGTATTTATTTTTTTTTTTTTTTAGTGCTGAGTCCGTTCCTGAATAGTGGTTAAGTCTGATTTTTTTTTTGTATTGAAATACAGATTAATTCGGTATATATATATATATATATATATATATATATATATATATATATATATATATATATATATATATATATATATATATATATATATATTATGTAGGCTGTAGCCATTGTATACTCTATGTGGCATTTGTTTGTGTGACCCCAGGTTCATCCAACATGTAAACCTGGTGGACTGTTGACAGGATTTTTAAAAAATTATTATTACAGTATTAGATGATGGATGATGATGATGATATTATTATTATTATTATTATTATTATTATTATTATTGTTATTATTGTTTAGACTGATTTCACATTTGGTACTGCCATGTAATTTAACTCCTGTTTTCCCCAGGTGATATGGTTCTTGCCACCAGTCACATAATTTTATTAACTGTTTGGTCTATATGGAACTCCTCCACAGACAGAGGATTAAATTATTAACAGACCTGAGAATATCTCCTAAAATCTTGCCATGTTTTCAGGATTCGCCCGTTCTACCTGTGCTGCTGGCCTGGGATGCTGCTGCTGTTGCTGCCACACTGGGGGTGCCATTACTGCTTCCATGCTGGGGGTGCTGCCGTGTTGTGGGTGCCGCTGCTGCTGCCACATTGAGGGTGCCGCTGCTGGTGCCGTGCTAGAAGTGTCACTGCTGCTGATGTCCTGGGGGTGCCACTACTGCTGCCGTGCTAGGGGTGATGCAGCTGGCTTAGTTTTTGTTTAATCACACAGTGGCCTCTAACCTCTGGGGAAATACCTCTGACAGCCCCGAAAAGGTTCCCCAAGGCAACCCATTTTTTAATCCTATCTGCACAACTACTACTACTACTGTTACTACTACTACAGCTACATCAACCACCAGCCTTCTGAAATGTGAGTTAGACATTTCTTGGTTTGTCTGCCTTGACTTGGCGAAGATTTTTGTCCTTTGCAGCCTAATCCCTAAAGCAAAGAAGCAGAGTAAGACAAGGATAGCCATACTGTGGCTCTGCATCCTTTTCAAATCACTTTTAAGCCAACTTGAGGTAGACAGAGTATGTTAACAGTTGCTCCCCTACTTATGAAATTTTTATTGACAATTCCACACCTCATCCCAGGGTAGGCAGAGGAGTTAGGACTGATGGTGATACGAATGCCCAGTGATGCGGATAATTATGCTCTGTGGCAGTGCTAGGCTCCATAACTAGATCGTTCCACCTCTAGGGTATACAAAGCCAGTTACGGTAACTTTATCTAGGTATTTATTTTACTTGCTAATTGACAACGACGATGATGATAGGATGATGCAGTGCCAGGAATCAGTCCCTTAATCTGTGTACTCATTTTACTTGCTAAATGATGACAACGATGATGAAAACGATGACGATGACAGTGATGATGATTGGATGATGCAGTGCCAGGAATCAATCCCTGGCACTATGAGGGTGTCAGGAATAATACTAACTGCAAGGCCTAATAAAATATCAAGCTGGTAAGTCTTAAATCTTAACGACCGTAGTTCGTAGCTCAGATGGTCATAAGTGGGAGAGCAACTGTCTTTTTTCCAACTAACACCAGATGGTTTTATTCAACTGAGATTGATTCTTGAGGTCTAAGGATAATAATGATCTTTTTTTTTAACATACTGGTATTTATTTATATGAGGGAGGGGGGAATGAGTTGGGGGGAGGGCAGTCAAATGGTGAGCGACAGAGGGACTTGGAGGCGGTTTGTCTGCGGCCACCCTTTGCGGGATTAGGGCATCGGGCTGTAGATAGATAGATAGATAGTTTGTGCACAATTATCCTAGTTCTTGCACCTTAACTTGGCCCAGGATTTTTCTCATCAGCTTTTTTCATGTAGCTCAGTGGTAGAATAACACAACACTACAGGTCTACATCCATCCCATTGCACTTCATCGTGACTAGCATTGTACTTGACAAACCATTGCTGAGATGGTAATTTTATGCCAGGTTAGAGTAACAAGAGTATATATTAAGCAGATGCCCAGGTATACCAGTAGCACATTACATGGAGAGTAATGAGGAGGATGGATGGTGAACTTGTTGAACGAAAGGCAATGATAGACTATGTGTGTGTGGATGAGCGAATGAGAAGACAAGTGTTGGATGCAAGGGTGTGGAGAGGGTGGGGGAATGGAGTCTTGGACCATCACTTAGTGATGGCCAAGGTAGAGCTGCAAAGAAAGTGGTTGAGGAGGCGAAGGGGAAGACAGGAGGAAGCAGCTCCTGTGAGAAGAGTGGAGAAATTGCAAGATAGTGAGAAGAGGACAGAGTATAAGAGCATAGTGGAAGAAAGATTGGGAAGGTATGAGCTAGAGCAGATGGAAGGGGTGGAAGACGTATGTAAGATATTCACGGAAGAGATAAGCGCAGCGTGTGAGGCGGTTTGTGTAGTGAGGAGGAGATGCAAGGGTGTGCAAGGGACAGCATGGTGGAATGATGAGGTGAAACGAGCTGTGGAACAAAAGAAGGAGGCATATGGTGAATGGTTGGCGAGTAGAGGTAGGGGAGAAGATGAGAGAGAGAAGAGAGAGGTATATGTGAGCAGGAGGAGGGAGGTTAAGAGACTGGTGAAGGAGAGTAAAAAGAAAGTGGATGAAGAGTTTGGGAGGAATCTGAGTGTGAAATGGAGGGAGAGTAAGAAATTGTTTTGGAAGGAGGTAAAGAAAGTAAGGCAGTGTGAAAGGGGAAATAGTAGGGGAGTGAAAGATAGGAATAATAGATTGTTGGTGGAGAAGAGAGAGAAATTGAGGAGATGGAAGGAGCACTTTGAGGATTTGTTGAATGTAGAGAGTGAGAGCAGTGTGAGTATAAGTGGTTGGGGAATGGCTGGGAGAAGAAGAGATGAGAGGAGGGAGGAAGAGATCAGTAGGTCGGAAGTAGTGGAAGCGATGAAGAAGATTAAGCTGGGAAAGGCCCCAGGAATTGATGGAGTGTGTGGTGAAATGCTTAGGTATGGGGGTGAGATTGTTGTGGAGTGGATATGGAAGTTGTGTAGATTGGCTTGGGAAGAGGGAAGGGTTCCAGAGGACTGGAAATCAGGTATAATTGTTCCTCTGTACAAAGGAAAAGGGGAGAGAGAAGTATGTGGTAACCATAGGGGTATTTGCCTTCTTAGTGTGACTGGTAAAATATATGGTAGAATACTCACTGATAGGGTTAGGCATATGACAGAGGAGCTAGTTGGAGAAGAACAAGGGGGATTTAGGAAGGGAAAAGGGTGTGTAGATCAGATATTTGTTCTAAGATGTTTAGTGGAGAAGTATCTAGAGAAGGAAGGAAAGTGTACGCTGCCTTCATGGACTTGGAGAAAGCTTATGACAGAATAGATAGGAAAGGTATGTGGAAGGTATTAAGAATATATGGAGTGGAGGGGAAATTGTTGAGTGCTGTGAAGAGTATGTACGAGGGAGCTAGGGCTACGGTGCGAGTGGATGGTGAGCTGAGTGAGTTCTTTGATCTCAATGTGGGACTGAAACAGGGGTGTGTAATGTCTCCATGGCTGTTTAATATATATATGGATGGGGTTGTAAAGGAGGTACAAGGTAGGGCAGTGGATGTGGGGGTGGCCCTAATGAATGAGGGTGAGATTTGGAAGCTTCCGTGATGCTGTTTGCTGATGATACAGTATTGTTGAGTGAAGATGAATGGGAGTTGCAAGGTTTGGTGAATGAATTTGGGACAGTGTGTAGGAGGAGGAAGCTGAAAGTTAATGTAAACAAAAGTAAAGTTATGGTGTTTGAGAGGAATGAAGTCACAGAGTGTGCAGTGAGGTTGGATGGTGAGGATATGGAGAATGTGAGTGCATTCAAGTACTTGGGTAGTGTGATGAGTAAGGATGGAACTTTGGGGGATGAAGTACGTGAAAGGGTACAGCAGGGAAGGAAGGTTGTTGGCACACTGAAAGCAGTGATGAGAAATAGGGAGGTGAGTATGGAAGTTAAGAAGTCACTGCATGATGGTATTGTGATCCCTACCCTGATGTATGGAAGCGAGGCGTGGACATTGCAAGAGGGGAACAAGTCAAGAGTGAGAGCAGTGGAAATGAGTTACTTGAGAGGAGCATGTGGAGGGACAGGTTGACGAATGAAGAAGTGAAGGAACGTTGTGGGGTAGATGTGGATGTGGTTGAAAAGATTAGGAGAAATACACTGAGGTGGTTTGGACATGTGGAGAGGATGGAGAATGAAAGACTGACTAAGAGGGTGTATGTAGGTGAGGTGGAGGGAGGGAGAGGGAGGGGTAGACCGAGGATGAGGTGGAGGGATGGAGTTGAGAGGTATATGAGGGAGGGGGGGGTGAGTTGGGGGGAGGGGAGTCAAATGGTGGGTGACAGAGTGACTTGGAGGCGTTTTGTCTGCGGCCACCTTTTGCGGGATTAGGGCGTTGGGCTATAGATAGATATATAGATAGATAGATAGATAGACATAGTTTTGAAACCTTTCCTTTGCACTTATTCATGATTAGCATGTCTCCTTGCTAAGCTGTTCCCCCGGGGTGGGAAAGGAGGTCTGGACGATGATGATGATAGATAGATTGACAAGCACACAGATAGATAAACATTACACAGATACACATAGATAGATAGATTGCTAGATAAGTGTTAGCAAGATATACTGCAAGAATTTTGTGCTAGACAGAAAGATTCCCCATTATTTTTGATGCCTTTGCCTGCCAGTACAGTATTTCTCTCAGTTGAACAACGTCTGGTGTTAGCGCAGTGAAAGTGGATTGTCTTCTTTGTGGCTGTGGTGTATTTACTAACATCATTTGTTAGCAAGCCTCCTAAGCCACCAAGAAGACACCCTAGTGAATTATGCATATGATGATGATGATGATGATGATGATTATTATTATTTATTGTTAAGGTATATTATTAGATGTACAGTGGACAGATTTTTATAGCCTGTGGTTTGCCCAGCTGCTTCAGTTCAAACACTTCAGATTAGCCTACTGGATTAGCATTCTGTACCAGTATATATTGTAAACTCCCATATCTGATAATCAATTTTCCAAAAACCTCCACTCAGCAATATACTTTTTAACTCAAATTTCCCAGCAGCGTTATCTGAGTTTGAGATTATTCCCTGAACTTTTTGAGGTCGCTGCTATGTTTTCTGTGTCAGTCACCCACACCAGTCGACCCAGCGATTGGCATTGTTGTTTACAAACCTTGGCCCTATCGATTCCCCCTCGTCTGTAGTTAACCTTATAATTTCATCAAAGCGTGTGCGGCATGAAAAGCAATTACAGTATTCTTAACATTAGATGGAAATTGGACGTACTTTTAAAAATGTGCTAAAAGGTTGAGTAAGGTTAGTAACAAGTGTGGTGTAGGAAGGACTGCCATATATGACATAAAGGCAGCAGAGTAATGTATAAGTTAATAAAATCTTATGCTGGAAGTTAGAACGCTAAGTACCGGTACACGTGTAAAAAATATGTGCCAAATCAGACTGAGGAGATTAACATTTTACGCTGGCAGTAAATGAACAAAAAGTCTGCATCGTAGAAGTAAACTTTAAAAATTTCTTGCCACATCCAGCTGCAGTGTCTTGACTCCTTACACCACCATGTGTCCGTGTAGTTGTATGTTACCATCTAGTGTAGTAAATTACATCCTGGGTAGGAAGATGACACTTGGCTTTCACTCAGTGTAGTTATGAAATATCCACTTTGATTAGTAGTCATGTTAAACAACTAACTTCATTACATCCTGCTGTCAGCTCTGAAAGAAGACATCTTCATCAGATTCGAGTAAAGTGACTAAGGTTAGAGACAGCTGGCCAGCTGTATGCTGTCACAGGCTATAAAATTTTTACCAAGACTCCTGTCCTGAGCCTGAGCAAAAGTAATGTAGACACTTTTCTGCCAGCTGTAGCAATGGAAAGTGTTGTTTAAAATATTTGATGTGGTATGGCCTGTAGACCAAAGTTACCGTTCTTTCATAGTTCACCTTCCTCCTTTAGGGGGATTGTAAAGGATGAAGGTTGTTAATATAACCTGACAGCTTCATTGTCTGATGATTACCATATGAAGGTGTCTGTTCCAAGAATCAGTAAAATGAGTAAGAGAAGGAAATGTTACTCGCTTGTCATTTGTGGAAGAGTGATGAAAATGAAATACAAGTTAGTGCTGGCAGAGTATTGTTGGCATACTTTTGCACATGCCTGTAGATCACAGACGGATGCAGTAAGTCCTGGTTATATGCCACAGATGCAAAAAAAATACAGGGTGGTTCATATATACCATGTTTGATTCCATGAGTTTTGTCCTTGCTTTTTGAACCACACCTTACCCCATCCTTGGGTGGGAAGAAGAGGTTAGGGTGATGATGATGATTGCAATGATGAGTATAATAATAATAATGGCTGATGATTATTATATTGATGTTGATGATTATAATGATGATAGATGTGATTGGCTCAGTCAGCACTTCCAATGTCTACTCTGCATCATTTTGTGTTTCCCATAACCCTTTCTTACTTTATAGTGAGTGTTTGTTTGCATCCATTGTTTGCAGTATTTTTTTCAAGTAATCAGATATCTCCCCTTGCATTTGCTTCCAGTTATTGCTTCAAGTTCACTCATTTTAGTAAGCAGAAATTTTAACCCTCCTCAGACTTTATCTATCTATTGCCAGACACCTCAATCTCACAAGGGGTGGCCACAAACAAATTGCCTCCATGTTGCTCTGTCTTCTGCCATTTGACTGCCCTCTCTCCAGTTCACACCCCCCTCTCTCATACATTTGTCTACTCCATCCATATCAGCCATAGTCTCCCCCTCCTCCTCACTCACATAGGCCTACACTCTTCTAGTCAGTCGTCCATTCTCTGTCTTCTCTACATGGCCAAACCATCTCAAAGTATCACTCCTAACAGTACCACAACGCTTTCTTGCTTCCTCATTTGTCTTTCTGTCTGTTCTTAAAACTCCACACACTTCGCCTCATTTCCACTGCTCTCACTCTTGACCTGTGTCCTTCCAGCAGGTTCCAGGCATCGCATCCATGCTCACTTTCCCATTCCTTTTCACAGCTTTCAATGATCAAGCAACCTTTCAACCCTGCTGTACCCCTTTCAAGCATTCCACCCATCCTTACCTATCACACTACTTAAGTACTTTGATGCACTCTCATTATTTGTTTCCTCACCTACCACTCTCCCTGTTTATGTTGTGACATCATTCCCCTCAAAGACCATAGCTTTACTCATATCTACATTCACTATAGATTCTGTTTCGTACATACACCCCCCAAACACCTTCACCAAGCCTTGCAGTTCACCTTCATCCTCCTTTAACAATACAGTATCATCAGCAAACAAGTTCAGGAAGTTTCCACACCTTACCCTCTCTCAGTAGACACTCCAATATATTCACTTCCCTGCCTGTTATCTCTCTTATAGCTCCATCCTTATACAAATTGAACAACCACAGAGACATGACACAAACATGACATAAGGAGACATGACACACACACACATGACAGACAGAGACATGACACACAAAAACATGACACACAAAAACATGACACAAGATATGACACAGAGGCATGACACACACAAACATGACACAAGGAGACATGACAGAAAGACATAGCACACGGAGACATGAGATTTTTGTCCTTATGTGGATTCTTTTCCCAAACTTCACTGACAGAATAAGATAGCACTGGCCCAACATCCTTTCCATAGCACATCTTCGTGACTAGCACCAATTTAATGTATTGTTTCAACTAGCATTTGTGAGGGAAAGATGGTAATTTAATCCCCAGTTGAATAGCTGTTTCCAAAAGTCATCAAAATACCTGCATCTCCCATACCCGCAGACTGAGCCAACACCACCAGATGCATATGGGCAGCCCTGTATTATGCTTCAGTAAATTGTGGGATGCTGTTGCTGTGGTCCTATATTCCTCTGAAGTAGTGCTGTAACCAAACCATTTCCCAGAACCAATGTAGCATCAATTTCAACATTTTTGCTGATACAGTTTTTGCCCCCTGACTAAGCAGAACAGTATCATCTGTTTTTTAGCTTACCTGTGTGTGCTAATTATCCAGCCTTTTGAATGAGATGTTGCTAAATGAGCTGTGAAATTTTGCTAAGGATATATGCATGTCATTTACCAAAGTAGACTGTTGAAAGATGCACACACATGTCTGAAAAAGGTTATTAGAGGATAATCTTTGTTGTCAGGATATTTTTTGGCAGTTAACTTATCCAAAAGCTCATACTGCCTCCTTTCATTAAATTCCAGTACATTACTTAGTTTCTCCAGCATTGACTGTGATTCATGGGAGTAGTTAGAATGAGCCTGGGACCACCACAGCAGCAGGTATTATCAGCCCAAAAGGTCATAAATAAATGTGGCAGATAAAAGGACTTCTGAAGCCTTAGTGCATTTTTACCACACAATAAAAATAGGTGTTTTGTATATATTATCCATCCTGAAGTATTGATATTGGTTATGTTATATTTGTATGACAATTTTCTTGTATTGATGTATGTTGTTTTTGCTTTGTTGTTATTATTACCAGTATAATTATTATACTATTATTATTATGCTATTTTTATTATTATTATTATTATTGTTATTATTATTATTATTATTATGCTATTATTATTATTATTATTATTATTATTATTATGCTATTATTATTATTATTATTATTATTATTATTATTATTATTATTATTATTATTATTATTATTATTATTATTGCTGTCATAATGATGTACTGCAGTCTGCCACAGGGAAAAATATGCAGACAAAATATGCACCCATAGTCCTTGTTTGGAAGATTGTAATTGGCAAAAGGTCAGCTATGAAATTGTCTTCCTCAGTCTGTATTTCCCACAGCCTATGACCTCCAGGTTTTTAAAGGCAATGTGTGTAGGAATCTCAGAATTAACGGATCTTGAATTTACTCTCGTTTATTTTTTCTTACATCCACCAGTTTCTTCTCTGCATTAGAAAAAAAAAATACTGACCTGAATAGCACTGAAAAAGTAATAAGATAACAAGCATTCTAAATTAACGATCATTTATGTCAAAGGTTAATGAGCAGCTTGTGTTGTGTCCCTTCATATATGTGCAAGAATAACAGTCATTCTGAGTTGATTCCCTTCACTAAACATCCCCAGTTGTTTCCCTTCATTTATGTCAGAGATTAATGAGTTGAGAGTTTTCCCTGCATATATTTGAACATTTGTCGTTAATACGGTTTATGTTTTTGGTTAATATTTTTCTTTCCTGTGGCTGACTGTACGTTTAATTATATATTGGTGTGGGTATGTTTTTTGGTGCCTGTTTATTTCTGTTTATTTATTCTATAGTCAGTTTGCATTGACCTGATAGACATGCATAACCTCTCAGCTTGGTTGATGGCCTAGTGCAGTCAGACTGGGGAGTTAATTTGACTAGTAACCAAGGAGTCTCATCCATACCTCATCACAAAGGCCTATTGAATTTTATGCACCCATGATTTAGTATTGGCCAAGGACAAGGATGAGATGGAGGGATGGAGTGGAGAGGCATATGAGAGGGGGTGTGAACTGGGAACAGGGCAGCGAAATGGTTGGGGACAGGGGGACATGGAGGCGATTTGTTTGTGGTCACCCCTTACGGGATTAAGGCATCTGGCAATAGATACATAGATAGATATAGTATTGAAGTTATAAAAGTTGCCTTGTTCTGTCAGATGAAAATAGACTGACTATAGTTATGTATGTGTTGAATTTATTATGTATGTTACCAGTATTTTTAAATTTCTATTCTTACTTGTAATAGTTTTGGAAATTGTGCTTTGGTATAGTCATCCTCAAGTGTTTAAAGTTTAATAGATGTATGGAAAGACCCTAAGGTGCCCCAATGGTCTGAATTTTTTTTATATACTGTTTCAAATCACATAATCATTTGCCATATTTTCTGAAGCATATGCAAGAACTAATTTGCCTGCCAGATCCCCTCCTATCGTATGTCAACTCGTGGTAGCTCAGAAATCAGCAGTATTATTTGTTGAGATTGTTTTGCACAGTATCATGGTAGGCAGGCAGTGTTGTGTGAAGTGGTTAATTCTCTAACATCACAGCCAATTGTTTACATATTTTGAGAGTTTATATCATTGTTCTTGAGATGCAGTCAGGTTCGGAGGGATTTTCACTGCGTATGCTGTTTGTATTTCTCACACTTCGATGTTTTCCGTTTGTTGATCTTTTTAGTTTGTGGTGATTATTTTGTTTGTGGGGTGTATTGAGGATTCTTTAGGCTATTCTTAGGCTGTGCTGTTGATGTTTCTCCCACTTTGATGGTTTTTCTTGGTCTGTGGATCTTTTTAGGTGTTTATGATGGTGTTTGTCAGGGTACCATAGGGTGTGGTGGTTTGTGATTCTGTAGGTATAGAAGCAAGAGAGAGAGATTGAGAAATAAAATAGTGACAGTTGAAAACCAGTATTAGTCAAGAGTACTGGAGGACTTAGAATCAGTAAATTTTGAGCAAATGGTTTGGAAAATGTGTGGTATGTGAGGAGAGAGTGGGAGAGAGTTGAGAATCGAAATACAGACAGTTGAAAACCAGTACCAGTCGGGAGTACTGGAGGAGTGAGTCAGTAAATTTTGAGCAAGTGGTTTGGAAAATGTGTGGTATACAAGGAGAGAGAGAGAGAAGGTGAAGAATCAAAATGAAAGTGGTTTAATATCAGTGTTGGAGTGAGCAAGAATTTGTGATATCCCCATGGTTGTGTGTGTGTGTGGGGGGTCTATCTGTCTGTGTGTGCCAGTGTATGTGTATGTGTGCTGAAGATTCTGGGATTTGACTGGTGAATGAATTAGTGTATGAACCATTGCTGTGGGCTTGCAGTTGGCTAGTTTCTCCCTCTTTTGGGTTTCCTGTTTGCTCTGTGGACCCTGTAAAGTTCATCCATATGTAAACAGAGAGAGAGAGAGATAATAGCATGAAAAAAAAAATTATGATGATTGAAAAAGAATTGGTTAAGATGATGATGATGATAATGGTTAGTCCACTTCACTGTGCTGGCTACTGGTAATTCTCCCACTTTAATGCTAGTTCATACTTTGTTCCTGGTTCCTTCCTCACTTAGTTTAGCTGGAAATAAAAGAGAGAGAGAGAGTCTGGTGCCCTAGTGTCAAAACTCATAACAGGCCTCTGACCCTCCCTCCACCTGTACTGACAGTCTTTCCCCCAACCTTCCCTTGATGCAGACAAATTAATTCTTATGATATATTTTACTCCTTTGTCAATAGATAATAAACCTGTTAGAATTATGCAGCTTTGAAGAATATTTGCTCTATATTAGTAAATCTTGGCTTGGTTTGTGGGCCTCCTCTGGGCATAGGCTCCTGTGTTTGGCACCATTACCATTCTCTCTCTCTCTGGATAAAATAGATGTAAATTGGTTTATGGTGGTGGATACAACTCACCCCCAAAGATATATGCTGATGGATTGTCTGTTGTGGTAGTGTGGTGAGTGTGGTGTGGTGTGGGAGGAGGCATTGCACTGTGGTACATGTGGTGTGTTGTGGTAGTGTGGTGAGATAGTGTGGTACATGTGGTGAGTGTGGTGTGGTGTGGGAGGAGGCATTACACTGTGGTACATGTGGTGAGTGTGTTGTGGTGTGGCAGGAGGCATTACACTGTGGTACATGTGGTGAGTGTGGTGTGGTGTGGGAGGAAGCATTACACTGTGGGCATAGTTGCTGGTTTGTGAGTTGTATTTTGCATTGGCACTGTAGCAGAGAAAGGTGATGGCTGGTTGTACTCATTGAACTCTAACTTGGCACAGATTTTTTTGTTTTTTCAGCCTTTTTTCACATTTCTCAGTGGCTGTAGTGTTACTTCCTTGGTGGTTTGAATGCCCGTAATGATTTATTATCCTTTGATTTAGTGGAGTCAGACTGGATGGTCACTTTAACTAGTAACCAGGGAAACTCATTCCTGTCTCGTAACTAAGGTTCATGAAGTTTTGTGGGATTAGTCCAGTTCTCTCAAATCAAAATGAATTAACTTATTGTGAGGAGGTTGGGGGAAGGAGGCAGCCTCATAAGTCAGTGTGGAGGCCTTGTTGGGGTGTTGTGGTTGTTTACGATGTTTATGTGTTCATGTGTTTCATGATTGAGAGTCCCTTGGTTGTCATGTGTCTGTGTGTTTAGCCATGAGGGGTCTTTTGCTTTGAGAACACCAGCTGTGATTGCACTGCTGTTGGTCTGGAATGGGGAAAGTCATGGAGTAGATAATTATGAAGTACTGTTGAGGAAAATATGTGCAGATAGCTAGACGTGTGAGGTAGGGTCAGGAGTCCGGGGGTGTGAATGGTCATTGAGTGAGTGTCTTGCCCTTTTCACTGGACATGTCCTGGTTGAATCAGTGCCACCAGATGAAGGTGTCTCCCCAGCACCCCATTTTTACACCAGTTGGTTGTGGAAAGTGAGAAGTGTGATGTCAGGGGATAGGGTTGCGAGAGGAAGACCAAAAAATACCTGGGACAAGGTCATAGAGTGTGGCTTCAGGGATAAGGAACTGCATAGGACAGAGATTGAGCAGCGTGGAGAAACACCATGAGGTGGCCAAGGCTGACAGGCGTGTTAGAGCCTTTATAAATTATATGATGTGGACAATACAAAAATACCGAACCACTTCTACAGGCCCATCTTGCACCTGAATATCAGGGTTATTACAGCACTTCAGTATGTACATGCATAGGACTGAAATATGTTCAAACCATTC